>NC_083097.1:35310091-35644697 GCF_949774975.1 Lagenorhynchus albirostris | reverse complement strand
TGAGTAATATTCCATTGTATATATGTGCCACATCTTCTTTATCCATTCATCCGATGATGGACACTTAGGTTGTTTCCATCTCCTGGCTATTGTAAATAGAGCTGCAATGAACATTGTGGTACATGACTCTTTTTGAATTATGGTTTTCTCAGGGTATACGCCCAGTAGTGGGATTGCTGGGTCATATGGTAGTTCTATTTGTAGTTTTCACAGCAAGATCCTTTTTGACCCACCTCCTAGAGAAATGGAAATAAAAACAAAAATGAACAAATGGGACCTAATGAAACTTCAAAGCTTTTGCACAGCAAAGGAAACCATAAACAAGACCAAAAGACAACCCTCAGAATGGGAGAAAATATTTGCAAAATGAAGCAACTGACAAAGGATTAATCTCCAAAATATACAAGCAGCTCATGGGACTCAGTATCAAAAATACAAACAACCGAATCCAAAAATGGGCAGAAGACCTAAACAGACATTTCTCCAAAGAAGATATACAGACTGCCAACAAACACATGAAAGAATGCTCAACATCATTAATCATTAGAGAAATGCAAATCAAAACTACAATGAGATATCATCTCACACCAGTCAGAATGGCCATCATCAAAAAATCTAGAAACAATAAATGCTGGAGAGGGTGTGGAGAAAAGGGAACACTCTTGCACTGCTGGTGGGAATGTGAATTGGTACAGCCACTATGGAGAACAGTATGGAGGTTCCTTAAAAAACCAAAAGGTAAAAAACAAACAAACAAACAAAAAAACCAAAAGGTTTTAAATGTTTGGCTAAGTAGGATCATAGTCGCTGTGAAACAATAGTCATTTAACCAAAGTGACAATAAAAAATTTCAAAGGCAAATACGGAAAGTTACAACAGATTGCTTAAGAGTTAGTAAAGAAACTTTACAAGCTATTTATCAAAAGAGATTGATATTTCAAGAAAACTTTTTTCTCTTAACAGAGTAAGGAAACAATTTCTAGTTTTGTACAACTTTACTATCAAAATTCATTCACTTGATTAAATTCAGTCTATTCTTAGTCTTTCCTGACCATGCATAAAACTCTTTTTACAGGGTTCCTTTTTAAAAATTTCTTTTATTAATTTTTTTTTTCTGATCCATGCATCCTTCATTCCATCACCAACGGCTGTGCTGCATCCAAGCAACAGTACACAAACTGGCAACCAACCGCAATTCACCTGTACAACGATCGGAGGCTTACAGTACATTTAATGCTTTTAAATTTGGAAACAAATTTTTTAAATAAAACCAAAGAACCCTCAAACCCAAACCCCCAACCAATCAAGTAGTGTAGCAGTTTTAAGCATCTTACACTTCTGATGCTTACTGGAGCAACTCCAGTGTGAAAACCCAAATAACTCCTAAACTAGAAAGATTAGTGAAATTTTAATTACATAAATTTTTCAAAGCATAAACTTGTAATTTTTGTCTTCCAAGTGTTATTAAATTTTTAATAGAAAACATAGGAATAAAAATGTATTAACAGGGACTTCCCTGGTGGCGCAGTGGTTAAGAATCTGCCTGCCAGTGCAGCAGACGCAGGTTCGAGCCCTGGTCCAGGAAGCCCCCACATGCCGTGGAGCAGCTAAGCCCGTGTGCCACAACTGCTGCGCCTGTGCTCTAGAGCCTGTGAGCCACCACTACTGAGCCCACATGCCACAACTACTGAAGCCTGTGCACTTAGAGCCCATGCTCTGCAACAAGAGAAGCCATCACTATGAGAAGCCCATGCACCGCAACAAAGAATAGCCCCCGATGTCTGCAACTAGAGAAAGCCCACACGCAGCAACGAAGACCCAATGCAGCCAAAAGATAAAAATATAAAAATGAAAACATATTAACAAAATGTAGGCAATCATTTACATTACAAACAAGGAATTTGCAGTTTGTTGTTGTAGACTGACAAAAGAAAACTACCCATTAAGAATCTGCACAATGTAATTGCAAATATGTACAGTACTTTAAAAAAGCCTACAAGGAGGACTTTACAGAAGGACAGTAGGCTAGGTTCTTTGTTAGACCAACCAGACGAACGAAATATTAAAACTCTGTGGACTAGTAATAAGTTTACTCTTAAAAAAAAAAAACCCAGGGCTTCCCTGGAAGCACAGTGGTTAAGAATCTTCCTGCCAATGCAGGGGACACGGGTTCGAGCCCTGGTCTGGGAAGATCCCACATGCTGCGGAGCAACTAAGCCTGTGTGCCACTATTGAGCTTGCGTTCTAACTAAGCCCGTGTGCTCCAACTACTGAGCTTGCGCTTTACAGCCCACGAGCCACAACTACTGAGCCTGTGTGCCGCAACTACTGAAGCCTGCACGCCTAGAGCCTGTGCTCCGCAACAAGAGAAGCCACCACAATGAGAAGCCCACGCACCGCAACAAAGAGTACCCCCGAGGGGCTTCCCTGGTGGCACAGTGGTTGGGAGTCCCCCTGCCGATGCAGGGGACACAGGTTTGTGCCCCGGTCCGGGAGGATCCCACATGCCGCGGAGCGGCTGGGCCCGTGAGCCATGGCCTCTGAGCCTGGGCGTCCGGAGCCTGTGCTCCGCAACGGGAGAGGCCACAACAGTGAGAGGCCCGTGTACCGCAAAAAAAAAAAAAAAAAAAAAGAAGAGTACCTCCGCTCGCCACAACTAGAGAAAGCCTGTGTGCAGCAACAAAGACCCAACGCAGCCAAGAATAAATAAATAATTTTAAAAAAACCTAACCAGTTTCCTTTTGTTAAAGAATATTCCAAAACAAAGAATATTCCAGAATATTCTTAAGAATATAATTTATAATAATTATAAATATTATGTTTATATGGTTCCAGTTGATGAAGCTGTTCACAACAGTTCCAGTAAATTACCCTTTAATTGATTGGGGGAAAGATCGGCATGTTAACAAAAATTAACGAAGGAATTTTCATCACAATGGTTTCCAGTTACACTATCACAGTTTCACAAGTGGATTGGGCCCCTGAATCCAGGGGCTGAAAGAGAGCTGCAGGTCAAATACTGAGAATGAGGATGGAGAGAGGTTGAGTCCTGCATAAATGGATCCTACTGTGATGGGTTAGGTAGAGAAAGGGATGTGAGCATCCTTTTTACAGCATGAGAAAACGGTCCCCCCACTCAGCTCTCATTCCCATTCTGCAAAGCAATGAAGCTGGAAATCACAATCAGTTTAACATGTGTGAGTTTGCAGAACCTCTAGATACAAAAGACCAAGATGTCCTCAGCTCTTTGACTGATTAGGACGCCTGAAAAGCTGGGCACTTCCTCGTGATTACCACGCCATGACAGCTATCCAGTTAAAGGATGTGCAAAACAGAGGACTCTTGTAGATGAGATAAAATCAAGTCATCCTGAGGAATTAGAAGTTCGTGAGATATGAACTGTTTTAGTCTTTCTAGGTATTGTGCATAAAGCTCTTTGTCATTATGTCTTTGACCCAGAGGGGCTCCACGGCCCGCGCACAGCGTTCATACATGGCCAGGCCATGGGAGAAATCGATGACCTCGTCCTTTGTACCGTGAATGACCAACACAGGAGAGGTGACTTTAGATATCTTGTCAATGCTGGGGAAAGGATCAAAGCACTATGTTTTCCTGGTATTGGGAAAAGCCACACGCAATCCAGGCATCAGAGGCGAACGGAGAATTACGGCTGCACACTCATACCCGGAGGCCAGGTGTACAGTGGGGATGGTCCCAATGCTCTGACCATACAGGATGATGTTCTCAGCACTTACGCCATACCAGGTGCGCAGCGCCTGCCACGTGGCGTCGATATCAGCGTAGAGGTTCTTTTCAGAGGGCTTGCCCGAGCTGACGCGCCGTAGCCGGAGTAGTCGTAGGAGAAGATGTTGCAGTTGATGCGCGAGCGGAGGCCGATGTATCACAAGGAGCTACACGTCTGGCCCAGGTCCACGGCACTGCCGTGGGAGAAGAGCTGCGTGTAGCCGCTGGAGGGCGCGCAGCGCACGAACATGCAGCCGAACCGGTTGTCCCGGGCCGTGCGTGAGAAGACCTCGACGGCGTCCAGCTTGCGCCGCGAGTACTGCCAGTCGGCGCGCTAGCTCAGGTGCAGGCTGCAAGCGCCGGGCCCCGTGCCCTCCTCGGGCCGCTGCTGCGCGGGCTAGGCTGCTGCGCCGGCTGGGGGCCGCGCTGCTCGGGCGCCAGCACCGTGTAGGTGGGCTCGGGCCGCAGGAAGGCCAGCTTGGCGGCGATGAGGCTCGGGCAGGGCGGGCAGCAGAAGAGCCAGCACAGCTCTCCCGGCGAGAAGCCGTTCATCCTGACGCCTGGTTCGGGCATCGGGGCGGCCTCGAGCGGCCAAGCAAGGCGGCTGCAGTCCGTCGGCCCTGCGGCAGGAGGAGGAGGAGGAGCGGAAGGAGAGGCGCAGGAAGGGCGAGGCGGGGCTGGCCTGGCCGGCGTGGCGCTTCGAGCCGCGGCGGGTCAGCTGCGGCCCGGGTGGCCGGACGAGGCGCAGGCGGCCGGGGCCCGCGCGCAGCACAGAAAGCCGCGGGCCACGGCTGCTGCTGACACGCCGGCTCCAGCGCGCCGCCCCCAACCCCCCTCACGCCCGCCGCCTCCACTTTTGGGTTATCCAGGGTTCCTGTTTTTAGATTTAAATTAATTTCTACAAACACACCACTTCATAACACAATCTTACAATAAAGCAGAAAAGATATTTATTAATAGTCTGGAACATATTCTGTGTCTCGGTAATAAGAGGTCAAAAGTAGGTAAACATAAATTCCTTTAGCAATTAATGTTCAGTATTTTATCTTATTAAAAAATGATCTAGAGGGAATTCCCTGGCGGTCCAGTGGTTAAGACTCCGGCTTTCACTGCCATGGACCCAGGTTGGCTCCCTGGTGGGGAAACCAAGATCCCACAAGCAGGGAAGCGAGGCCAAAAAAAAAAAGATCTAGACATTCAATGAATTTCCATCATTTAATTTAGCAGAACTCTAAAGCTTCAAGTTACCAAATACCTGGAGAAACTGTTTTTAGGCAGATATAAAACATAATTATTTCTAAAGAGCTCACCCAAAAACTTTTATCTTATTTATCTCTATTTCATTACTTATGAAAATATCATACCAAGTTAATTTTATTGTTGACCAATTTTATAACAGAGATAACATGAGCTTACTGATTTTCAGTAAACCTAGGTTTAGTATAGTATATTGTATAGTACATTAAAAGTACTATACTTAATGTTGATGACTCTAAGTACATGTCTATATCAATTAAACCATCAACTTAATCTTATTTTTATTCATTAAAAATCCTAGATCATGTGATTCTTTAAAAATTTTGGGCTAGTTTATGTTATATTTAGAAATATTTGATTTGTAAGTGCTTATTTTTAAGTCAGCTCTTTAACAAATTAATTTCGATAACACCATCCGAAGGTAGACACATATATATAACATACACACAGACATATGAATATCCAGAAAGACACAGAAATCTCATAGTTTTCCTGCTTGAGTTTAAAAAGGTTTCTTTTCCCTTTTATTCTCTCAGTTTTAAGTTCTAATTTAGCCAGAGCTGTAGTCTCAGGCGATGAGCACTGTGTTTAAATTTCAAGGGCATGATAAGTATTATAAATCCAAGCTTTCCCCTAGAAATACTTTTATTCTGTGAGTCAGAATTTTGGAAACATGTTTTATCAAGCTGGCTTTCTCTGCTTATGAAAAAAACAGTTTTGGAATGTCAGAAGAGCTCTATCCTGGCCATTTAAGAGTTAAGATAATGCTTACAAGTGTTGGCTTCGTTCCAATTGTACATGAAGCCAGCTGGAGTTCCAGTGCCTGGCTGTCCATCAGGGAGCTGTAGAGCCTTTGAAGCACGTTTTCCCATTACTAATTTGGTAGTCTAATTTAGATATGATCTGAACAAATTTCTCAGGGCAGTGTGATGAATGCCATGTGTGCTGCTTCTGAGCCTAGCTCCCCAAGGAGTTACCCTGGGGTCGGTTCCACTCTTCTGTGTGTCTTGGTTTCTCCCTCTGACAGTCTAAAACTGCCGTGAGTGCTTAGAGCACTGGGTGATCAGCCATGATTATTGGCTGAATTTACTTAATGGTTGTAGTGGGATCCCCATGTGGGGCCACTGCTAGTCATGAGGACTGACCCTCAGACACTTCTGCTGGGTTCCCAGTTGCCTGAGAATGCCTTGTGGCCGCAGGAGCAAGGGTCCCTTTTCTTTTGAGCTGCAGGCTAAGTCTCTCATTTCACTAGCAAACATATATACAACATATACACCATATACACATATACACCACATATACACAATATTTCCAACTTAAGCCAAAAACTTAAAAAGCCAGCCAAGCCAGTTCACTCTAAAATTCCCCCTAGGTCCTTGCCTAGGAAATGTCAGTACATCCCTGGGACTCCAAGTCCCAAGAAAAATAGCTTGAGTAAAATTTAGGATGTCATTTAAAGCAGTGATGTCCGGACATCAGGAGAACTCACCAAAGCACCTGAGGAATACCTACACGCCTGTGGGGCTCAAAGGGCCGGGGCTGGTACCAAGCACCGGTTCGGGGTAGACTCCAGGTTTCCACTGGTGGGTGTCTCTGATATCCTGCCAACTATGCCAAGCAAATGTTTACAGAAATTCAATTAACAATGAAGATAAGAAGCAAAAGAGAATTTTAATACAAGTCAAACTGGGGATTATAACGCAGGAGACAGACGCTGAGAAGCTCTGAGAACTGTTCCTCCTGTTAGTAGAAGGCACAGTCATATACATTTTTGAGACAAACGATCCTACAACCAAATGACACGCTGACATTTTACATAAAGTTCACCAAAAATACATTGCCCAGGTAAACACATACAAAGCAAGCAGTATGTCACTATGACCCCCTATAGAGTTGTGAAAGAATGATAATCTTTAAGAAGTTGCATTGCTAGTGTCAGGAAAAGAAAAAAAACTTTGCTGTGGAGCAGGCATTACTGTCTTTGAGGAGGTCTGGTTGATGTGTGATACAGATGCACATTAGCGAGGGAAGAAGGATGCCGAAAGGGGTGCAGGAAGGGAGAGAGCGAGAGAGTTTTATGTTTAAATTTAATCATCCGATAGTTCACCCATTTTCCCAAAAGGCACAAGATTGTATTTCCCGTTTTGGACCAAGTAGAACCCATCTTTGCCTTTAGATTCCCTAAGGCAACTTAACTCTGCCCGTTTTTCAACAGCGGTTCAAAAAACATGGAATCACGAGTTTTCCCCCTTTTGAACAGAGCAGGGTGACTTACCAAGAAGCTTCCACAAAGGTCCCTCAACAGAATTGGAGGACACAACACAAAGGGAGTAGAGCTGGGTTCCCAGATCAGTCACAAATCAGTGAGCACAATGGGTTCCAGCATCAGTTACTCACCAGCCTCCGGATTCTTCATGGGTCGTCTTTCCATCCTACTTTTAAGGACAATAATTTAAAAGAAAACTCAGAGTTTTACTGGATATTGAGGAAGAAACAAACTGTTCGCAAAAATGAAGATTTCAAACTGAAAACTCGTATGAAGCTCTAAGGCTTGACATCTCCGGGAAGCTTATAAAATAAACAAGAGGAAGTTGTTTGACCTTTACAATGATTGGCTATTAAATACAATGGAGGTTTCCAGAGGTCAGGGGATTGGTTAAAGTGATTATCTTATTCCGTTACAGGAAGACAAGGGTTTTTTGTTTTTGTTTTTAAATGATTTTCAAAGGTATTTACAAGAAATAGTTTGAGTTAAATTACCCATATGTTTTGAAATAAACTCGATTTAGTTTTGTTTACGTGGCTTATTCGGTTTTGTTTGCTGGGGGGAGGTTTCAAACCTGGTTTCTATTTTATTTCATTTCACCCCACTTCATTCACCTCATCTTATCACGTGCAACTCCCATCTTTCTCGGTGTGAGCACGGCTCAGTTCTCAGTGTCCGCAGTTTCTAGGTGGCAGCACCCTCGAAAGCGCCAAAACGGACATTTGACTTTGGCCACAACGCCGCTATCTGCACTGTGCCTCCCTTGCTGGGCCCCGGCACCCTTAGGTGCTCTGTGTCAGTGTTTGGTCGGTCGCGGTCCTGGCAAGTGCACTAGGCCGATGTTTTCTCAGAAGTAGTTTCCACTAGAGTGCAGCCGGAGCTTTCTCAGGGTCGCAGCCCCGCGGCTTTCCCCATCCCTCGCAGCGGGTGGCTGGCAGCAACGCAATTGCTTTGAGCCATTTTCAAATAGCGAGTTCCGCATTAGCTATGCTGCACATTTCACTCATGCTAGTCGGAGTGTGCCCGGGAATGCGCTTTGGAGCGTGGCAAACACCGATTTAGCGAGAGTGACAGCGATCATCTATCTAATCCTAGGACTGACCCTTTCAACGGTGTTTTGCTGTTTGTTTCTCGTAGGGCTAGTTTCTCTGAACGATTGGCTTCTAAAAATTCTTTTCCGGTGTGTTTTGCTCTGTTGTTTTGTTTTCACATGTATCTTCATTTTAGGATTTCTTATGCATTTGTAGTATTTTAATTTACATGTAGTTTTCTACCGAGTTCCTGAGTGTGTCTGCGCTCAGCGGCAGATCCCTGGGCCGCCTGCGCCCGGGAGCGGAGGAGCGCCGCTGGGTCTCGGCCGCGCTAGCGTCCAGTTCCGCTCGCCGCGGGTGCTGCGCGGCGCCCGGCTCCTGCCGCCCAGTCCGCGTTTTCTCAGCCGCACTTTCGCCAGCAGCGCCGAGCGGGCGCTTTCACTTTGGCCGCCACCCTCAAGGCACCAAAGGGAACTCTTCTCCCTCGCGTGGGCCTGGGTCCTATGTGCCGTCGCCTTCTCGGTCCTCGCACCGCTCCGTTCGTGGCCAGCCGGTTCAGCGTCGCGGCACCGTGATTCGCGCCCGTCTGGCGCTCCGTTGGCGTTTTCGCTAGGAGCGAAACGGGCCGCCGTTTTCCTGACACAACGCGAATTTGCACCCTGTGGGTGTCCAGTAGGCTGCAGCACCGTTCCTTCCTCCAACCCCGAAGTTTCTCGGCCGCTGACCGCTAGTTTCTCAGACTTTCTTGGGGACATTCCAAGGCGCCAGGCGCCTTACCTCGCTGAAGAAAAGGGGAATTCAACTAGAGTATACGCCGCGTGCGGGGCTGACATGGGGGCACTGTTGCGGTCCCGCACACACACACCTGCGAACTCCCCCGGAGAGGAACCGGCACCAAGGAAGAACACCAAGAGCCAGTGTAGATCAAAAGTATATTAGTAATAGGCGTTTATTAAGCACAGAAACACAAACCGATCGATCGGGGCCTCTCCCAAAAGAAGGGTGAGACCCCGAGCCTTCACACAGGTGCTGTTTTATACCCAGGGTAAACAGGATGTTCGTGCTAATCTTAACATCTCGGGTCGGCCACCTGGAACTCAGAACTTTCCTGTTCACAATATGCTTGGCAAGCACAGCTCAGTTTTCCCAGAGGCTAAGTCACGCGGTTAGCAATAAAAGCAGTTTCAGTACAAACAGTTTCAAACCAAAGCATTCCACCATTGATTCCAGGCATCACAATCTAAACTATAAGTTCTGGGACAATGTGTCTCGCCACATTCCCCCCTTTTCTTGTAAATCAGTCAAATCCTGGATTCTGTTTCATCGGTATCTAAATGAGCATATGTCCTTCTTAAAGCTAAGATTTTAATTTCACTAATTTTTTGCTTAACAAACTTAACTAAAGCATTAAGTATACAGGGCCCAACTAAGAGTCCCAGGAATAAAAGGATTACTGGTCCTGCTAAAGCTGAGAGAAGAGTAGTCATCCAGGGAGACCAGGTATACATTCTTTGGTACCAAGGCTCAGAGGCCTGTCGATTCTTTTCTCTTTCTTCGATATTCTTCCGCGCAAGAGCAAGGGAGTCTCGCACTACTCCCGACTTGTTAGCATAGAAGCAGCATGTTTCTCCTAGAGCTGCACATAACCCACGCTCTTTTAAAAACAGTAAATCTAGTCCCCTTCTATTTTGTAATACCATCTCGGCTAAGGAGTCCACCTGATCCTGTAGGGTTGTAATAGATGCAGTAAGATGTCGTAAGTCAGCATCTATCAAAACCTCTAAATTCCTCAAATTTTGGTGGCTAGTGATGAGTCCCGCGGTTCCTATAGCCGCGGATCCGGCAAAACCTAGTCCTACCAACAGGGGAATCAGAATAGGTACCGCACGATGAGATCTTCGGGTCCCTAGCAGGTGGGCTCTTCCTTCAGTCCCTTGGAATAGATAAATCTGGGGTAAAATATGAACTAAAATACAGATGCTGCTAAATTTAGTAGAGCTTACACAAGGGGTGATGTCTTTCATACAAGCAAACGAAGTTCCCCGGGGGGAGCGCAATATATATTCAAAACCCGGCGCACTGGGAATGCTTATAGTATGATTACAAATATCATGGTAGGGTGTTAGGGTCACGTTAAACCCTTCACGAATTACACATGTTCCATTTCCCTTTACATCTCCCAAAGTTACATGGGGGTCTTCCCAAGAGCACCCTCTTGCATCTGTTGTGTTGCGGATGTGAGTTTCATTTTGTCCTATTGAAGCCCGAATTGCTAGCCCCACATAATAGGGGGGCTGTGGTTTGTAACAAAGCCAGCAGTCCTCAGCCAGTAAAGGATAAGTTTTGTTTATGAGGACATGTACTTCTTCTACTTGTTTAAGGAGGGTGTCCTGAGGTGATTCCTGCAGAAGGGTACTTTGGGTAGGAGGAGGCAGTTTAGCCTCCTCGTTGGGGGAACTCAGGGCTGTGACTGGATTGAAAACGGGTGCCTGAGGTCGGTATTGATTTCTGTTTGGTCCTATGGGATTTAGTGTTCGAGGCTTTTGTACTCGTTGGAGTGTGAATAAAGCCCCAGGGTCTGGACCATATATATATAATCTTATTCCCCAAGTTTGCCCCGTTGTCCATACCTCAGAGCTTGCTTCCTTAATACACAACTCCAAAGGGTTACATTCCCTTGGGTTTTTGCAGGTGGTACTTTGAACCCGCCATAAGGTGATCAACGGGTCCTTATTAGTTACCCAGGGGGCCAAAGTTTCACAGCCCCATGCTCCACAATAGTATTCTTCCTCCAGGGCACATTCTGGGCTTCCCTCCCTGGGGCAAGCGTACCATTGGGTATTTCTAAGGGCTTTGGTTACCTCAGCACTGTCACAGCCATGGGGTTGACTCCCAAATCTTCCGTAGCCTTTGTGGCCATAACCTCTAAGACTGTTCCCGGCAATATCACAAAGATTGAACCTCAAACAGGGCCGAGTTGAAGAGGTTTCATTTTTAGTTATAGTGAGGCCCGTAATTCCATCTCTCAATTCCCAGACATAAGGGTACCCTTCTGCTAACAATATGATTCCTCCTCCATTTGGTCCTCCCCCCAAAATTTTCAATAGTTTCCATATTAACAAGACTTGCGAATAATGCGCAGCTTCAATGGATCCTGCGGATGAGCCTGGGCTTTCCATGTTGAAGGTTCTCCTTCTGGCTCTCCCGCTGTGTGGTCCTTCTTTATCCTGCTGTAATGGATCCAAGTCCGCACGCCGTCAACCTTGACTGCGGTCGGGGTGGTCAGCACAATGAGGTGAGGTCCTGTTCACTTGGTCTCCAATGTCTGGGGGTTATGTTTTTTTCACCCAGACCAAGCCTCCAGGCTGTAAGGCATGGGGTACAGCAGGGGGTGATGTAAAAGCGTCTTTTAACAAAGGTTTAATAAAGTCTTGAAACCGTTGCAAAGCTAGAAGTGATTAAATTTTCCCTCTCTGGGCTTCCCTGGTGGCGCAGTGGCTGAGAATCTGCCTGCCGATGCAGGGGACACGGGTTTGAGCCCTGGTCTGGGAAGATCCCACATGCAACGGAGCAACTAGGCCCGTGAGCCATGACTACTGAGCCTGCGCGTCTGGAGCCTATGCTCCGCAACAAGAGAGGCCGCGATAGTGAGAGGCCCGCGCACCGCGATGAAGAGTGGCCCCCACTTGCCGCAACTGGAGAAAGCCCTCGCACAGAAACGAAGACCCAGCACAGCCAGAAATAAATAAAAAAAAAAAAAAAAAAAAAATTTTCCCTCTCTGCCAGCAGATGGAGCTCTTCCCTAATCCTAGGCAGAAGAGGAGGAGGAACACCAAACAATTTCAAAAGGGGAGAATCCCTTCATATAAGGAGTGCATCGGACCCTCAGGAGGGCCAGTGGGAGGACATCTACCCAATTTTGGCCAGTCTCTGTAATTAATTTTGTCAATGTCTCCTTCAAAGTCCTATTCATTCTTTCTATCTGTCCTGAGCTCTGGGGCCTATAAGCGCAGTGTAATTTCCATCTTATCCCCAGGGCCTTACTAACTCCCTGTGTGACCTGCGCTGTAAACGCTGGTCCATTATCTGTCCCTACCTGAAGCGGCAGTCCAAACCTTGGTAAAATTTCCTGCAACAATTTCCTTACTACTATTGAGGCTGTCTCTTGTTTTACCGGCCAGGCTTCCACCCATCCAGAAAAAGTGTCTATGGCAGTAAGTAAATATTTATATCCATATTTTCCCGGCTTAATTTCTGTAAAGTCCATCTCCCAAAATCGGGCAACCTCATTTCCCCGGTACCTCTTCAAATCCTGGTGTGAGATGTTGGCTCCTTGGTTCACTTGAGCACAAGTCACGCATCATCTTGTAATCTGTTGTATCTTCTCCTTTAGTCCTGCTATTCGAAAATGTTGTTTTATTAATTCATATAATTTGGTGGAACCCCGGTGGGTCCCTTCATGTAGACGATGAATCAATGTTTTTCCCAAAGTTTCCGGTATGAATACTCGCTGCTATTCATCTTGGATCCAATTCTTCCCCTCTGCCTCCGTTAATCCCCCCCCTTTTTTTGTAATCCAGTCCAAATCTTTGGGGGAATATTTAGGAAACCGAGGCAGCGATGGATCTGGAAGTAAATTGGTAAGCTTGGGCTTTTGAGTTAAGACCTTAGTAGGAGTTCCCATGGCTGCCTGTCGGGCTGCCTGGTCAGCGAGTCTATTTCCTTTGGCTATTGGGGTTTCATCTCTTTGATGTCCGGGACAATGTACTATAGCAAGTCTTTTTGTTTCCCATATTGCTGCCAAAAGATTCAGTATTTCTTGTTTATTTTTAATGGTCTTACCTTCTGCAGTCAGGAGGCCCCTCTCTGGTATATCTGTCCATGTACATGGGTTGTGGCAAAAGCATATCGGCTGTCTGTGTATATGTTAGCGGTTTTGTCTTTTGCCAGTTGTAAGACTTTTGTAAGTGCAATCAGTTCCGCCCGTTGGGCTGCAGTTCCGACGGGAAGGGACTGTTGCCAAAGAATTTCTGAAATTGTGGTGACAGCTGCTCCAGCTTTGCGCGTCCCTGCATCTATTAAGCTGCTACCGGCAGTGAAAAGAGTCAATTGAGGATTTTGGAGTGGAATGTCAGTCAGATCAGATCGCAGGGTAGTGTAGGTCTGGAGGGCTGATAAGCATTCGTGGGGCTGGAAATCTTTTTCTTCTGATGATTGAACCGTGGTCGGCAAGAGAGTTGCTGGATTCAATGTTGATGTAATTTCCAGAGTTATCCTGGGTTGGTCCAGGAGTAATGCCTGATATTGTACTATTCGAGCATTAGAGAGCCAGCGCTCAGGTGGGATACGCAGCAAAGTTTCAACTGCGTGAGGAGTAAAGACGTTTAAGTTCTGTCCCATAGTCAGTTTATTAGTATCTCGCACCAGCAAGGCAGTGGCGGCTATCTGCCTTACACAGGGTGGCCAGCCGGAGGCCACAGGATCCAGCTGTTTAGAGAGATATGCTATGGGTCTGCGCCAGGGGCCTAGTCTTTGGGTTAGCACCCCTCTAGCTACTCCCGACCGCTCGTCGATGAAAAGTTCAAATGGTTTATTTGGATTTAGGAGTGCTAGGGCTGGGGGTGAGGTCAAAGCCTCCTTGATGTTCCTAAAGGCAGCGGCCCGCTTTTCTGTCCAATCTCCATAGTGGTTCCTTTTAATGCTTCATATAAGGGCTTGGCCAATTCGGCAAAGCGTAGTATCCATAGACGGCAGCATCCGGCTGTGCCCAGGAATTCCCCGAGTTCTCTCCTGGTCTTAGGCTCAGGGGGTGCCAATATGGCCTGTGTCCGTGATTTCCCCAGCCATCTCTGTCCGTCCTTCAAAATATACCCCAAATAAGTCACCCGATTTCGGCACATCTGAGCTTTTCTCGTAGAGATTTTATAACCAAGTTCCTGTAGCAATTTTATTAGTCCTTTTGTCCCCTTTCAGCATTTCTTAAATGTCTCCCCTGCTAAGAGTAAATCATCCACGTATTGCCAAAGAGTCACCTCAGGGAATTGGTTGTGGAAAGGCTGTAAGTCACATTGTAAAGCCGTACTAAAAGGGGTAGGGGAGTTTTTAAATCCTTGGGGTAGTCGAGTCCAAGTCAGTTGGGTTGGTTGTCCCTTTTCCTTTGTCCATTCAAATGCAAATAGCGGTTGGCTTACAGGTGCCAAAGGAGTGGAAAAGAAGGCATCTTTCAAATCAAGCACAGAGTACACTTTGCGTTGTGGAAGAAGTAGGCTTAAAAGCGTATATGGATTTGGAACCGTAGGGTGTATGTCAGCCACCCCGTCATTTACTGCCTGCAAATCTTGAACAGGTCTATAGTCATTACTATTAGGTTTCTTCACAGGGAGAAGGGGGGTATTCCATGGGGAATGGCAGGGGTCTAGGATTCCTTCCTTCAAGAGCCGTTCGATGTGAGGCGTAATTCCCCTCCTGGCTCGGTCGTTCATAGGATACTGCCGTAACTGAATGGGGCAGGCTCCCGCCTTCAGTTCGATGACCACAGGCACTCTATGTGCCGTTCCCCCAAAGGGATGGTTTTCAGCCCATACTGTGGGGAATTCCTGTTTTAATTCAGCAATAAGGGGGTCAGTTTCAGGGCAGTCTGGCCCCAATAGCCGTCCTTCTTCTTGCAAAGGGACCATAATTAAAATTGTGGGTATCCTGTCTGGTCCGAAAGCAAATTTGAAGCCGCCTTTGTCAAACTTGATACTGGCTTTTAACAGCTGCAATAAGTCTCGTCCCAAGAGGCCTTCATATGGGCAGTCAGGCATGACCAGGAAGGAGTGGGTGACTGTTTGTCTGCCTAAGTCCACCTTGCGGTTAGTAGTCCAGGAGCATTGCTAGGTTCCAGTAGCCCCCTGTACAAGGGTGGTACCGGGCAATTTTGGTCCAGAGTCAGTTTGTAAAACCGAAAAGGTGGCTCCTGTGTCTATGAGGAAGGTCTTGGATTTTCCCCCCACTTTAAGGTTTATCAAGGGCTCGGGGTTGGGGGCGGTTAGAGCCCTGACCCCTTCAGTCTGAATCTATTTCCAAAATCTTAGGGGCAGCTGGTGACTGTTCTTTCTTGGTCACCAAGTCTGGGCATTTATTTTTCCGGTGGCCTTCTTTCTTGCAATAAGCACATTGATCTTTCTTTAAAGGCACACGAGGGCCGGGGGTCCTTTTCTCTCTTTTGGGTTGGAAGCCTGACCGTTTCCTATCGTTAGTTCTATCATTTAGGACTGCCGCCATTACCTTAGATACCTGCCTCAATTGTCTTACTTCGGTGTTATCTCGATTGTTATAAATTTTTAAAGCTATTTCCACCAATTCTGACAAATTTTTCCCTTCAAATCCATCTAGTTTTTGTAATTTCTTCCTAATATCTGGGGCGGATTGGGCCACGAAGGCCAAGTTAACAGCCCGTCTATTCTCAGGGGCCTCGGGATCGATAGGAGTCCATAATCGGTAGGTTTCCATGAGCCTCTCTAAAAAGGCTGATGGGGACTCCATTTGTCCCTGAGTAACTTCAGTGACCTTAGACATGTTAGTTGGCCTCTGTGCCGCCGCCCGAAGTCCTGTCAACAGAGCCTGGCAAAAACGGGCAAGGGCCTGTCCCCCACCCCCGCTCTGTATTGGGGTGCCAGTCTGGCCTGGTTGTCGGGAGGACAGTCTCAATGAGGTTTAGATTCTCAGTTGGTCGCCCATCTGGTCCCAAAACCTGTTTTCGGGCTTCCCTCCGAATCTTTTCCCTCTCCTCGGTAGTACCTAAAACTTGTAACAGCTGTTGACAATCATCCCAAGTGGGTTGTAACAAAAACTGTCTCCAGGAGAGAAATCAAGCCCTGTGGTTTCTCTGAAAAGGGAGGATTTTGCAATTTCCAATGATAAAGATCAGTAGTAGAAAATGGCCTGTATGTAAGAAAGGGTCGAGCTTCCCCCGGTCGGGAAGGCTGCTGACGCAAGGGGAGGATGGTTTGGGCTGATTCCTTGATTTGTCTCCTAGAGCGAGTATGATGTCTCTTTGTTTGGTTCCGCGGAGTGGACTCCGTGGAACTAGAATCTGCATTTGGGAAAACATAAGGAGGGGGAGGTGCGGAAACTTCAGGAGGAAAGGTTTCCTCTTCTTCGGCCTCCATGAGTGGGGCTGAAAGTCCTTTTGGATCGTTTGAATCACCCTTTTTATCTCTAGTAAGTTTTGCAGAACAAATCTTATTTTTGTTTTTGGTGCAGTTTTGGGGGGCGGGAGCCAGGGTTTTAGCCATGTTGGTGGCTCCTCCACCAAAACTCGCCAACTTTCGATATAAGGAATCTGATCATCATGAACCTTAAACCCAATTGCCTCAGTGGCTACAACAGTAGGAAGGGAAAAACGTACCTTCGGATGGCCATCCCACACCAAATGTAGGCCATTCGAGTTCACAGAAAGTACGTAATTTCCCCGGACTTACTTGACTTCCATAGCCCTTGGCGACCTGCCGAAAGTCTCCGAAGTGACTAAGGACGAGTCCCAAGGGTGCTGGGGTCTTACTCTTACCTTGACCCATGCTTACTGTTGGATGAAAAGTTAGAACAGAGAACCACAAAATCCAAACAAAGATAAAAGCGAACACAGTAGTAGCGGAAAGCAAATAGAAAGACCAGTGACCTGACAAAAGAAGGTCCCAGTTCAAGGTCGGGAAGTTAGAATAACGAACCCGACGTTGAAACCCCAGCGGGGGATCACGGCATCCCGTGATCTCCCCTGACTCCGGACTTATAGCCGCGTCCGGCAAGTCCCTATGAGTCTTAGAAATGTTGCCGTCAGCCCAAGTCTGATAACTCACCCGTTGGAGATGCAGGCGTGGTCGTCGAAGGGAGGGACCCTGTTTCAGATCTTTAACCTGCGCTTCGGAGCTTCCAAAGACAGGGAGGGACCCTGTTTCAGATCTTTAACCTCCACTGTCCGATCCCGGACGAGCCCCCAAATGTTGCGGTCCCACACACACCTGCAAACTCCCCCGGAGAGGAACCAGCACCAAGGAAGAACACCAAGAACCAGTGTAGATCAAAAGTATATTAGTAATAGGCGTTTATTAAGCACAGAAACACAAACCGATCGATCGGGGCCTCTCCCAAAAGAAGGGTGAGACCCCGAGCCTTCACACAGGTGCTGTTTTATACCCCAGGGTAAACAGGATGTTCGTGCTAATCTTAACATCTCGGGTCGGCCACCTGGAACTCAGAACTTCCCTGTTCACAATATGCTTGGCAAGCAAAGCTCAGTTTTCCCAGAGGCCAAGTCACGTGGTTAGCAATAAAAGCAGTTTCAGTACAAACAGTTTCAAACCAAAGCATTCCACCATTGATTCCAGGCATCACAATCTAAACTATAAGTTATGGGACAATGTGTCTCGCCACAGCACTGAATTAGAACCATGTCCAGCACGGTATAAACGCTCGGTTAAGGTTAACTACAGTTCTACTTATAATCGTTCTCCTACTGCGATTTCTCAGGGGCAGCAAAGTTCAAGAGGATTGAACTCGGCGGTGTCTGAAAATATGTACTATCTTCCCTGGGAGCTATCCCCTATAATCTTCTCACCTCGCTTTTCTAGTTTCCGGCACCGCAACCCAACCGCAGCCTCCCCCTCGTTTCCCTGCCAGGATTCCATGTGCCGCCGCTGTAGACGTGGGTGCTGTGACTCAGCTGTTACAGAAACCCTGGCCTGTTAACTGGGAATTGCAAACATATTATTTTTATAATCTGTTGGACCACGGGGTGATAGTTTACTTTTTCAGACTCTTAAAAGAATTTTTCCAGTAAGGGCTAGCTTGTGGAACATACGGCTTTAACAGGAGGGCTGCTGATGTGTGTTGTAGACACTGATAGGCCTTTATTAGAATACTTCGGGTTTCTACCTGTCCTTTGTATACATGAGGAAGGAAATCAGAAAGCACAGGAATAAATGACATTCTTGAATTTAATAAAGTTTTCATTTAATCCTCAACATTTCCAGTTAGTATTTCAAAATACTTAATTTGGGGAGAATAAATGAACTATCCCTTGAATCATGGTGAGAGTGATTTGTCTGTATTAACTTGTTTGCCATTATTACTGGTAGTATTTGCAGTACAATTCTACAGTTATTTTGAGCAATTCTAAAATCCAAAATTTTCTGCAGACATACCCCTTTGAGTTTAATCTAAGAGGTTAAAGTGTACTCTATATCCAGTTAACATGAATATTAATAGGAATGGGTGATTACTGGGTAATGTCCTGACCCCGCAGGCAGGGTTACTGTCTTGCAGGGCAAGCACATATCATCACTTCATGATTTACACATTCTGAATTCCAACCAAAATAATTTCTGAGATGATTTTGTGGACCTGTAATTTTTCTAGTTATATAGAAATGAAAAACAGAAATGGAATCATGATATACATACCATTATGTAACTGGCTCTTTTTTACTTAATATCTTGTATCTACATAATAACATTGCATTTTTCAAGTGCATATATTCCATTTTGGATTCAATTTTTAAAATTTCTAATATCTTATTGTTACAGATTTCCCAACATCCATGTTTTGGATTTGATCATCCTCAACTTGTGGGAATTTTGTTTGTGTGTGTACTACAGTGACCAAAAGTTAACATTATGTGTCAAGAATATGTTCGTTGTGAATTTAATTCATATCTTTATATTCCCCTTTAAATTACTGTACCAAATGTACTTTCACTGCATTACAGAAAATGTATATTGTCCTACAATGTCATGATCATTGGTGTAATAAAGTATGTTTTGAATTTATATGTTTGTTTAATATTTTGTTTTTAAATTTTGGTGAGTTTGAACATCATTTTACTCTATTTTTAAAGAAGTTCGTGCTATTTTATTGCATTATGCTTTCAACAGATATTTTATAGCTATTCTTTTGGATTATGTTTAAATAGACTTCATTTTACCCTATTCCCAAAAAACTGTAGGTGAAAGTGAGAAGAATGGCCAATTTAGTTATAAATAAAATGAACAAAATTTTTAACTACATTCAACTTCTAATTGATATAAATGTTGGGACAAAATCCACTAGTTACATTATGCAATTACTGTTTTATGAACCCTCCTCTCAAATATTCTTACATTCTCATCCACCACTATGTCTTTGCTTATGTATCTGGGTTTTATTCAAAGCCCTTCGTACTTGCTAGCTATGTGATCTTGAGTTTCAAATGAAAAATGCAATATTAATACGTGACATCTATGGAGTAAATATTTAAATCTTAATACTTTATGTCATAGAAGATGATTGGAATAAGTGAGGATACCTTTGTTCCTCTGGATAGAACCATGTAATTTAATTCTTTTGGAAGAATACTATAATTATGGACTTGATGACATATTTATGATCGTTTAGAAAATAAAAATGAAGTAACTATGGTTCAGGCCTCCAAAATGGAGCCAAGTGGGCATTGTGGATATGGTTTCAGGCACCTTACTGCATCACTGAGAACCTGAACTTTCTGAACTGTATCAAATTCAAGGACACCACCAGTCCTTTTCAAAACAATACCTGCTAGCAGCTGCTAGCCCAACCTTGTAGTTTCAAAGTTCCTCCCCTTCACAACTATGTAATGATTTCCAACACCAACCAAACCCTGCTTAGCAAGCATTCTTACTTCTTGCCAAGGCCAATCCTAATTATCGAAAAATAATTCATGTAACCTTGCTCTATTTTTAAGCTTCCCCCATTTTGTAGTTCATCAGAACACAATTCAAGTGCTTTCTTGAATCTATGCATCCCCTACTGCAGTCCTAACAAACCCCAAATACAAGTTTTTTTTAACATCTTTATTGGAGTATAATTGCTTTACAATGTTGTGTTAGTTTCTGCTTTATAACAAAGTGAATCAGCTATACGTATACATATATCCCCTGTGTTCTTGGAATTTTTGGTTAACAGACTTGTGCACTTGCACAAGCTCAAGCATATAAAAGTCTAGCACAAAGGGCTCACTGCTAGAGGTTGAATTGTAGGTGATGGCAACCTTGATCTATTCCAGAAAAGAATCTCCTGTAACAGTCAAATGGATGATCAAATATTGCAATGACTCCAGGATTACACTGAGCAAAGTGCACTTCTACAGTATCCAGCATTACTATTCAGCTTCATAATTGAAAGAGCCTATGATGGTGATTATGTATGCTCTAACACACTATCTAAATATTAAAGACACTCTAAAATATTTACTAGAATCCCAATTATATATCAAACAACGAATAGATTCAGCAGAAAGAAATTTACCTAAGTCCTCATCCTTAAATGTTTAAGAAGATTCCAGCACCTTGATTCTTACAGAAGTTAAGTCAAATGCACCCAGCATGGTTCATCATTGTGTCTTACATGATTTAAGGCTTTGGCTAGTTCTGTAGATGGTTTTTTCATCTGGTCCTTCAGTGGTTACCGGCTGCAATAGTCATGGTTTCCAGCAAAACAGAATCAATATAAAGGAGATTCTCAAGGTATCCTTGAGCTTGTGCAAGTGCACAATCCTTAAATATGGTTTTCTTCCAAAAGAAACAAAGGCCAAAGTAGAAAATGAAAGTATTTTAGAATAAAGGCATATCAGTGTCCACAACACACATCAGCAGCCCTCCTGTTAAAGCTTTCTTTCTGTTGGCAGTCTTAGAGTCTTCTGTTGTCTCATCATTGGGTCTTTCCCCCCTTTCAGAGAAGCTCTCCAGCAACGTTTGTTTTTTACTCATCTTGGCTAGGGCTAGCTTGTGGGCTTACCAAAACTGTGACTGCGAAAAGTGTGCAGTGTGGGAAAGAGGCATGGATGGAAGTGGCAAATAAAATAATGGGTGGGCCGTGTGCAGACTAAAATAAGTGTCGGATTCTGACTTAAAGCCTGCCACCAGATGCAGCTGTACAACTGAAGTACATCAACTCACTTGCCACTATAAAGCCTGCCACCAGATGCACCTTAATTGTCACTTGCCACTCACTGATAGGGTTTTGATGAGTCTGCAAGCGATTGATTTATTTATTATCTCTCTGCTAATGATGATTTGCTCCCCAGCACTAGCATCACTGCCTCAGCTCCACCTCAGATCATCAGGCATTAGATTCTCATAAGGGGTGCACAGCCTAGATCCCTTGCATGTGCAGTTCACAGTAGGGTTTCCGCTTCTATGAGAATCTAATGCCTCCGCTGATCTGACAGGAGGAGGAGCTCAGGCAGTAACGCGAGTGATGGGGAGTGGCTATAAATACAGATGAAGCTTCGCTTGCTCGCCTGCTGCTCACCTCCTGCTGTGCGGCCTAGTTCCTAATAGGCCACAGACCGGTTATCCGTGGCCCAGGGGCTGGAGACCCTTGTCCTAGAGTAATGAAAATAAAGGCAATAATAAACTAATGGGATCTAATTAAACTTAAAAGCTTTTGCACAGCAAAGGAAACCATAAACAAAACGAAAAGACAACTCACAGAATGGGAGAAAATATTTGCAAATGAAGCAACCAACAGGGGATTAATCTCCAAAACATACAAATAGCTCATGCAGTTCAATAAGAAAAAAACAAATAACCCAATCAAAAAATGGGCAGAAGATCTAAATAGACATTTCTCCAAAGAAGACATACAGATGGTCTGTTTTGTTATGTTTGTTCCTTTGTTTTTTTAGATTCCACATATAAGTGAAATCATACAATATTTGTCTTTCTCTGTCTCACTTATTTCACTTAGCACAATATCCTCTAGGTCCATTCATGTTGCCCCAAAGGGCAAGATTTCATTTTTTGTTTCTGAGTAATATTCCATTGCATAGTTATACCAAATCTTCTTTATCCATTCAACTATTGATAGGCACTCAGGTTGCTTCCATATCTTGGCTGTTGTGAATAATGCTGCAGTGAACATAGGAGTGCATATATCTTTTCTATTCAGTGTTTTTGTTTTCTTCAAATAAACCAAGAAAAAATGTAAAGATTTTAAATATTTAAAAAATAAAATAACACTATAAAATAAAAAATAAATTTAAATGAAATAAAATAGTAAAAATTAAAATTCCTAAAGTTGCATATAAAATTTAAAAAAATTTAAATAAAATATGATAAATTAAAATAAAATAGACCATGCTTGAAAATCCCCCAAGCGAAAGTATTTAAGCCCCCTAAGCAAAACTAAATCTATCCTATTTCAGGAACATAAGCGAGACTTAATTTAGCGCATTTCTTGTAAATGCCTCTGAAATCCATAAAACAAATGTCATCCTACAAAAATGGTACAAGGTAATCCCTTTTAATCAAACCCTGCAGTCTGGACACCCCCACCGTAGCTACCAACCTTTGCTAGGGTTAAGAAAAGTCCTCATTTTCAATTTAAAGCCATCGTGTAACATCATGCCTTTGAGCTTCCTACTAGACTTGGGGCAAATGTGTTGGGATTCTTAGTAGCATTAGAAAAAGCGCCATTTAAGCTCTGTTTACAATAGCCAGGACATGGAAGCAACCTAAGTGTCCATCGACATATGAATGGATAAAGAAGATGTGGCACATATATACAATGGAATATTACTCAGCCATAAAAAGAAATGAAACTGAGTTATTTGCAGTAATGTGGATGGACCTAGAGGCTGTCATACCGAGTGAAGTAAGTCAGAAAGAGATACGCAGACGTATGTCTACTACTTGGCAAAGCAATGCTGCAGTCAGCTTGTGGGGATCACTGCTGATGTTACCCAATAATAACCTGTCAGTTACCTGTTCCTGCTCTCAGCATGCATCATCTAGACACCAAGAGTCCACTTATGGAGGTGCTTTACATTTCTGGTCTCAAGAGTGTTCCCATTCTGGTTTCTAATGTAAATTTATTTACCTCTTGCTTCTGTTGATGAAAATTCAATTAATAATCAAGCTAAGAAGAAAAAAGAGAATTTTATTTGAGTCAAACTGAGGATTACAACCCAGGAGACAGACTGTCAAAAGTTCTGAGGACTGTTCCACCTGTCAGGAACTAGATGTGCAGTTTTATACATTTTTGAGACAAATAATTATGTCTCATATTGAGAGGTTAACATTATACATAAAGTTCATCAGGGATGTTTTGGTCAGTTGTGCACGTATACAGTGAGTTGTTAGGTCAATGTGTGTTTTGAGTACCACAAAAACAAAAAACAAAAACAAAAAAATTACAGTGCTGGTGTCAGAAAAAGGGACCATTTTTCTCAAAGGTTGATTGCATCCTCCTGCCTTGAGGAGGTCTGGTTAATGTATTATGCAGAGGCACATTGCAAACTGGGAAAACCCCATCCCAAATGGGGACATGTTATGTGGGTTTCAATTCTGACTTAGTTTGTCCTGCCATAGAGAAATTTATTTTTTTCCTCATCAGTTCTCTAGATTAGATACTGCAGTGCAGTGTGGAGGCTTATTTTTCTGCATTTGTCACTAGATGGGGACTCTTTTGAAGTCACATTATTTTCTCCATATCTTACAGGAAATGTACATCATTTTTATCTTTCTTTACTGAAAAAAACAAATGGAATAGATTATGTGGGCACTCATTAGCTATATAAATTTGGATATGTCTCTCTAGGTGGGAAGAGTGGATAAAGAAATGGAGCTTATTTTATTCAAAAATCCATCTACATTTATTTCACATCAATTTCAATGATCATTTGGGAAATCTACAAAATATCCTTTCTGCCTTTCCTTCTTTTTTTATGGAGGTAAAATTGGTATATAAGTTTCAGGTGTACAACATTATCATTCAACATCTATGTTCATTACAAAGTGATCATCCCCAAAAGTTTAGTTACAATCCATCACCATACACTTGACCCTCTTCATCCATTTCAACCACCCACAGCTCCCATCCCCTCTGGTAACCACCAATCTGTTCTCTGTGTCTATGAGTTCATTTCCATATCTCAACTGTTGTAAATAACACTGCTGAGAACATTGAGGTGCATCTATCCTTTCAAATTAGTGTTCTTGTATTCTTCAGATGAATACCCAGAAGTGGAATAGCTGAACTGTGTGGTAGTTCTATTCTTAACTTCTTGAGGAATCTCCATACTGTTTTCCAAAGTGACGGCACCAATTTACATTCCCACCAACAGTGTATGAGGGTACAATTTTCTTCATATCTTCACCAACACCTGTTATTTCTTGTCTTTTTGAGAATAGCCATTCTGATAGGTATGAAGTGATATCTCATTGTGGTTTTGCTTTGCATTTCCCTAATAGTTAATGATGTTGATCATCTTTCATGTGTCTATTGGGTCCTCTGCATATTTGAAAAATCACGTTGTTTGGGGGTTTTGTTGTTGTCAAGTTGTATGCGTTCTTTATATATTTTGAATATTAACCCCTTGATGGATATGTGATTTGCAAATACCTTCTCTCATTCAGTAGGTTGCCTTCTCATGTTTTTTAAAAATTATTTATTTATTTGGCTGCATCGGGTCTTAATTGTGGCACATGGGCTCTTCATTGTGGTGTGCGGCCTTCTCTCTAGTTGTGGCAGGCGGGCTCCAGAGCACGCGGGCTCAGTAGTTGCAGGGCAGGGGGCTTAGTTGCGCTGCAGCGTGTGGGATCTTAGTTCCCCGACCAGGGATCAAACTCGAGTCCCCTGCATTGGAAGCCAGATTCTTTTTTTTTCCGGGCCTCTCACTGTTGTGGCCTCTCCCGTTGCGGAGCACAGGCTCCAGATGCGCAGGCTCAGCAGCCATGGCTCACGGGCCCAGCCGCTCCATGGCATGTGGGATCTTCCCGGACTGGGGCACGAACCCGTGTCCCCTGCATCGGCAGGCGGACTCTCAACCACTGCACCACGAGGGAAGCCCAAAGGCAGATTCTTAACCACTGGACCACCAGGAAAATCCCAGTTGCCTTCTCATTTTGATGATAGTTTCTATGGCAGTGCAGAAGTTTTTAGTTTGATGTAGTCCCACTAGTTTATTTTTGCTTTTGTTTTCCCTGCCTACCTTCCCCTCTTGAAATCATTCCATTTCTAGACTTGAAAAAATAGCTACCTGGTAGATACCTTGCTGTTTCACATTCCCAATATTGAATTACATGAATTAGCAATCATGCAAGAAATATTGCCATCATAGACATTTGTGAAAATTCCTTTTGCTTGCTTAATAAATTCTACAAAAATTCCAACATCCTTCTTTATCCCATGGGTTCCTGCTTTGGCTGTTGTGGAAGGACAAGGAGCCCAGGCAGGGGTGGCTGGTGCCATTCAGGTTCAAGACAGTTAAAAATAAAAGAAAAGAAAAAGGAAAAAAAGAAAAGAAAAATAAAATGGAAAAAGAAAGGAACACATAAACCCCATTACTAGAAATATTTACAGGTAAAGGCAGCAGCCATCTATGCCAGAAAAGAATTTTCTCTAACAATGAAATAGATGATCATATACTGCAATAACTCCAGCTTTCCACCAGCAAAGGGCACTTCTATAGCATTCAGCATTGCTTGTCATTTTCATAACCAAAAACAACCTAAATTTATAATTTTACATATTGCAAATACACTAATATTAAAGATATTCTAATATATTTAATAAAATACTAGGGTCTAGATGTATGCTATAATTTAAAATGCAAGAAGTTATAAAGTGATAATAAGAGCTTGCCTGGTAGAGTGTACCTGTCCGCTTAGTCTAGGACAGTCCCAGTAATCAGTCATTCCTATGAATACTTGTGTTACTTTGGAGAGAGAACACTATGGCCTCACATCAATCTATGCCATAGTTTGCTGTCAAATGAGTTTTGCACAGAAATTTACACACAAAAGGGTAGATTCCATAAAATTTTGGATTTTAGAATCGCTAAAGGAACTGTAGAACTGTACTCCAAATACTGCTAGTGACTCCTGACAAGTGAATTTATAGAGAACTCTGTCTTTCCATGAATTCAAAGCCTATTTCATTTATTTGTCTAAGAGTTGAAGATTTGAAATGACTACTGAAAAAGTGAGGATGAAATTTTAAAATAATTTATTTCTTTATTTCCAGTTCTCACTGATTTCATTTCTCACATACACTCTTTAAGAATTAAAGGACAAAAAAAAAGAATTAAAGGACAAAGTAGGAAATTAAAGTACATTAATAAAGACATAGCAGTGTCTATAACACACACCCATGTCATCGCATCCTCTTGTTATGAGCTGTATGTTTCCCATGTTCAGGCTTCACTAGAAAAATTCCGTTTGAGTCTAAAAAAGTAAACTATCACCCTGTGGTCTAACAGATGGGTGAAAAGGATAATTTTTGCATTCCCTGGGGACCGGCCAGGGTTACATACTGGTTGAGCCACAGCATCCAGGCTGCACAGGTGGCCCATGGAATCCTGGCAGGGAAAGGAGAGAAAGGGTGAGGTTGGGTGGGATGCCAGAAACCAGAGCGATGAGGTGAAGGGTTTCCAGGAAACTGCTCCCGCGGCAGGGAGTCCCCACATTCAGACTCCTGTGAGATTAATCCCAGTGAAGGATTTTGCCCCCAGAGAAATCACAGCAGTTGAGAAATTCTCAGTACAATTGTATTAACATTTATTAAGCACTTACACTTCGCCTGCCATTGCTCTCTCAGGCCCCGTTTCAAACCCGGACTGGGTGGACACTCTAGTTCAACTCCGAATGGTAATGAGAAGTCAGGCGCCTTGGGAAGTCGCCAAGTTGGAGTTAGGAAGTGACGCGAGCCTAACCGCTCGAGAATCTGGCCGCAGAAACGCCCCGCCGCAAAAGACAACCCCTAGTTTTCTCCTGTCCGGGGCCCCAGCGCTCTGGCTGCAGGTCAGCTCTGAGGAGGGGGCTGGAAGTCGGCTTTGGGGCGAGCAGGAAGAAGGGACACACCCAGGAGAGTGCCTGAGGGAGACGGAGGCTCTGCGCTACCCGAGGCCAATGCTTCTAGATGCGTTTGGAGCGGCGACAGGCGCTGGGGGCCGTGGAGCAACGTGAAGGTGACTGGACGGCCCCACAGATGGACTGGAAGGGCCAGGGCCAGGGCGAGGGCGCAGGAGCGTTCGTCGGGCGAAGTGGAGTTCTCAGGGCTGCTGGCCGCTCTTTGCTGGATGTCTCGGAGCCCAGCACGTGTGACCCAGTTTGGCAACGCCTATGCTGGACCCCTGGCCGCCCGGTGTGCCCAAGAGACCCCACCGGCCTCCCCCCGCCCAGCAAATCAGGGGACTGAGGGTCCCTGGTGAGAAGTGGCACCGGCCACCCCGCCCCTGCGTCGGGTCCTTCCCCAAAAGCCAAAGTAAGAGAGAGAAAGGCGTTGGAATTTGGTATAATTTATTAAGTAAGCGAAAGAAAACTTCACAAACGTCTCTGAAGACGAATTCTTCCATGATTGCTGAACGGAGAGGTGTTATTGTAATAACATCTGTCGCAAGGGATCATCCAATGAAGGGTCTCAGCGGAGATGAGGGCTCCTGGGTCCAAAGGCGGCGGGAGAGGCAGCCTAGGGTCTTCCCGGCCACTGCGTGTAGGTCCGCGGCCACCAGCCTTGGGACGTCCGGTGGTGTCTCTCCAGGCCAGGAGGAGGGCGATGCTCCGGAAGGGTCCCCGCGGTCAGAGGTCGCGGGTTCCAGATGTTGGGTTCCCGATGCCGCAAGACCCGCCCAGGGAAGCTTTGCGGGTGGGCGGCGGCCCCACCTCCTGAGGACGATTGTGGCTCCTGGCGGGTCGTGGGCGTCTTGTCCGGGGCGGGCGGCCCAGCGCTCAGCCTGCAGGTGCTCTGCGCTCGGGGTCGGTGTTTCGGGCAGTGTGGGTGCAGACGCCCGCAGGCGGTAGAAAGTTGTTCCCCATTGAAGTCCTCGTCGTCCCCAGAGAGCTGGCCCAGCGTAGGATAGAAAGGGAGCTGCCATTCCTCAGGGTCCGCTAAGCTCAAGATTTGCAGCATCTCTGGTTCCTGGGACTCCTCTGCGGAATCCCAGGCCTCGCGCATGCAGCGGGGGAAGTTGGGCTCCATCGCTTCAGCCCCTGAGAGGAGGAGAAGTTTTCAGGGATCCCTTCCCTGCGAATTTATACCTTCCCGTCCAACTTTTTAGCTGTCCAACCAGAGGATATTAGGATGGGTGGTGTCGTTTTTCTCAGGTTTCAAATTGGTTCCGAAGGCAGGACCTGAGGAGATTAAGGGAAAATCCAATCATCTTTGATAAAGTTATTTAAGTTGATTTTGTAGATTGAGAGAATTAAAGTTTTTGTGTTGTTTGTTTTTAAAGGAACAACAGGTACAGGGCTCTGTCAAGACAAGCTATTTTGGAAGGTTACTCCTTTATGAAAAGTATCTTGTGTGGCTGACACTTTTAGGTAACTGTAAGTTCATTGATTCTCAGGGCCCCTCTGCTTGAAAAGTACCATCAGATTTTACCCAGATGATCAGAATGAAAAGTTGGTCATCTTTGCATGAAATCACGCTGCTGGTCAGTGACAGAAGTCAGACTCCCATCCTGGTCTTCTGTTTGTCAATTTATAAGTTAAAATAGTTTCAGAATTTCAGCCAACATGTAGGAGGGGAGGGGTCAGGTCTAGGGACCTAGATGCAGACTGTTTGGGTAGAAGTTCTATTATTTCTATATGACTCAGCTAGTTACCTAACCTTTCTTGTCCTCATATTTTTGCCTGGATGATAGCTAAACTTTAACATTTTACAAAGTATCTTTTATGATTAAATTGAATAACAAAGTCAAGTAATTAGATATCTCTGGCAGAAAACATGTTATTCATTTACAATTATTATTATTTTCATTCTTAGTGATATGATCATGAATATTAAACATAACATCAATGAATAGCAAACTAAAAATGTTGTCCTTTTGTGTGTGTTTAATCTGAGTGGATTGCTTTTTCCTTCTGTGTCAGATCTATAGTGAAATTTCATCCCTTTACATCCTTCCTCAGATGTTTCAGACTTTCTGTTGGCAAACATGTCAGTGCATCCAAGCACAGATTTCCTCTATCAGTCATTTATCTTCAATGTAACAAAGTTAGTTTAATTCAAAGTTTTTAACAAGCATGTTTTGACAACCTGCCGTTAGCAAGGTGCTGTGATGGTTTCTGCACATACAGAGCTGTAGAACTGGCTCCTGCTTTGGCAGAGCTGAATTTTAAGGGGAGAGCAAAGTCGCAGTCAAGAGACCATGAAGACACAGCCAAATCTTGTTCCCTATGGTAGCTGATTCTCTGCCTGGAAAGAAAACGCTAATGTTTGAGATTACTCCCACCAAAGCCAGTCTTTTTGCATGAGTTGAGGAAAAAAGAAAATGGTAGGATAAATATGAGGAAAGGAAACAGAGAAAAGCAGGAAGACAATCAAAGTGAAATAAAAATGAGAAGTAAGGAAATAAAGTGGATGAAAGTATGGACAACAGAAGAAGTAGAGGGTTGGAAGCTCTAGTCAGGCAGTGGTAAATCGAAGGGGTTTATTGGAGCAACATGGAATTTTTGCCGCTGACTTGGGAGAATCTAATAAAGACAGAAAGCTCTGCTGGCCAGGTTTAAGGAAGGGACAACAACACTATTCCTTTGAAGACATGGAGCTATTTAGCTCTGGTGGTGTAGAACCTCCCCAGAGAGTTGTTTGAACCCCGGTGTAATTTCCCCCAGAGAGGTTAGGGACAGCTAGCCTGTGTCATAGATGCATAGCAAGAAGCCACTACAGTGAGAACAAGCAATGTGGTCAGACTGTGGATGGTCTATATCAGTCACCAATGAAGTGGGGATCACCTGATTTCAGACAGTGTCTACCCATTGTTACGTGTAGTTGGGATGTCTTAATATCTCTTTTAATCTATAAGAGTTCCCATTCTCTTATTTTTTCCCTTTCAATTTTTGCAGAAAATGGTATGTCAAGTACTATGTCCTACCTGTTTTTTAAAGTTTCATTCATAGATGACTTTTCTGAGCATCAAGAATGGGAAAGTTCCACTGACCCTGTAAGCCAGCGTGAAGCAAACTAACCCTTCAATACTGGGCACGTGAAATAGCAAGATATCTACCAGGTAGCTATTTTCTCAAGACAGGAACGAGGTGATTTCAAGAAGGGAAGGCAGAAAGAGTATTTTATAGATTCCACAAATAATCATTGAAGTGGATGTGAAATAATGTATAGATGGACATTAGAATAATATAAGTCCATTTCTTTTCCCACCTATACCAAAAATAAGTTTTGGTCTATTGTTAGGGAAAAGGGTGTCATGAAAGAATATAGATAGATCTGTGAGAAGAGTTAACAAGGACATTCATAGGCAGGGATTGCCTTCTGGTGAGAGAGTCAGGGACAGTCTTAGTGTGAGGCAAATATTCCCAGGGATCCTAAGTATATGGTTCAAAAAGTGGGTTCCTTTTCTTGGGGGTTAGGATTCCCGTTTGGGGGTGAGGATGCCTTGCCTATTGACTACCTGTATATTGATTATCTTTATGCTTTTGAGAAAGAAGTAGAACAAAATGTAGGCTCCTGAAGGAGGAACCAGTTATGTCTTTCAGCCCTAGTAACACAAGTAGGTGATAGCTGTGGGCCCACGTGATGTAAGGGAGCAGTATGAGCTGGAGAGTCTGGGAAACCTGGTTGGCACTTTTTGGTGTGCGAGGTCAGTAAATATTCTGATTCTATTTTGAACCGTAATTGTGCCCTGTAAGTGGAATTCTAAAGAGGTTCATTTTCTATAGTGAGTCATAGGGTACTTTCAGTAATGATAACTTTAAAAAGGAAATCAATATTTAGTTTAATTTTCTCTCTCTTGATGTGTAATTTCTTTCAGTTACCTCCATCCTTCTGTAAAAATCGATACAGCTGTTCAACCTTGTGTGATGATACTTGGGCAGTGTGATGTGTGATGATTAAAGAATGGGCAGTAGAGGAAATACATCCTGAAACAGAGTAACCCTTTTTTGGTACCAGTGCACAGACAGCAAGCAGTGTGCTATTAGGGTGACCATGTCCTGGCATCCAGGGGGAGAGAAGCAGTGATGCAAAGTTTTCTTATACAGGAGCTGGGAATAGTGGAGTGGACCGCAGTGAGGACTGTGATGTAATGGCTGTGTGAATGATCCAGGAAGAGACATGAGAAAATCCCTTTACCCGTAGACTTGAGAAAGATAACAAGAAATTGGGAGGGAAATTGGCACCTGGAGTATGTGTTCAGATAAAATTCTAAGTCCCAGTTGCACATTCCTTGGTAGGGACTTCTGACTTGGCTTGGGTAAGATGCCAAGACCTAGACCATCAACCAATAGCCAGTTAGCAGAAAGGTTAAGCCTTAACTTGCCTACTCCTGCAGACATGGATGGGGAAGTGGGGAGTAGTTGTTAAAATGGGAGAGGGTTTCCTGCAGATATATAATAATTTATTTTTTTCCAATCCCTTACCGAAAAGCACATTTGTTTTTTAAAGTATAATTCCTTGCTTGTAAGAAGTGGAATTCTGGGCCAAAGAATACACAGTGAGATGCTTGATGTGTATCTGCATACAGTATTGCCTTTCCAAAGACCCTTTCAGATTCATTCCCGAAAGCTGGGTTGTGGAGTTACTACTTTACCAACATTGGATCAAATGAAAAAGTTTAATATAGGTCACTAAGGTAGTCAGAGTTATGTCATGGTTTCACTTTGCATTTCGTTGATGTTAATGAGCCCTGACCTGGGTCCCGGCTCTCCTTTCAGGCACAGGCCCACCTGTACCGCTTCCAGTCCTGACTCCACACACCCAAATCAATTCCACAGGCAGAAAGTAAGGAAGCAGGCTTTAATCACTGTGCACAATTGGAATACATAAGAAGCATGAGTACAAGACTCTGAGTACGAGAAAGCTCCTTAAGACAGTATGGATCCCCTGAAGAGAGATTTCTAATTGAGAGAGCTGTCAGTAATCCAGGAAAGGAGGGACAAATAAGGACTGGTCTGCCCCACAGAGTCCTCCAGGCTCATCCCAGAGCAAGGTGGGGCCCAGGGGAGACGTCCAGGCCAGGGCATGGGTTGAAGGGGCGCCGTGGGCCGGACAGAAGAATGCGACTCCTTTCCTTGCCGAGTTCCACAGGGTTTCAAGCCTCCACAGGGTTTCCGCAGCTTCGGGGTAGGGGATGGGGGTCGTCCTGGGCTCCTGGAGGCCATCTGGCCGCGTGTCTGTCGGCCTCCGCTGCTGCGGGCATCTCCTGGCTCTTCAGGCCCGATTGTGCCCTGCGGTGTGTGGCTTCGGCCTCTTCTTGACGGGACTGTCTATCCACCCCGGGTTAGCCGTTGGCTCCTGCGCTTGTGGGTCTCGCCAGCGTTTGTGGCCGCTCTCCGCCTGGCGACCGTCTGCGTGTCCGGGGCAAGCGCGCCGCGGGAGCCCACATGCACAGTAGTGCGCGTCCTCGCAGAACTGGGGGCTTTGGCAGGAGGGGCGGCTCAGCGCAGGGAAGTTATCCAGAGCCCAGGCCCAGGCCTGTTCTCGGTTGAGGCCCGGTGGCATGTGGGGCTCTGGATGCGCCCTCCTCCAGGACAGCTCTTCCCAGGTGTAGTACGCGTGCGGTTCCATGGCTTCAGCCTCCTCCCAGGCCAGACGCGTAGCGGGTCTAAGCAAAGGGGCGAATGATTCAGCCCCATGCTGAGTGTGCCTTTTATAGGGTCTGTCTAGTACAGAAGATCGGAAACCCAAGCCCAGATAAGTGAGGATAGACACTCATTTGCCTTGCAAATTGCCTCGGAGCCTCGCAGATTAAGGAGAAAACTGCATCTTGCTGGGAGGGGTTTGGAAATTCCGAGTGGTTTTGCTGATTGAGTTAAAGGAGAGAGATGGGAGGAGAGGAAGGTCCCTGTGGAGAGAGGCCCATTCCTGGTGGTTTCCATTCACTCTCTGCTTGGGAGGCACACCTAAGCAAAGTCACTGGGTTGGAGTGGGGAGTGCAGCGATCACGCCCCTCCCGAATCCGAGAGCGCTCAGTCCATCCTATCAGGGCAGGGTGGCTGGTCTCCCCGGCCGCTAGTCCACGGCCGTTATCCCCTTGGCTTCCACGCCAGCAATCTCACAGCAGGTCAGCTCGGCCAGTCGCTGGCAGGCACTGGGCAAGGGGGTTGCAGAGGGTCGGAGGGGTAAGGGACACTTGCTGGGATTTGGTTAGCGCCTGAGGAAGCCTGAACTTCTGGGCAAGTTCGGGGAGGGTGTGGGGGGAATGCGGTGGAGGCGGCGCCAGAGCCGCCTGCAGATGCCTGGAGGGCCCTGAGATGGACTCCGGGCCAAAAAGGGCCAGGGCCACGGAGGAGGGACGCTTCCCGGGCGAGTGAAGTCCTCGGGGCTGCGGGCAGCCCCTCTGCTGTTCTTGGAGGCCCACCCTGTATCCGGGAGTCACACGAGAGGCCACGCTCCACCATCCCAGGCTCCGTGTGCACAGGCGACTCCAGCATCCGCCGGCGCCCAGCAAAGCCGGTGACCCAGTATCCCGCCCGGGAACCGGCAGCGGCCACCGCTGACCGTGAGCCTTGTCTTCCCAAATAGACAAACCAGGGACTCACGGGACAAATAACAGACTGTGACATCGTTTTTCGTCATCTTTACTGACTAGCTAAAGGAAAATTAAAGGAAAGGGCTCTGAAGACAAAGAGCTTCCATCCTTGTGGAGCAAAGGCAGAGACGATGCTGTAACATATTTTGTCCGCGGAGATGAGGGACTCAGCGCAAATCTCGGGGCTCCTGGCAGCCCTGGGTCTTCCGCGCCACTGCGCGTCGGATCCGCTACCACCAGCCTTGGGACGTGCGGCGGGTCCCAGGGGCAGGAGCCGGGCGACGCTCCATAGGGTCCCCGCCGTCAGCGTTCTCGGGCTCCGCTCGTCCGTCCGGGAAGCGGTGCCACCCGCCGAGGGAGGCTGCGGGGGCGGCGGCCGCCTCTCCTGGGGCGCCTCTGGGTCCGGGTGCGTCGCGGGCGTCTGGTCCGGGGCAGGTGGCTCTGCGTCCCGTCGCGAGGGCTTCGGCCTCCAGCAAAGTGTCTGTTTCGCTAACGGTCCCAGCGCAGAAGCCCGCCGCAGGGACTGGAAAGCATCTCCCAGTCGAAGTCTGGGCCTTCCCAGGAGAGCTCGCACGGGGCGTGGTAGAAAGGGAGCGTCCAGGGTTCAGAGTCGGCTGAGCTCGGGGCTGGCGACGTCTGGGGCCCCGGCGCCCACAGCCGGGAAAGGGCTGCACCATCGCGTGGGTCTCACACCGGGCGATACCGAGTGTCTGGGATTCGGAAGCCCCCAGCCCGCGAGTTTTTAATGTTCTTTTGGCCTCCTGGCCAGATAGGGGGAGTTTGGGTGGTGACATTAATCCTACAAGATAATTGCATCAGAAGACCTGATAATATTAATACAAAAACCAATCATCTTGGATAAAATTATTCATGGTCAAATCTCTTCAAGATACAGATTCCGGTTGAAAAGGAAAAGTATTAGCACACTGGAGGAGGAAAATGTTTGGGCGGACACTGGGGTGTAGAAAGCTCCAAATTGCTTTCTTGGAACAGAAACCGAAACCCAGATCTCCAAGCAGAAGAATGCTTTCGGGGAGAGGGAGGTGTGTGGCGGTGAAGGGGGCAGAATGCCAAAGGCGGATTTTCCAAGTGAAAGAAGGGCAAGGGTGGTGACCCAATTCTAAACTTGAACTTTCACTCTCCTAATGCTGTCTTCTCCAGGTAAATTGCTCAATTCAAAGGAATTAAGACTGTGTTCAGACCAGTGTCATGACAAGAAGCCCCAGAAATGGACTGCTTGGGTGGAGGGGCAGTTCCACCCCTCTCTGAATGAGTGACTCTCAGCAGATTATCTCCTCTCTCTAGGCCTCTTTTTTCATCTCTGAAATGGAAGGCATTACAAAGCAGCTTTCATGAATGTATCCAATCAGAAAAGTAAATAGGATTACCTGGCAGAAATTTATTTGCCCAATTATTACCATTATCATATTAACGATATCATCATGGATACAATTCCAATCTTAATGAGAATAAATGTTAAACACTGCCTTTTGAGGGGAATTTTTTCCTTGTAAATGGATTTTTTCCTAGGCATATCATATCTATGGTGTATTGCACTGTAATGCATCCTTTTCAACCTGTTGAGAGAAGTATAAGTGGATACATTGTAGATTTCCTTGACTAGGAATTTATTTTACTGTGATAAATTATAGTCATTCCTAAGACTTAGGAAGCACATTTTGGTGTTCTTCCCTGTACCGGGTGCTGTGATTGGAGCCACACACAAAAAGATGAAAATCTGGGGGCTTCCCTGGTGGCGCAGTGGGTAAGAGTCCGCCTGCCAATGCGGGAGACACGGGTTCGAGCCCTGGTCCGGGAAGATCCCACATGCCATGGAGCAACTAAGCCCTTGTGCCACAACTACTGAGCCTGCGCTCTAGAGTCCGTGAGGCACAACTACTGAGCCCACGTGCCACAACTACTGAAGCCCGCATGCCTAGAGCCCGTGCTCCGCAACAAGAGAAGCCACTGCAATGAGAAGCCCACGCACTGCAATGAAGAGTAGCCCCTGCTCGCCGCAACCAGGGAAAGCCCGCGCAGCAATGAGGAACCAATGCAGCCAAAAATAAATAAATAAAATAAATAAATTTTAAAAAAATGATGAAAATCTGGCTACACTTTTCAGTCCTTACATCTTAATGAGAGAGCAAAATGGCAGTCAAGAGACCATTCAAGAATACAGCAAAGGGACTTCCCTGGCGGTGAAGTGGTTAAGAATCCACCTGCCGATGCAGGGGACACAGGTTTGAGTCCTGGTCCTGGAAGATCCTACATGCTGTGGAGCAACTAAGCCCTGTGACACTACTGAGCCTGCACTCTAGAGCCCGTGAGCCACAACTACTGAAGACTGCACACCTAGAGCCTGTGCTCTGCAATAAGAGAAGCCACTGCAATGAGAAGTCCAAGCACCACATGGGAGAGTAGCCCCCGCTCGCCACAACTAGAGAAAGCCCGCGCTAAGCAACGAATACCCAATGCAGCCAAAAATAAATAAATAAATAAATTAAAAAAAAAAAGAATACAGCCAAGTCCATGAGCATTGCCATAGCTGATTTGATGACCAGAGAGAAACATTCTAAATGTGATGCCTCCCTTCAAAGCCAGATTTTTTTGTTCCCTGTCCTATACAGTAGGTCCTTGTTGAATATCAATTTTATGTATAGTAGTGTGCATACGGTAATCCCAAACTCCTAATTTATCCCTCCCCTCCAGGCTTTCCCCTTTAGTAACCATAAGTTTGTTTTTGAAGTCTGTGACTCTGTTTCTGTTTTGTAAAGAAGTTCATTGGTATCATTTTTTTAGATTTCACATATAAGTGATATCATATGATATTTGTCTTTCTCTGACTTCACTTAGTATGATAATCTCTAGGTCCATCCATGTTGTTTCAAATAGCATTATTTCATTCGTCTTTATGGTTGAGTAGTATTCCATTGTGTATATATATATATATATACATATATACATATATATATGTATATATATATACATACATCTTCTTTATCCATTCGTCTGTTGATGGACATTTAGTTTGCTTCCGTGTCTTGGCTAGTGTAAACAGTGTTGCAGTGAACATAGGGGTGCATGTATATTTTCAAAGTATGGTTTTCTCTGTACCTATGCCCAGGAGTGGGATTGCTGGGTCATATGGTAGTTCTATTTTTAGTTTTTTAAGGAACCTCCATACTGTTCTCCATAGTGGCTGTACCAATTTACATTCCCACCAACAGTGTAGGAAGGTTCCCTTTTCTCCACACCCTCTCCAGCATTTATTGTTTGTAGACTTTTTTGATTATGGCCATTCTGACCAATGTGAGGTGATACCTCAATGCAGTTCGGATTTGCATTTCTCTAATAATTAGTGATATTGAGCATCTTTTCATGTGTTTTTTGGCCATCTGTATGTCTTCTTTGGAGAAATGTCTATTTAGATCTGTCCAGTTTTTGATTGGGTTGCTTGTTTGTTTTGTTTTGTTTTTGATATTGAACTGCATGAGCTGTTTGTATGTTTTGGAGATTAATCCCTTGTCTGCCGCTTCATTTGCAAATATATTCTCCCATTCTGTGGGTTGTCTTTTCGTTTTGTTTATGGTTCCCTTTGCTGTGCAAAAGGTTTTAAGTTTAATTAGGTCCCATTTATTTACTTTTGTTTTTATTTTCATTACTCTAAGAGGTGGATCCAAAAAGATATTGCTGCAATTTATGTCAAAGAGTGTTCTGCCTATATCTTCCTTTAAGAGTTTTATAGTATCTGGTCTTACACTTAGGTCTTTAGTCCATTTTGAGTTTATTTTTGTGTATGGTGTTAGAGAATGTTCTAATTTCATTCTTTTACATGTCGCTGTCCAGTTTTCCCAGCACAATTTATTGAAGAGACTGTCTTTTCTCCATTGTATATTTTTGCCTCCTTTGTCATAGATTGATTGACCATAGGTGCGTGGGTTTATCTCTGGGATTTCTATCTTGTTCCATTGATCTATATTTCTGTTTCTGAAAGCCAGATTTTTATTGTTAACTTCAGGAGGAAAAAGACCATAGTAGAAATAATAAATGCTAAGTAACAAAACAGAAAAATCAAACAACAGAACAGACAGTAAAGATGGCAGATGACTGAAAGCTCAACTAGTTGAAAGTTTTATGAGGGCAGTTTAGGACACTCGCAGCTGAGGTGAAGATTCAGACAAAGATACTCAGAATAGAAGAGCTCTGCCTTGGTGGATGGAGGATGAGGCCAACTCAGAATTGTTTGAACCTAGTCAAAGCTGAAATCCAAGGCAGAGGGGAGGCACAGCTAGTTTGTGGTGTGGGTACACCCAGAAGAAGTCAATGCAGTTGAGATCCAGCAATGGCGTTCGTCTGCAGATGCTCAGTATCAACAACCAACAAGGTGCAAAGTATACGACAATAATAGCAGGGCAGGAATGAAAAGGTATCTGGACACTCTAATATGTGATTGTTATATGTCCTGAAAATATTCACATAGTACGCTACCAAAAATGGTTGTTAGGAAGGATAGTACACGGAAACAAGAAAAATTTCTATTCATTAGATTACAGACTGGGAGACCGTAATATCAAAGTCTAAAATTCAGAAGTACTGAATATCTATGTACAAGCAATGTCAGCTCTGCAAATCAAAATGATAAAGCAGGCAACGCAGAGGAAAAGTGTGAAAGAAGGTAGCAACAGTCAATCCATATTTGATCAACACAGAATGTCTAAAACTTAAATGGAGTCTGAAAATCATTATATGTAACGTAAATATTAACTAAAACTGTGAAAGCATCGAAAGGGAAAAAATTAGAAATGTAGATTATGCAAAGAGCTGGTGAGGATTTACTGTGAACTGACCTCTCAAGAGGCCTGGTGTTACTATTAATTCTGAAAAGCAATATGGCAGTATTTGTGGAAGTTATGTAGGCTTTTGTTCATTGTCCCTCTAAACCCCCTCCAGCATCTATATCCCAGAAAACATCTCATACAGGTCCCTAAAGTACACACATAATGGTGTTTATCTCATTTTTGTTTGTGATAAAGGGGAGTTGGAGGCATCCATGATGTGTATGTAAAATGCTGTGTATTCATTTTATAAAATATTCTGCAGCAGTTAGATGAAATAAACAAGTTTTATATATATAGCTACATTGATTAATCTTAAAATTATAATCATTAGTGAAAAATTAAACAGAAAGAGACATGTGTCAGCGTACCATTAAATACATTAAAATGCATTCATACACTCAATATAAATTATATATGGAGATACATAATTACATTTAAAATCCACTAATTCAATTAGTTATCTCTTGCTCTGTAACAAACGACTCCAAAATTTAGCAGCTTACCAAAAATATTTATTATCTCACGGTTTCTGAGAATCAGGAGTCTGGAATAGCTTAGCTGGGTGGTCTTGCTCAGAGTTCCTCAGGAAGGTGCAGTCGGAAGCTTTGCCTTGGGCTGGAGGATCACCTTCTAAGCTCCTTGACAAGAGGTCTCAATTGCTTAACACAAGGGCCTCCCCACAGAGCTATTCATGATGTGGCAGCTGGCTGCCTCCAAAGGGGATGATCTAAGAGGGAGGAGATAGCACGGTAGAGTGATCAAAATGGAACCAGTAGCATCTTTTGTAACCCAATCTCAGGAGAGACATTATCATTTCTACCATATTCTATGGATCACACAGACCAACCCTGGAACAATGTGGGAGGGGACTGCCCAAGGCTGTGAATACTAGGAGGCAGGGATCATTGTTGGTCATCTTAGAGGCTGGCTATGAAGTCACTTTAAAGTTTAGTCCAAAGGAAGAAAATGTAGTTGCAACATAATTCTCAAGGGTGATAGATAATACCATTAACGCTGCAAAAGCACCTATGAAGAAATTAAAAAACTATGCTCACATTCCCCAAAATCAAAGAAGTGGAAAAAACTGGGATATACAGAGTTTGCCTACCATAGGTATTTTAAGTTGGTTATAACCACTGCTATCGAGAGTAGGGCAGTAGACATATAATTCAAGTAGAAAATTATGGCTGCTATATTTTGAAGAACATTAAATTATATAAGTTAAGTTTATTATGCACAGAACGTTACACAACATAAAAATTTCACTTCTAGCAATGTATTCCACCAAAAAAACCCTCCATAAAATGGAGATTATTTGAGCCAAAAAGTAAAAACAAGGAAATGTCTAATATAGGAAATTTGAAATAGAATATTTTTACACCCACCAAAAAGGGTACGTGTAGTTGTTGAAAGAGAGAATTTCATTACATAGTCATTTAAAAAATTGGCCAGGATATTAAGAGGGGAGAGTTAGTTACATAATAATGTGTATATCATGATTTCATATTAACATGTAACTAGGAAAAATACAAGTCCTCGATATCTTTTACGAAATACTAGGGTAGATGTACTTTAGGATTCAGAATGTAGAAGATTTTAGACAGATTAGAAGGTGCATATCTTGAGATAATATAACTGTGACCATCCCGGTTTGGGGTAGCATTCTGTAGCATGTCATTGATACTCATGGTGTGGAAAGAATGAGTATTCATGCTAACTGGAGTAAAGAAAGAGCATAATATACATTCACCTAAGATCAGATCTGTTTTGATATCACATAGTTTGGGGGCCAAACTGTGATCTACAAAGAGTAGATTATAAGATTATATTGTAGATTATATTGGACTTTAGAACTATTGCTAAGAAATTGTACTGCAATCTCTGTGTTATTGGCCGGGAGGATTGTAGAATACTGTCCTCTCTAAGTACATTGAGGGACTATGTATTCACTTTTCATCTCCTCTCTCCCAGTGATCAGCTATTAGCTTGGAAAAAAGAAACAAATGGTAGAGTTAAAAGTAAAGATAGAATGTCTGGCAATCTTTTATCTTCAACAATTTCTCTTTTTTATGTGCACTTCTTAGAAGTAAAGATCAAACAAAAAAAATTGAAGTATTTAAGTAAAGGCACAGCAGTGTCTGCAACATACCCCAATTTCTCAGGTGGTATAATTTATGTTTCACAGGCTAACCCCAACTGAAGGACTCAGAATTGATTGAAATAATAAGAATATCAGCCTGTGGTCCAACAAATGGACACAGACAATACTTTTTCAATGTTCCTTGGAAAGGCCTGAGTAAGTTACAGCCTCAGCTCCAGTGAAGGTGGCCCAGAAAATCTCTCAACAGGAAATGATGGAAAGGGTGGTGTGGTATCTTAGAAGGTGAAGAGGGGAGAGGCAAAGGGTTTAGGAAATAACTCACAGGGGAGAAAGTGTAAACTTTGAAGAGCCACAGAACTAATGCTGGTGAAAATCTTACTCCCCAAAATTTCTAGAAGGGAGCAGTTAGAATAAAATTCTAGTTAACATTTTTGAGTTTACATTGTGTTAGGTGTATGCCTAAGGGAGTGTGGCCATTAAACATTGATATGGTGGGTTCCATAATTATTCTCCATTTTCTTAGTGAGGAAAATAAAGCAGAAGGGATCGGCTCACTTCTGGAAGTCACTACTGAAATTCTGTGGGTTTTGGCAGGCAGAGGTAGAGCAGTGAGGTGAGAAGTGTCCAGTTATTGACAATTTCCATAGACTATAGAAAGCCGCTCCACGTTTCAGACAAGCCTAGACAAATTCCTCTCACTAATTTTCTTCCCATATCAGAAAGGCATTGCCTGATTGTAGAGAATAGATTCCATGAGGTTAGATCATAATTCAAGGTTACAAAGCTGCTAGTTCGTGCTGTCACTGGACTGAGAACCTAGGTCTTCAAGCATATGTATCAGGCAGGGGAATTAGCAAAGGAATCATTATGTTAGGTTGGGAAAAGGAAAGTCTCATGACTACTTAGAATTGTAATTTTTCTATTTTTCTCTACACTAGATTACCTCAATCAAAGGAATATTCAAAATTGTTATGAATTTCAGGGGCTTCCCTGGTGGCGCAGTGGTTGAGAGTCCGCCTGCCGATGCAGGGGACACGGGTTCGTGCCCCGGTCCGGGAAGATCCCACATGCCACGGAGTGGCTAGGCCCGTGAGCCATGGCCGCTGAGCCTGCGCGTCCGGAGCCTGCGCTCCGCAACGGGAGAGGCCACAGCGGTGGGAGGCCTGCGTACCGCAAAAAAAAAAGAAAAAAAAATTGTTATGAATTTCAAATCTAAGGGGCCACTGGGTTGGGATGTCACATTTTCAAGAATGTTTTTTGCTGATCCCTATCCTCTTTTATGTAATTGTGTGTATTCTATTCTTATTTATTCCCCTTATATGCTTTCCCTTCTTCTACTGAAATTCTTGCCATGAATATTTTATTTAAAAAGTCTCTTCTTGTGTCAGTCTTGTAATATGTTGTTTATTCTTTTGTGTGCTTATATTTTCAATCCATGTAAAAAGTATTAGGTTATACATGTGATTTTACTTAATATTTCCCACTCAGTTGCAATTTCCCAAGATCTTTACATGGACAGTTGATCTGCTGCTTCCAAGTCTGGCACGTTAGCCTCTGATGTGTCTCTGCCACTTTACCTATCTGCCGTCCCCAGTGGGTGCTCAGATAGCCACTTAGTCACCATCACCATGTGTAATAGTCCCTTATAGGACCTGTGAGAAAATTTCTCTAGGATATGTACCCATGAGCAGAATTGTGCCATGGAAAATGCATAGACCTAATTTTACTGACTTTTGCCAGGTTGTTCTTTAGAATGAATGAAGCATTTACCCTCTAACAATAGTGCATGAGGATTACTTGATGCGCACATTCCACACAAACACTTGGAATGACCCCAAATTCAAATTCTAACATTTGCCAGGGGCTGCATAGTTCCTGAGAGAGCAGCTGTGGGTTGGTGGCCACAGATGCAGTATTTTCTGATTTTTGGCAGAATCTCTCTTTGTGCATCAGCCTGCAGTGTGCTTCTGAGAGTTATTCTCCGATTTTCAGTCTAAAATCTCTGTTCACCTTTCTTCTAGATTTTAAGTTATCGTTATCTCCTAATAAATCCTTTTCTGCTTAAACTATTAAGTGCATTCTTTTTTTTTTGTTGCTAAACACCAGAAAAAGAAACAACAATGACAAAACATTCCACTTTACACTTTTTAAAGCTTGTTGCAGTCTCTTTACCTTTTAACGACCTTGATAGAATGAATCTAGATTTTCCTCAGAAAATATTCAAGTATTCAAGTTTTTTTCCCCGTTTTCAGGATATTTTGAGAATATTGGTTTGACATTGTTCATTTTTATTTATTTATTGATTGATTGATTGATTGATTTTTGAAGGCGAGTGGCCCCAAAATATGGAGTGGTTAGTTTTTTTTAATTTTATTTTAATTAATTTTATTTTTGGCTGTGCTGGGTCTTAGTTGCTGTTCGTGTGCTTTTCTCTAGTTGCCGTGAGCGGGGGGCTACCCCTGGTAGCAGTGCGCAAGCTTCTCATTGTGGTGGCTTCTCTTGTTGTGGAGCACTGCTCTAGGCACGCGCTCTGCAGTAGTTGTGGTGCGCAGGCTCAGTAGTTGTGGCTTGCAGGCTCTAGAGCGCAGGCTCAGTAGTTGTGGCGCATGCGCTTAGTTGCTCTGCTGCATGTAGGATCTTCCTGGACCAGGGCTCGAACCCGTGTCCCCTGTATTGGCAGGTGGATTCTTAACCACTCTGCCACCAGGGAAACCCCTGTTCATGATTTTTAGATGAGAAAAAGGGAAATGTAAAACAAAACCCCCAAATTCTTCTCAATATTTCATCTTAAAAATTTAGTTTTCCTTTCTTATAAGCCCTTCCATTAAGAATTAAATAAGTTATTTAGGGCTTCCCTGGTAGTGCAGTGGTTAAGACTCCACGCTTCCCACGCAGAGGGCGTGGGTTTCGGGAACTAAGATCCCACATGCTGCGCGGTTTGGCCAAACAATTTTAAAAAATACATAAAAAATAGCTTTGATGATTTCATAAAATTATATAGGTAAGGTGATAGCTTCTGACACAATATAATTAATAACCTTAGTAAAGGTATAATCATTATTATTTGATCAATACTATTATGATAGAAGGATAATCCCAATGAGGAACAAATGGCTTTAAAAAATATCCCTAGATAGATTTTTACATTCTTATATGGACCCACAGTAAAATTGTAACAAGTATAGCCACCTTCCACTTAGCACCTTCCATGACCAAAGTTTACTCTCCAGTGTTATAAACTTAGCATAATCATTAATTTAACAAGCCTTAATTGAGAGCCTGCCTTTTGCCAGGTTTTATGAAGAGAGCTACACATACAAAGACAACTAAGGCCCGTTTCCCCTCTCCTGCCTGAAGCAGGTGCAGAATTCTGCAGCCTCAGGGCTGCAGCCTGAACCGCATCAGGCGCTGCGGGATTTCTCCTCGGGGGAACGCTCGGAGCAGGCTGGAAGGCGGGTGCAGAGCTGAGCGAGGTCGTGAGCCTGGGATACACAGCGATCCGAGGGCTTAAGGGCCGGGGCCGTTTCCTTTCGGGGCCCTTCATTTTCTACGTATTTTTAAAGTTTTCCGAATTTAAATCACCCGCATTTGGTCAATAATAACGAACAAGATTTGTCCGTACAGCTTTTATAGACTGTGAGGGAATGTTTTTCAATGATAATTTACCCCCCAGCCCTAAAGCAAGTAATTTCGTTGATTTATTCGTTTAGATGTTAAGGAGGAGAACAAAAAACTCAGTTAGATGGGAAAGTGCAAATCCTTAGCGCTCATCTGTTTGCCTTTCATGTTAAGCCCTGACATGTATTTGCAACTATTAGCTTGCATTTCAAATTTAAGTTTGCTTAAAATAAGACTAGTGACCCAACTGTGCAACATTATTAGGTAATGATAAGAAACAAAAGACATTCACATTAAAAATGAGCAAGTGACTAGTAGCTATTAAAGGAAAAAAGCTTAAACCTAGCGGAAGAATGGGGAACATAAAGAGAGTAGATCTTAACTATTTTCAACACACACACACACACACACACACACACACACACACGACTTTGTGAGGTGAAGGATGTGTTAACTTGATTATGGTAATCATTTCACAAACATATACAGTATGTTAAGTCATTGTGTTGTACATCTTAAAAAATAAATTAAAAAAAAAGAATGGGAGCACAGAAAGAAGTTTGAACCAGAGAGAGACACTTCCTCCAGATGAAACAAATTTCCTCCCTGTTCTCTCCCCTCCTATCACCCAATCACTTCTGACCACACAAACACAATGCACACACAGCCTTGTCAATTATTCTAACAATTCCAACACCAATAATGTGATAACCCAAATCATTATAATTTGGGGGCAGTGTTTCAATTCTTAGGTCTATCCCACTAGAGAGAAATTGTAACATCACTGCCTTTTAAAGTCACTTGAAACAGTTCTGCTTTGTGTGGTTGTGATGCCAACTTGTTACACATTTAGGATCTTTTTTATCCACTTTGGTTTCAATTTTAAGAATTATTTTACATAATTATAAGCAATTTTTAAAGTATTCAAACTTTTCCCAAACCAAAATCTACAAATTATAGTCAGAGGTGTTTAGCTTCTATCTACATGATATATATAAGGAGAGAGAGAGCCTGGCTTCTTCTCCTTTGGCTACAATCCTTCCCCCATCTTTCGGGATTCCATAAGGGAGCTCTCACTACATCTTATTGGTAAAGGACATAATTTGTGATGGAAAACTGAAATTTCCTCCTCTTCCTTCCCACATTTCTTATTGATTTAGAGTGAGAAAACGAGGGGGGGGAAATAAAGGTAGAGGGTGGAACAGGAGAAAAGGCATTCCCTCTCAGGATTAAAGCTACTTAATTTTGATTCATAATTGACAGCATTTGAATAAATGGATTCTACTCTTCTGGTTTCCTACCAATGGATGTGAAAAGATAAAGACTCTTCTCATCTCCCATTGTTTATAGTTATTTTGAGGTTTGTGAAAAAATGTTTTAGAAAATAGAGAAAATACTTAAAACATGGCTGGGGTAGGAGATAGTGGTAATTCATAAAATCTATTATTAATCACTCTAGAGATCATTGAACCTAAAATGTAAAGGCATGAGATCTAAAAACGGTTTTCACTGCCTAAAATAAAACTCTTTGTTTTCCAGCATCATCAAAACCACAGAGTCATTCAGAAATTTGAAACTGCAGTCTGACTGCTGTCTCTGGACCACAGTCTGGGAGATGAGTGTTTGTGACCGATTCATAGCAGACACAGTGCAGAACTTTGTTAATACCTAGATATTATCCACCTCCCCATGCCCAACTGCCACACTCAAAACACGTCCATTCATACCTCCCGAAGCGGAGCTTTCCTTCTCTCCTTTGCACAGGTAAGTCAGTGCTGCTGCAACAGCCAGCAGGAGGGCCTGATTGGTTAATGGAAAACAGAAGAGGCTTTCCCTCCCCCCGACCCCCCGCCCCCGCTTCCCGCCTTGTCCTCCTATTGGGCCGGATGTAAGCTGGGATTTGTAGTCGGCCTTGCTTCTCAAAGTGCGGTCCGCAGAAGGAGCGTGGGCCTCCCCTGGGAGCTGTACTGAATCCGCAGCTCGTTTTAAAGTCCCTGGCAGGTGATTCGTGTTCACGTTACAGCTGAGAAGCACTCTACAAGACTGGGTGCTGAGAGTTTGGGAACCAGCTCCTTGTAAGAGGCCCCGGGGACGCAGAGGAGGATGCGGTCGTCCGATCCTCGGGCGCCGGCTGGAACGCGAATGGCGCCTCGTTGCTCAGCCCACAACCATGGCTCCTGAGAGCTGTCGTTTGCCTCCTGCTGAGCAGCGGCCGAACTGCCTGCGTGATTCCGAGCCAGCTGAAGCCAGAGTCGGCTCCTAGAGAAGGGGACACCTCAGGCAACAAGTACCACGGTATCTCTCTCCTCTTTCCCCTCCTCTTCCCCTGGCTCTAAACGTGAGGACAGTTACCTTTGTGTTTTTGAGAATTACTGTGGGACTGCTGGTCTGCGATAGTTTACATACAAATTAAAATCGTTTGATTTTTGTTGGACAGATTGACTTAGAGGTTGAATCCAGAGGCAGATGGAAAGATCCTTATGAGTGGATAAAAATAAATGAGCATGAATGGATATTGAATTTTTGTCAAATGAGTTTTCCATATCTGTTGAGATTTTTTCTTTTATTCTTTTAATACATGTTATATGGTCAACTTGAGTTATATTGGTCAATCTGTCCCTAAGATACACCCAATTTGGTCTTGATATTACATATATATATGTACGTATATATATGTCTGTGTGTATATATATACACACACGTATATATGGCTGGTTTTAATTTCCTGATATTTTGTTTAAAATATTTGCATTATTTTTCATAAATGAAATTGGCTAGTGGTTTTCCTTTTTTGCAATATTCTTTTCAGTTTTTTAATCAAAGTTATTCTGGCCTTACAAAACGAGTTGGGGGGCTTCCCTGGTGGTGCAGTGGTTGAGAGTCCGCCTGCCGATTCAGGGGACACAGGTTCATGCCCCGGTCCAGGAAGATCCCACATGCCGTGGAGTGGCTGGGCCCGTGAGCCATGGCCGCTGAGCCTGCGCGTCCGGAGCCTGTGCTCCGCAACGGGAGAGGCCACAACAGTGAGAGGCCCGCGTACCAAAAAGAACAACAACAAAAAAAACGAGTTGGGAAATGTTCCCTTTCTCCAGTCTTTGGAAGCTTGTGCAAGTGTAGACTTATTTGTTCTTTTAAAAAGTTAGCTTCCTGGAGGGATGATGTTGAGGGCAATCAATCATGGTAAATAACAAGGCTTGGTTGGACCCCAGCCCCCAGATCTTGCCGGGGTAGGGATGGATACATTCTGAACCATGAATGTCACCATGGCTAATTCTGTAATGTTATGAAACATCAAAACCATGGTCTTGTAATACACTTTGTGGCTTAAATAGAATTCTTGCACAGTGAATTCAGTTTTTTTTCAATGAAAAGTTTTTTTTCCTCTACCAACAAGAATGAGTTATAATATAACTTTACTGATACTAGATAACTGTCAAATCTGTCAAAACTTAGAAAGTGTCGTACTTGGAAATTTTATGCAAATTCAGTATTTACTCTTTTCCTGAATACATTGTGTTTTTATCATAATAATCATAACACCAAAAAGCAACGATGTTTAAAACCAAGCCCTATAAACCAGAGCTCGAACCCGTGTACCCTGCACTGGCAGGTGGATTCTGAAACACTGCACCACGAGGGAAGTCCGGTTCCGGCCTTTGGTAGCTTACTCTTTTGTCAACCACCATCCCTTGTAATTCATCTGGATTTACCGGAAAGGGACCCCGATGCTTTCTCAATGCTTTTTTCTGGTGGCTTCTTTGGGAGCAGAAGATGAAGTTCCCTAGATCCTTGGTATATACTACACCACTTTGTTGCTCATTCATTATCTCACTCTTTGAGCACCAAATCAAATCCTGGAAGGAACTTAGGAATTAGGTGAAGAACTGGAATAAGATCAGGTTATTAGGACTGGGGCTCAAGTGATTGGGAACTTACCTGTGGCACTTATTATCCTCCATCAAGGAGCAGATGGCAGAGGGACCTGAGATGCAAGAGCAAATTGGGAGCTGAGGTCGACGCTGGGCACCCATCCCTGGTAATCCTGACAGGTGGTGGGAGCTTAATTAAAACCATTGAGGGCTTCCCTGGTGGCGCAGTGGTTGAGAGTCTGCCTGCCAATGCAGGGGACACGGGTTCGTGCCCCGGTCCGGGAAGATCCCACATGCCGCGGAGCGGCTGGGCCCGTGAGCCATGGCCGCTGAGCCTGTGCGTCTGGAGCCTGTGCTCCTCAGCGGGAGAGGCCACAACGGTGAGAGGCCCGAGTACCGAGAAAAAACAAACAAACAAACACCACTGAAGTTGGGGAGGCCTGGGGTGGAGGAGGCAGTAAGGCACTGCAGCTGTCTTGGCTCCCAGCCCGTTTCCAACCTTGATGGCTTGAGGACAGAGGGAGAGAGATTAATCTTGGGGGGAGATGGAGGGGCTTCTGGGAGAACTAGCATAGATACAAATGGTAAAGGAAGAGAAAGGAGGTTGGTGAGCATTTCTACTGGAAGTACTGAGACTCAGGAATCACTCTATTTCCTTAGAGTGGTGTTTCTCAGCTCTAGCTGGGGCTAGAATCATCTGGGGAGCTTTTAAAACATTGATGCCCGGGCACCACACTCCAAGATTCAATCATTGTTAGTGTGAGGACTGAGCACTGGTGTTGTCTTTAAAACTGCACAGGTGGTTCTAATGTGCAACCAAAGTTGAGTACAAACAGCATTACCATCACCTGGAGGTCATTAGAAATGCAGACTCTTTGGTCCCAGATCTACTGGATCACAGTCTGCATTTAAACAAGATCCTAAATTGATTTGTATGGCCACTAAGTTTGAAAATCATTGCCTCAAAGGAAAATGGTCTTTAGGCAAATGGAAACTGGCTAGAGATGGGGCTAGGCATGGTTTCCCTTCCAGGCCTAGCCTGTCTTCCCTTCTTTATAAATGATCCCTTTTAGCTTCTTTCTTCATCATCTTCTCCTTCTCTTAATGCTCCTCTTCTGTAATCCTTGAACCATTTGATAGATGTGCCACCTTGTTCTGTTTATAGCCATCCCTTTCTGACCGCCCCCACCCCCCGCCGGTTCTTCCTGGCCTTGAATTCAGATGAGTGATATACCAGCATTCAGATACACCCAGTCCTTTGGTATCCACACCTACTCGGCAGAGAGGATCTCTATGGCTGGGTCATCAAGACTACATTTTGCTGTACATGGGTCTCTATGATCCCCTCCTGCCCCAGCAGAACTGTTTTATCACAAATATCTCATCCCCAGCCTCAGCTCAGCTGTGTGAATAGCCTGTTGTTCCCATTTCCTTTGTATCTACCATCTGCTGCTATTGCCTAAGCTTCTTTTTTTAATCCCCAATTCATTCTCTGTCTCTCTCTCTCTCTAAATATATATGTGTATATATATATTTTCTCTCTCTATATATAATATGTATTATATGTATATATTTAATTCAGGATCCAATCCGGGGTTACACATTGTATTTGGTTGTTTCAAATATTTTAATGGCTGCATAATATATTATTTTATGGATTATAAAATTATTTAATCACTTTCCGTAATGCTGGACTTATAGGTTGTTTCTTTTTTTAATTTAAAAGAATTTTTATTTTATATTGAAGTATAGTTAACAGTGTTGTGTTAGTTTCAGGTGTACAGAAAAGTGATTCAGTTATACATATACGTGTATCTATTCTTTTTCAAATTCTTTTCCCATTTAGGTTATTACCGAATATTGAGCGAGTTCCTTGTGCTATACAGTAGGTCCTTGTTGGTTATGTAATCTTTTTTTTTTTATTGGCCACACTGTGTGGCCTGTGGAACTTCCCCTCCCGGGGAATGAACCCGCATCCTCTGTAGTTGAAGCGAGGAGTCTTAACCACTGGACTACCAGGGAAGTCCTGGTTATCTATTTTAAGTATAGCAGTGTGTACATGTCAATCCCAAACTCCCAATCTATCCCTCCCTGCCACCCTTTCCACCTGGTAACTATAAATTTGTTCTCTAAGTCTGTGAGTCTGTTTCTGTTTTGTAAATAAGTTCATTTGTATCTTTTTTTTTAGATTCTGCATATAAGCAATATCATATGATATTTGTCTTTCTCTGTCTGACTTACTTCACTTAGTATAATCTCCAGGTCATTGTTTCTTAATCACAGCAAACTTTGAGAAATGTTTGTACAATGATTTTTCCACATTTCAAATTATTTCTTACAATTGATTGAAATTACTGGGTGTGAACATTTTTTAGAGCTCTTGATACCTATTTCTAAATTGTTCTCCAGAAAGGTTCTATTAAGTTATAACCTCAATAGTATGTAATAATGCTTACCTCAGCTCAGGTTTGGGCAGCACTGCATAGTAGTGTTTACAATTTTTTGCTAATTTAATTGGCAACAAATGGTTTCTCTGATTTCTTACATGTTTAAAGATACTTGTATTTTATTTTTATTGATATATAGTTGATGTATAATATTATGTTAGTTTCAGGTGTACTACATAGTGATTTGACATTTGCATATATTTTGAAATGATCATCACAATAAGTCTAGTAACCATCTGACCCCATACAAAGTTATTGCAACATTACTTACCATATTCCTTATGCTTATATCACATACCCATGGTTTATTTATTTTATAACTGGAGGTTTGTACCTCTTAATCTCCTTCACCTATTTTGCTCCCCCATCTCCCCTCTGGCAAATACCTGTTTGTTCTCTGTATCTATGCGGCTGAGTCTGGTTTTGTTTTGTTTATATGTTTTGTTTTTTAAAATTCCACATATAAGTGAGATCATGCAGTATTTGTTTCTCTCTCTCTCTGACTTAGCATAACCCTCTGGATCCATCCATGTTGTTGAAAATGGCAAGATTTCATTTTTTAATCACCGAGTAATAATCCATATGTATATATATATCACATCATGTTTATCTGTTTATCAGTGAACACTTAGGTTGCTTCCATATCTTGGCTATTTTAAATAATACTGCAATGAACATTGGTTTGCTTATATCTTTTGGGTTTTTTTGCTTATATCTTTTGTTTTCTTCAGGTAAATGCCCAGAAGTGAAATTGCTGGATCAGATGGTAACTATTTTTAATTTTTTTGAGGAACCTCCATACTGTTCTCTGCAGTGGTTGCACTAATATACAGTCTCACCAACAGTGCACAAGGGTTCCCGTTTTTCACATCCTTGTCAACACTTATTTCTTGTCTTTTTGATGATTGCCATTCTGACAGGTGTGAGTGGAATCTCACTGTGGTTTTGATTTGCATTTCCTTGGTGATTAGTGATGTTGAGCATTTTTTCCTGTGTCTGTTGGCCATTTATATATCTTTGGATAAAAGTCTATTCAGGCCCTCTGCCCATTTTTAAATTGGATTGTTGTTTGGATGTTGAGTGGTATTAGTTCTTTGTATATTTTTGGATATTAACCCCTTGTCAGATATATCATTTGCAAATAACTTCTCCCATTCATAGGTGGCCTTTTCATTTTGTTGACAGTTTCCTTCACTTTGCAGAAGCTTTTTGGTTTAATATAGTTCCATTTGTTTAATCTTGCTTTTATTTCCCTTGCCTGAGTAAATCCAAAAACATATTGCTAAGACTGATGTCAAAGAATATATTGCTAATAGGCTAGAGGGAGCATTCCAAATGGTGCTTGCTAGCACTGGTGGAGCTCCCCAAAATGGTTGCCACCAGCATCTCCAACCACAGGGGTAGTCCCTGTTGCCTCCTGGCTCTCCGGGGGGCTCTTCAAGATCAGCAAATGGGTCTGACCCAGGCACCTTTCAAATTACTGCCTCCGCATGGGGACTTGGAACATGTGAGATTTTGTGTGTGCCCTTTAAGAGCAGAGTCTGCTTCCTTAGCCATCTGGTTCTCCTGAATGTAAGCCCCACTGGTTTTCAAAGCTAGACCTTCTGGGGGACTTGTTAGTGCAGAACCCCTGGGCTGGGGAGCCTGATGTGGGGCTTGGTCCCCTCACTCCTTGGGGAAGAACTTTATGATTGTAATTATCCTCCCATTTGTGGGTTGCTGACCCAGGGGTGTGGGTCCTGACTATACCTTGTCTCTGTGCCTCCTATCCATCTCATTGTGGTTCCTTCTTTATATCTTTAGTTGGAAAAGTTTTTTCTATTAGCCTTCAGGTTGTTCTCATAGATAGCAGCTCTGTAAGTAGATATGTCGGTGTGTCCATGGGAGGAGGTGAGTTCAGGGTCTTCCTACTGCACCATCTTGGGCCACCTCCCTCTCCTGTTGCCTAAGCTTCTCATTGCTGCCACTTTGTGGGGGTCTAAACTGCCTTCTTGGATTCCTTCTTCTAAATTCTTAGGTTAAAAAACATCTTTTATTATTTCATCCTCAATACACATCATAAAATATGAGCCATTATAGAAGATTTCATGAGCATTCAGTATGGTCTTTTTGGTCTTTAAGTCAACCCTATGGGGTCCTGGTGTTTCTTGTCTGGCTCTCCAACTAGACTGGGAGTGTAAGGAGGATGGGAACCAGGCTGCACTCATTTTTTGGGTGCCCAGGATAAAGTAGATACTGTATGTCTGTTAATCTCTATGTCTGTTACTTGAATTTGACTATGTTTAATGGACAGAATTAGTCAATTAGAAAAAAGGCATGATCAATCTATACGCAAAATGGAGGAAAACTATTATTTTTTTCCATCAATGTTCCTGAAAGCAGAGGATTAGAAATTATCAACATAAGAATTATAAAGTAATTTCACAGTATATTTGATTTAAAAAGTCAAAGTTATCCTTTCACAGCAGGAAGACACTAAAACTCTTTAACAGCTACTCTTTTTGGGGGGGCATTTATTCTTCATTGATGCTAAGTTTCTACCTTAAAAAATAACAAGAGGGCTTCCCTGGTGGCGCAGTGGTTGAGAGTCCGCCTGCTGATGCAGGGGGACACGGGTTCATGCCCCGATCCGGGAAGATCCCACATGCCGCGGAGCGGCTGGGCCCGTGAGCCATGGCCGCTGAGCCTGCGCGCCCGTAGCCTGTGCTCCACAACGGGAGAGGCCACAACAGTGAGAGGCCGGTGTACAGCAAAAACAAACAAACAAACAAACAAACAAACAAAAAATAACAAGAGATACTTTATTGAGCACTTTCTTTGTAGCTGGCATTTTGGAAAGCAATTTACCTGTTAACTCTCTGAGGCAGGTTCAGACTTACGATGGTATGACACAATTTTTTGACTTTATAAAGGTGCAAAAGCGATACACATGCTTTAGAAACCACAATTCAGATTTCAAATTTTGATCTTTTCCTGGGACAGCAATAAGCCACACGATACCCTTATGATGCTGGGCAGTGGCAGCACAGCTCCGAGTCATGTGATCATGCGGGTGAACAACCAATGCACTTACAACCATCCTGTACCCTTACAACCATTCTGTTTTTCACTTTCAGTACAGCATTCAATAGATTGCACCAGCTGTTCAACACTTTATTATAAAATAGGCTTTGTGTTATATGATTTTGCTCAACTGTAGGTCAATGTAAGTGTTTTGAGCACATTTAAAGTAGGCTGGGCTAGGCTATGATGTTTGGTAGGTGACATGTATTAAGTGTATTTTTGACTCACAGTATTTTCAACTTGCAATGGGTTTCTCAGAATGGAATCCCATCATAAGTTGAGGAAGATCTGGGATCCATACTTGCACTCAGATAGTTTGAATCCCAGAGCTCAGGATCTTGTAATTTTGCTCACTTGCACTTAAAAAAAAAAACAAAACTGTGCCCTTTTATTGGGATGTTCAGAAGTAGAAAATGAAAATAGGTAGATGTAAGTCCATCTTAGAGAGAGAGGGGTTAGTGTTTTTCCACCTGCCTTTCTCTTACCTCTCCCCACTGCCCAACCTAAATACCAGGTTGCTCCCTCTTCCTAGAATAAGGCTGCTTGGAGACTTGAATTCCACTCTTGCCCCAGCATTAACTAGTACTGTGAATTGAACTTCGTGCAAAAAATCAGACAAGTGCTACCTGGAAGAGACGCCATGAGAAGTAGACACCATGAATAGTCTGGAGCAGACTTATAGCATGATTAGAAGCTGTGAATAACTGCGCCCAAATGACCTTTCTTTTTACCAGGCCCTGTCCAACTCTGCTTCTGTTCCAGCCCATACTACAGTCAATTCAACTTTGAAAAATATCATCTAGGATGGTCCAATTTCCCACCATTCTGCCCTTTTTTGATTTCTGACACTTTAAGAGGCCTGGAACAAACTTCATTTTATCTCTTAGCCCAGACACACTACTTCTTCAGGCCTGGAGACAAAGCTATGGTACAGCTGTGCTTTTCCTGTAGACACCAGGCTTGGAATTCTGCAGTTGAGGAGGCAGAGCCTCAGGCGTCATTAGCCCTATCCCAGGAATCTTCTGGGCCAGTGGGCACTGCATTATTACCCCAAGCTGGGTGACCTCCTTCAGCCACAGCCCTGAATTCTTCTTGGACTTACTCCACTGTTTTTGTGGGCTGTCATGGTGGGTGTTGACATTGCTCTCTGGTGACATTGATTTAAAAATGGCAGAATTGATGGAATTGAGGGGGTAATTGGGCCATTCCATTATGGAATCATTCTTACTAGTTGCAATTCCTGGAGTTGCTTTCATAGGGAAAACCAAAAGTAGAAAATTAAAAATCAAAATGTGGGTTACACTGTCCAAGATTTGTCTCCAGTACCCCTTTATATAGCTGAAAAACACTCATTTAAAAGTATGCATCTTCTACTTATTCTTTTCCTCTAGCTCAATTTGCATAATGAAAGGCAAATCATTAAATAATGAATCTGCTAAATAGCTTGCTGGAAGCCAATTTGCCATATTTACTTGCTTCTTTTAATCCTTTAGCTTACTGAGCAGTTTTCATTGACTATTCTTATCAACATTTTAAAGAATACCGAATTTGTGTCTGTCTCAACTGTTTTTGTTTTTTGTTTTTTTTTTGCGGTACGCGGGTCTCTCACTGCTGTGGTCTCTCCCGCTGCGGAGCACAGGCTCCGGACGCGCAGGCTCAGCGGCCATGGCTCACGGGCCCAGCCGCTCCGCGGCATGTGGGATCCTCCCGGACCGGGGCACGAACCCGCGCCCCCAGCATCAGCAGGAGGCCTCCCAACCACTGCGCCACCAGGGAAGCCCTCAACTGTTTTTAACTTTGAAATAAATTTAGTCAGTAGATTTGAAATAAAAGATTCCTAGAAGGGTGAGCTGTGACAGGGCGAGAGAGAGTCATGGGCATATACACACTAACAAACGCAGTAAGGTAGGTAGCTAGTGGGAAGCAGCCGCATGGCACAGGGATATTGACTCGGTGCTTTGTGACAGCCTGGAGGGGTGGGATGGGGAGGGTGGGAGGGAGGGAGATGCAACAGGGAAGACATATGGGAACATATGTTTATGTATGACTGATTCATTTTGTTATAAAGCAGAAACTAACACACCATTGTAAAGCAATTATACCCCAATAAAGATGTTAAAAAAAAAAGATTCCTAGAAAAATATCAAAACTGACCCTTTAATGTTAAGTGCTAATGGTACAAAATATAGAGAATGAGCTTAATTTTAAAATATGTATGTATTACATGCATTTCCACAAATATTCATATATATGAGACAAATATATGAAAATGTCAACCAACAGTGGTGTTAGTACCTGTTGAAATTATAGGTCATTTACTTTTTTCGTTAGTATGTTTTCATTTTCCATGTTTTTCACAATGAGTACATATTATTTTTGTAATACTAAAAAGGGTTACCACAGGGATTAATATGCATTAAATATAACAACTTCTGGAAATAGTCCTGCAAATTCCAACTCTGCCTCTCACCAGCTGTAGGACTTTGGGTAAATTAAAATAATCTAACCTCTCCTAGCAGGTTTTCTTACTTGATACACATGGATCATAAATTTCTTCCTAATGAGGATTAAATGATACCACCTGTAGGGACTCAGGCACATTCAATAATGATTCTTTCGTTAGCGAACCGACCTAGGAGTCCAACCCTTAATCTAAGGCTGTGTTGCTGTAACCGCGCCTTCCGCGCTGGAGAGGGGGCGGGCGTGGGGCCCAGGGGGCTGCTCCTGCGCCGGCCTGTGCCGCTGCCTCCTTTCGCTTCTGCACCTTGGTTGTTGCGGTGATGCTTTCTCCCCGCCGGCCTTGGAAGGATGAGGTGCAGTCTCTTACCCAGGCTCCGCGAGTTCTCGGTGGGTACAGGGGGGAGACCGGGATCCGCAGCGGGTAACTGGGAGGCGGATGGCGCCCTCCACGCTCCCGGGGTGGCGGGGAAGGCATGCAGGGCGGGGGCTGGGGCGCGGGGTGGGCTGCCCGGAACTGTAGCAGGAAGCCTCGGGGTCGGTGGCGGGGGGGGGGGGCGACGCTAAGAGGCCTATAAGGGCTGGAAAAGTTCCTCCTCTCAGAGGGCTTTAGCCACGAGCAGCTGGAACCGGGAGGTGGCCGGGCCGCGCTCGGGATTGGGCACGCCCAGGGCGCGCGGGTCGCGAAGCGGGCTGGGTCTCAGCCGCTCCGGCCCCTGCGCCCTCGACGCCCCAGCGCAGCGTGTCTCCTGGTTTCTCCCGCTCTTCGTCCGTCCCCGGTCCCTCGGCTTCCGTTTACCACCCACCCAGATGGCTGGAGCCGCTGGCCTCTCCTCCAGGGGCCCACTGAAGCATTAGCAGCGCCGCAGGAAGAGAGCGAGGGTTCTTGTCTATTTGGGGCCGCCCGGGGGCTGCGCTGGCTCAGGGTGCGGGGGGCGAGGGTGGGGACGGGGTGGGCTCCGCGCTATTCCCGAAAGTCGCCGGGGATTGGCGGCTACGAGGGGCCACCTAGTGGACAGCGAGCGTCGGAGCACCGGCGGGCCTGAGCTAGGGTGAGCGGGTGAAGCCGGAGGGCAGAAGCTTATCTAGAAAGGGGCAGCTCCTCGTAGGGGTGGCTTTCGGAAGAAATTGAGCTCTGCGAGAGGTTGGAATATTCACCTTCTTCCTTCCCCACCGTCTCCTTTATTCTTTTCCAGTGCATGTTCCTTTCTCGGGTCGCCCTCCTTGGCGTTTTCCATCCTCCCCCGAAAAGGATGCCGCGGGAAAGGAACATTCAGATCCTTTAACATTCATAGGTTGGAGTGTGAGGAAGGTTCGCCTTGAAGCTAATGAGACTATAGCTTTCAGGGAGTGTAAAATTTGCAAAATTGAGATTATTTCCCCCTGTCTTTCTTAAAGAACCTCCCCCCGCTCCCCCCCCCGCCACCGTTATATAAGCTTTCTGCTCCACAAAATCTTGATGCGCCTTTGGCTGGAGTCTTTGGAGCTAAGATTGTATGTGAAGGAGGATTTCAAAAGATGCGGCTGTAAAAGAGGTGCTGGGGAGAGAGAAAGAGAGAAGGAACTAGAATGCCCCGATGGGGAAGGGAGTGGTTTTAGAGTAAAACGCAAAGCTCAGGGTGACCCTGAGAAGCCCCCGTGTCTTCTGCTTTCCTTTCTCTCTCATCCCTGCTTCCGGTCCTCCCTGGTGCTTGTAGTTAGCAATACTGGTTTATACTTAAAATTTTGCTAAGCAAGATCTTACTTTGTGTCCTTGTCACATGCAAAAAATAAGGGAGTGAGAGGAAACTTTTGGAGGTGATATATTTGTGGCATAGATTGTGGTTTTAGCACTGTATACTTATCTCCAAACTGATCAAGTTGCATGTATTAAATATGTGTTGGTTTTTGTATGTCAATCATACCTCAATTAAATGGTTTTTTAAAAAGTTACATTCACTAGTCTAAAAACTTTCCATATCAAGAGTTTAAAATGTATATGATTGTACTGACAGAAATGAAATTTCAGAGACCATATTAATAAAACTTATTTCATTTAGAATTCTAGATCCAGGCAGCATCTTTTGGGAAGAGGGCAGGAGAGAGAATTATCTCCACAAGTACTGGTGTAGCAGTCTTACCTGTATTAATGTGTCATGAGCTGTGACACCCTGTGTGGTAGACAGAATAATGGCCTCCAAAGATGTCCATGTACTGATCCTCAGGGCCTGTGAATGTTACATGGCAAAAAGGGACTTTGTACATATGATTATATTAAGGAACTTGAGAACAGAACATCCTGGATTATCTGATAGGCTCAACGTAATCACAAGAGTCCTTATAAGAGGAAGTTGAAAGGATCAGAGAGATCTGAAGATGCTTGCTGTTGGCCTTGACAATGGGGGAAGTGGTCATGAGCTAAGGAATGCAGGTGACCTCTAGAAACTGGAAAAAACAAATAAACGGATTCTCCCCTAGAGCCTCCAGGAGAAATGCAGCTCTATTGACACCTGGATTTAAGACTTCTGATCTCTAGAACCGTAAGGTGATAAATTCGTGTTGTTTTAAGCCACGAAGTTTGTGGTATTTTTTTGTCACAGCAGCAACTGGAAACTAATCTACCTGGTCTGTTCCTTGACATCCTCTTCTCTCGTAATTGTGTATCAGTCATACCTTTGGCTGTTTCTAAGACTCTCGATAACTTCGCTTCCATACTCTTACTTTTAAACATCTCACCCTCTGGCCATCTCCTGTTTTTCCAGCTCGTTTGTCTCAAGTACCTGAACTCCTACAGTTTCGACCCCACCAGGGCCTTTAATTTCTTAATTCTACACCTTTTTAATTTCTCCCCTCATGTCTTCTCTTTACCCAACTTAAATTCCATGTTTATTATATCTGCACTCTTGCGTAAACCCTCAACATCTTTGCCCCTTTACCATCTTGTACTTGGTGAAACCACGACCCTGGTTAAGTTCATCTCTCTAATCATGCCTGTATCTTCACAGCCAAAAATGCCTGAAGAAAAACACACCACCATGCTCACTGACCTAACTTTAAATTCATGATTACCAGCTTCAAGTTCTCATCTTACTTGGCCTCTCTGTAGCATTTGACCCAGCTGTTTACTTTTTCCTCCTTGAAATGTTTTCAATTGGCTGAGCATTTGTATACCAGCTTTCCCTGACCTTTCTGATGGCTCTTCAATTCAATATCCCCCGCTGATTCCTCTTTATCTACCTGCCAATGGGTTGAAACATATCGAATATGTGAAAATTCATAATGATATTACAAAATAACTCATTGCACAAAATTGGAAGTTTTTAAACACACCAACTAATTATTAGGAAACTGGTAAATAAATGTTTGTCCTGATTTTTCTTCACAAGCCAAATTTCAGGGTAAACATACAGTGATAAGGAAGTGTTCCTTCTTTTATAAGAAGTCCAACTAGTAAAGGTGGAATGTTAAAATTACAATATTGCCATTTTGTAATTTTTCAGTAACGGATCGAGATAATATCAATCAACAGCTCCTAAAGCCATTAGGTGAAAGTCTAATGGGGAACTTTGGAATAAATGGGTTGGCCTGAAACCGCTAATCAATTTTAACTTTACCCAAAGGGGACAACCGGACAACACGTACCTCTTGAAGTAATACAATAGGTGTATGCAGCACGATTTATTAGGCAGTCTTGCCAAAAAACTCAAACTCAAACCTGAGTCGAATCCAACTTCAGATCTAACTACTGATTTAGAAAGTGGCACCCTGGGAATGCAATTAGCCAAATGAAGAATGTGGAGTATTTCACAGGAAATTATAATGGAATTTCTTTAGTAAATATCAACGTAAAAGAGAAAAAAGCTGTTACAGATTTAAAGAGAGGGATACAGAGTTAAGAAAACACTGACTGTCGTAACCTGGGTTCCCTAGAAAGTAGAGGCTGAAGCAAGAATTAAGATGCCAACAGTTCGTTTGGGTTGTGCAAGCTCTGGTGATTATGAGGGAAGAAAGAAAGAGAGGAAAGGGAAGACGGTAAGCAAGGTGATGGGATGTTATCATTGCTGCCTCTGCTTTCACCAGGAGTGGGGAAGACACACAGCAGATGACCCAGCAGGTTGGGGGACTTGGCTTAGGACTTCTCCGGCTGGACTGTGGGGAGAAACAACACCTTGGATGGTCTGCCGAAGAAAGAATGATGTCTCCATTTCTCATTGGTCAAATTTTCCCTTTCAGGAAGCTAACTCTCTTGCACTGGGGTTGTTTCGTCCCAGTCTTCCAGGCTTTTCAGGATGTTAGATTCCATACTTGGTGGGCTTGTGTTTCACCCAAGACCCAAAGTGGCATGCCAACTAAGGAGGAGAAAGGAGGGTAGTTGAGGGCATCTAAGAAAATGCTTAAGTTTGTGTCTTAAAATTTTTCCCACTTAAGATCCACTCACACCTTCCCAATATATCCAGCTCCCAAACCACAATATGGGGATTCCCTTTTCTTCCTTGGGAACAAAAATGTCCTCACTCTTTGCCTGTAAGGAGAGGTTCAGATCCAACTTGCCACAGATTCTTCTTCGAGGCAGCTGATCATGGTTTCCTAGAAGAGGAAGGCAGGGGTTAAATCAAGTAACATTCCCCAGTTCTGTGGCTGCTTTCAAGGCAGTCGAACAGTTCCTCGATGTTGCCACCAGGTGGAGCCATTGGACCAGGCCGGATTCCTAATGCCCTGAGTGAGGATGGTGGATACGTAGCAAGTGTACGTTATGAGATAACTGGTATAAGAAAACTTTGGAAAATGTTTCCAATTAAAAGTACACTAATTAGGGCTTCCCTGGTGGCGCAGTGGTTGAGAGTCCGCCTGCCGATGCAGGGGACAAAGTATACTAATTATAAAGTTATTAAGACAGTATCTACTTTCAAAATCTTTAGGTTTTGTGGTGGGGTGAGACGGGGACAAAACATTTTGAGTACAAATGATTTCTTTTCATGTCATGTCAACAACACTTATTAGAAGATTAAGTGTCCTTCCCTGTGCTGGGCCTTGGAGCTACAAAGACAAGACAGATATCAAGGCACTCATAAACCAGCAGGGAAGAAAACACAAAGGCGATTACAGTATATTCTGCTAAATATAAAGACAAAGATGTTAAATAGATGTTGGGGAAGATGGAGAAGGACCCAGCTTCAGGGAGAACACTCAAGGAAGATTCTCGGAGCAGATGACATCTGAACTGATTATCATTTAATTAAGGAGAACAGCGTGGGAAAGGCACAAAGTAACAGAGCAACGTGGATGGGTAGGTGACCTCCTATGATAAGCTCATCATTTTAGGGAGCATAAGGACCCAGGCTGGGAGTGGCAGAGGACAAAGATGGGGACTGAGGTGGAAGTCCAGTTGCTAAGAGCCTTGTGTGCTCTATTAAGGAGCCGTGCCCATAGGGGCAGGCAGACAATGTTTCCAAGGAGGAAAGCAGGCTGACAGTTTACACGTTACACCTGCAGGAAGGGGTCTTTTGAAGGAATAGGTTCACTTCCCTTTGTTCTCAAAACACACTGCCCTGTCTCTCTTTTTATCACTTTTATTAGGAACAGAAATCCAGAGCAATATTTCTCCCCTCATTCATAGGCCCTAAAAAACTGTATGAGGGTGATGCTAAAAAGCAACTGATACTTGGCTCTGGAGCTAGGCAGGAAATGGGGACTAACGGGGAAGAGCAAACTGGAAACCCCCTGCTCTAAAAGCACAATTCTTTGGGAAATTGTTGTCACAGAATAATTCAACACAAGTATTTTTGGACCCTTTTATTTTTTCCAGAAAGGCAGAATATTCAGGGAGTCTTCAATTTGTGATGTCTTCCTTTAGTTGATGGGAACCACGGAAACATTTTAAGCAGAAGGGGGACATGGTCACATTCACATCAGAAAAGTTATGGTGGTGTTTCTAAGGAGGATGTATTGGAAGAGGCCATAGGAGAAGCATGGACAGTTGTTAGGGGCTTATCGAAATCGTCTAGGTGACTGGTTATGCAGATTTGAACTTGGGCATTAGTGGTGGGAGTAGAGAAGAAGCCACAGGCGTATATAGCACATAAAATATTCAGGCCTTGGTGATGAACTGACATAATTTGATATAATTGGGTTTATATCTACCAGCTTACTGTTTGTTTTCTATTTGGCCCATAGGTTTTATGTTCCATTTCTCTTCATTTCTTATCTTCCTTTGGAATATCCAAATATTTTTCCATTATTTTCTTTATTGACTTATTGGCTATATATTATATTTTGGTTATTACAGATTATTGGTTATATATTATATTGTATATTGGTTATTACATATGGTATTTATATATTTTTAGTGATTACACTAGGGATGAAAACAAACTGGACTTATTTATTTAATATGATATATATTGATTTTACTGTTTTCCTTTTTTCTATTAACATCAGTATCTAGGTCATCTGTGGGTTTAGTTCTATTATCTGTTTTTTTCCACTTAATTATAGATATTTTCTTGCCTTGTTACATATCAGTTGATTGTGTACCAAATAGCACAGAAAAAAAAAAGGTAAGTAGAGCCTCCACCAGAGAGGGTTCCCCTTCTCCTCTCTTAGGCAGAGGGAATGAGGGCTTATCAGGGTTTGAGGAAAATTGAAGTTGGGTTGCAGTCTGTCTGTGCCCCATTTTCTCAGAGGAGGCCATTCTGTCCTTTACATTAAGAGCCATGCTCGTCTCCATTTGCAGCCCTAAAGACTGAGGGAGACCCAGGTCTGTTCTTCAGAAGTTCCCACCCCTGCTTCAGCGCCCCCTGCTCTGTGCAGCTCCTGTCAGATGTCCTGAGGGGGAGAGTAGCCATGGGCTTGAGAATGGGCTTCCCTGCTTATGAGTCTCGTTGCCTAAATGGCATAAGTCATTCTACTCTTTAGAAGCTTTCTGGCCAACTCCCCAACCTCTCGTTCAGCCCCAGAACTTGGCAACTGTCACCTTGAAAGAAAACCCTATGTATTTGAGGCACATCAAATTTTCCATTTGTCATTTTAGTCCCCCTATTTTCCCTGCAGAGGCCCTTGGACTGAGCCAAGATTGAGTCTGTTTGCTCCACCTGGAATTGATAAATTTCCCTGTGGGGTGTGAGTGTGTGTGTGTTTTGAGGGTTGTGGCTGACACTTGTAAGCGCATCTCAGAACACTTCTTTTTTCCCTGGAATTTTAGCTCATGTAGTTTTTTTCGATTCTACAGTTCTGTGAATCCCCTGCAAGTATTTTTATATTTCCAGCTTTTTCCAATTCTTACGGTGGAAACATTGGCCTGCAAGATTTACCATGCTCTGCTTAGAAGCAGAGTTCTCCCATTAACTTGTAACATACTTACATTCTTTCCCTAAAAAATTGCCCTGGACTGCATATCACCCTCTAACTTTCCCATTTCTCTTGTAATTCATAACCAGTTTTTAAAAATAGTTGTCTATATTTGCCCTCATCTTTTTTCTCCCTTTCCTAGTCACATTTCTGCCCATTGCAGTCTGGCTTACACCCACCCCCCCAAACTTCTCAGAAAGTTCTATTTCCAATGCCACCAAAATCCTTTCCTAGTCACTGTGTCCAGCGTCTACTTTTCAATCATTACCTTGCTTGACTTCTCAACAGCATGGGAACTATTGAGCACTCTCTCTCTTTCTGGAAATGTCTTCTTTCCCTAGTGTCTGTGATATCACATTGTCATGCATTTCTTTCTGCCCCACTAGCTATCCTTTGTCATTCACTAATGTCGGGTTTCTGGTCTACTCCTTAAATTCTGGCATTCTTCAGGATAATGCCTTCAGTTCTTTTTAATCCCTCACTGTAGCAGAATAACATTTTTTAAATAACATTTTTTTTGTCCTTTTTACTCCATACATTTACTGCCATTTAATCCAGACCAGGGCTGTCTAATGGAATTTTCTGAGATGGTGGAGATATTCTGTGTCTGTGCAGGACAGTAGCCACCAGCCATACATGGAGAGTGAGGACTTGAAATGTGGGTAGTGTGACAGAGGAACTGTATATTTAAAAATTTTTTTAATATTATTTTTTGGCCGTGCCGCGCAGCTAGCGAGATCTTAGTTCCCCGACAAGGGATTGAACCTGGGCCACCTCAGTGAAAGCGCTGAGTCCTAACCCCTGGACTGCCAGGGAACTCCCCGACAGGAACTACGCTTTAAATTCTATTTAAGTCAGATTTAAATAGCCACGTGTGGCTAGTGGTTACTATATTGGGCAGCCCAGATCTAGACCAGGAGGTATTCATTACTTTATGGAAGAGACATCTTATTAGAAAAATCAGCAGACTTTTGTGCCTTTGTGTGGGGAATCATGGCATTGAAAAAGTCAGGGGAATTGGAAGGAAGATACGGGCTAGATATTACATCAGAAGGCAGAGGTTCCTGGCAGGGAGAGGCAGGGGACGTGGTGAGGAGGGGTCCCTGGAGCTGGAGGTGGGGCGTCCGATCCAGCATCGGCAGTCACGTCAGTGCCTCCTAACGGTCTGGTCTCCATTCGGGTTAGTTCACACCTTGGCTGTGCAGAGACACGCTGATGGCAGGCCTGTCTCTTGCATCCTCATTGACAGCAGCCAGCATGTCACCTGTGACTGTTCAGCAGCGGAGACGCCATTCGGTGCCCTCATATTTTGCTCAGTAACAATCTGACTTACCCCCCACGTGGATAACATACAACGGCATGTAACGGGGATGCCCAAAGTCGTCAGCCTTACTGCTTAAAATATTAATGTAAGTTTAAAAATTTAAAAAAGTTAGACTTGGGTTTGTTTTTATTTATTGCTCTCTGGGACAGTCCCTCCGTGTGAAGTGGGCTTTTGTTTTCCCTTTGTGATCTGTTGCTAGTTTCCGGTGCAGATTGCTTTGTTTTGTTAAGTCTGTGGATGAACTCAAATTGAAACATACCAGGTCCCCTTTCCTGCATGCCCTTTGCTACTGAGCTGGTCGCCTGACTGCTGCTTCTACTTCCTGTTTTTCTCTGAAAACGGTATGTGAAATCTTGGCTTTCGGCCGTTTTTCAGAGACTGGTTTAATGCACGTGTCCCTGGAAATCCCAAGTGAAATTTCAGTCAAAGGACTTAATATGTCTGAAAATCAGAGGAGGAGGTCAGTTCCTGAGATGCAGACTTGTCGCCTGGGAGTTCATTTCTCGTGGGACCTACCTTCCAAGTCCCCACCTTCACCTGCTGACTGTCTTCCAGTCAGTCACCTACCCTCCATACATTCATTCACCTCACACTTACTGAGCACATACTAGGTGCCAGGCCCAGTTCTAGGTGCTGGGCATATAGAATTTCATAATTCAATATCTCTGTGCCCTCATGGAGCTTGCATTCTAGTAATGGAGAAAGAGCAATAAATAAATACTTTTCCTGACATATTATATATGTAAGAAGGAATATAAAAACATTAAGTGGGATGGAGAGTAAGGAGACAAGAGTGGGTGGTGATTTAAGAGAGGAGTTAGGGACAGTCTCTTTGGGAAGGTGACATTTGAGCAGATTGGGACCGTGGGAGACTATGAAACCTGTGAATGTCTAGGGAGAAGGATGTTCCAGACAGAAAGGCCAACCAACACAAGAATCAGCTTGGCTCGTTCTTTTTTTGGCCATTTTTTTTTTTGTTTTTAATTTATTTATTTATTTTTGTGTGCTTTGGGTCTTCATTGCTGCGCACGGGCTTTTTCTAGTTGCAGTGAATGGGGGCTACTCTTTGTTGTGGTGCACAGGCTTCTCATTGCAGTGGCTTCTCTTGTTGCAGAGCATGGGCTGTAGGCACGTGGTCTTCAGTAGTTGTGGCATGTGGGCTTCAGTAGTTGTGGTTCGCAGGCTCTAGAGCGCAGGCTCAGTAGTTGTGGCACATGGGCTTAGTTGCTCCGCGGCATGTGGGATCTTCCTGGACCAGGGCTCGAACCTGTGTCCCCTGCATCGGCAGGTGGATTCTTAACCACTGCGCCACCAGGGAAGTCCCTTGGCTCGTTCTAGGAAAAGCAAGCAGGATAGTTTGGCCAAACTGAAGGGAATGAGGCGGAGAATGAAAGGAGTTGCAGCTGGAGAAATAGGCAAGAGCCAGATGTTTTAGACCTTATCGGATGTGATAAGGTGTTTGGGGTTTATTTAAAGTATTATGAGAGGCCATCGAAGCAGGGGTGAGACAGATCTGATTTATGTTTTAGGAAGAGCATTCTGGCTGCTCTCTGGAGACCTGACCATTGAAGAGTGAAAAAGGAATCAGGGAGTTCAGGTGTAGGACTATTGCAGTGATGTAGGTGGACAGTGGTGGTTGCTTTGGTCTAGATGGTGGCAGTGGAAGTGGTGAAAGGTGGTGGGTTTGGAAGTTTGAATCCAATTTGATGAATTGGATGTGGGCGGAAAGGGAAAAAGAGTCTCCTATATTTTGAGTCTGACAAAGCAGGGGAATGTTTATTGAAATGAGGAAGGCTGGAGGGAGGGCTGATGAGGGTGAGGCGCTCACCAAACATAGACAGCTAGAGATACGGCCTGGGAATTTAGGGGAGAGACCAGGGATAAAGGTGTGGATTTGAGATTCTTGAGTGTCTAGATGCATTTAAAGTCCTGGATGTGAGTGAGACCATCCAAGGGGAGAAAAGCATATACATAAGAGAGCTGAAGGCTGAGCCCTGAGATGTTGGAAGAAGGAGGAGGGGTCATATCTGAAGAGTTTTCAAGAGAAGGGGGGTGATTATCTGCTTCAGCATTGCTTCAATAGGTCAATTAAGACCGAGACCACTGGTTTGTGGACAAGATCAAGTTCAGGGAAGTGGTAGGGGTGAACACTTAATCAGTGTGGGTTGAAACCACAATGAGAAGTAAAGAAATGAAGATACAAGTATAGACAACTCTGTTGAGCTGAGAAATGAAGTAGCACTTGGAGGGGGATGAAGGGTCTAAAGAGGCATCTTCGCTTGCTAACGTTGAGAGATATTGCAGAATGGTTCTGCTTTCAGAATTCATTTTTAAGAGCAAAGATACAGGGCTTGGAGGACAGAGCTTGCTCCCTGCTCCCAGCAGGGGCACTCAGAAGGGACTGACTTTTGCCTGAGAACTTAGCTTGGATAGAAGCAATGGAGCCCATTGACTGGGTCCAGCATAACAACTCTGCTGGGCAGATTGGGCTGGTCTTCAGATCCCCATTTTGTCCTGAAGTTTCACTGGGAACTTCTAATTGGTTGGCCTGGTCATGCAGCCTTCAGGAGCTCCACATGTGTACCCCCCCTACCCTGCCCCAGTTATTGGTGTAACAATCTAAGCAGCTGATGTGTCGTTTTTGAGATCTATGGACTATTACAGGTAGTGGGGCCGTGTTCTGGGTGAGAGTTCAAGGGCAAAGGACACATCCACGTGCTTCCTTCTCAAGATGGGGTTAACAAGGGAGGATCTACTGGAGTTATGCTCTCTCTCTCTCTCTCTTTACCTTCTCTGCCCTGTTTGTGAAGGAGGAGAGTCTCAAGCACACCCTCTACATCTCCATTCCACAAGAAAAGTAAATTAACATGGACTGACCTCAGCTGAGGTACTAGCCATAAGAATCCCATTAGAGAGTGTGATTAAAGCATACAGATGAGAATAGAATATCCCAGTTATCTTATGTTTCAGTGGACATTGTACTAAACTAAAACCACGGTATGACCTTGATCAAGTGTGTTATCATCTTTGGGCTAAGTTTCTTCACCTACCAAATGAAATTTTGGGGAGGACAAGACAGTATCTAGAGTCTCGCTGGCTCATCAGGCTGGAGCTCTGTGATGTATACGTTTTGCGGTTGCGGTGTGAGTAGAGCTGTGGTTCTCAACCTTGGCTGCACGTTAGAATCATCCAGGGGAGCTTTAAAAATTCCTAAGCCTCCCCGGTGATCCCAGGATGCAGCAGGCGAGGGAGCAGGACCACGTTAGAGCCATGATCACCAACACAGGCATCGCCTGGCAGCTGGTTAGACACTTGGACCTACCGAATTAGAATTTGCATTTTATCAGGATTCCCACGTGATTTGCACGCACTGGAGGGTTGGAGAGGCTGCTTTAGGGCTTTGCTGACATCCACTGGAGACAGCAAATTTTAAGATTTCCCTGGAATGAATTGTTAAATCAAAACGCCAGATGTCACTTTAGTAAGTCAAATTTGTGAAGAACCAGCTTTGTGAACCCGGAGAACAATACCCAAGAAATGCATCATCATTCCCTTATGAGTAAATCGTGACTACAAGAAACATACTAAACTCATTCCTTTTACTAGAAAAGAATGAAAATTGCTGGTGAAAGAACCTGACTTCTGTAAATATATTCTAAGATTTAGCTTTCTGCATGCAGATTTGCTTTCCAGTTTAATTTCTGGTATTGAAAAATACCAAAATTAAAAATAACTCGAGTGTTCCCAATGGGGGAATGGTTAAATAAATTATTACTACATTCACTCAGTTGATTTTCAAGCAGGTACGATGAAGTTTTGGAAACATGAAACAAGACCCATGTCAATGTTTAGTTAAGAAAAATGAAGAGCAAGGTATATACTTGTATACACAGTCTGATGACAACTATACAACAAAAACAAAACGAAAACAAGCTCAAGACTATGCAAGGAGAAAAGATATGCATCTAAATGTTAACAACAGTTTTCCATGAGTAGTAGACACTTTTCTATTTTCAAAATGTTTCTAAAATAAATGTTCTTTTATAATTTAACCCATCCCCTTGAACAACCCAGAATTTGTAACTTAAAAGAAAAAACCTCCTGCCCTCTGGTCTTCATGAATTGTCCACAGCCCACTTACCTGAAACATTTTACTCTCCTGCCCCTTATCCCTAAATTTCACAGAAATCTGATAGAGGAAAACACAATCATATAACATGATGGCTACATGATAACAGTTACAGCTTGTTTATGTGGCTCTGTGAGACTCATGCCACCATTTGAATTCTCTCCAGATCTGCCTCAGCAGTTCATAGTAATGGCTATCTTGTGTTTTGTGATTTTCTGAGGGAGGCTAAGTAATTACTGCTCACGTGTACAGCCATAATTGCTGTTGAGGAAATGTAATTAAAAACAAAATCTTCTCTCAAGCTAGAAAACCTCTCCACAAAGGTAGAAGAGAAAGAAAACAGTTTTATTATTGAATAAGCATTAAACCAGAATTCAGTGAGCATCCCAGGCAATCCACTAAGAGATTGCCAAGACAGAAGGAAATCTTACCCTCTTATATAGTCAAGTGGATACAACCTGTTACATAAATGTTTTCTAGGTAAACAGTAACTAGTCCTGATTCATTTTGTTATACAGCAGAAACTAACCCAACATTGTAAAGCAATTATACTCCAATAAAGATGTTAAATTTAAAAAAAATAACACTAGTCCTCAGAAAGAGGAATTAACACCATTTGCCACACACAGTTCATCCTAAATTTACCTGGTAATTGGGATGACCATCTGTGTTAGCTAACTGGCTTTACCTAAAGGAAAAACAAATTTTATGACATGAAGTTTTACAATTTAAAGCAAGGCACCAGCTCAAGTTGGGCTCCTAGCCTCTCACAGGGACGGGGGCCCTATCTTTCTTGATGTTTCCATTTCCAAGAGGTCCTTGAGAAAGACATTCCTGGGTCGGAAAACTGACAAGAGGCTTATTTAGCTTTTAAAAATTTGTACACATTACAAAGAGACAGAGAAAGAACTTACAATGATAAGTTTTCTAAAGTTCATGTTCTAAGAGAAGGGAAGGAGAAGATGTCTCTTCCCTTCTTTTCAACTGGGAGAATTAAGCTTCTTGTTATTTTTTTAATTGAAGTATAGTTAATTTACAATGTCATGTTGGTTTCAAGTGTACAGCAAAGTGATTCAGTTTATATATATATATACATATATGTGTGTATATATATATATATACACACACATATATATTCTTTTCCATTATAGGTTATTACAAGATATTGAGTGTAGTTCCCTGTGCTATACAGTAGGTCCTTGTCATTTACCTATTTTTATATAGTAGTGTGTATATGTTAATCCCAATCTCCTAATTTATCTCCTCTCCACCCCCTTTGGTAACTGTAGGTTTGTTTTCTATATCTGTGAGTCTATTTCTGTTTTGTAAATAAGTCAATTTGTATCACTTTTTAAGATTTCAACTGTAAGTGATATCATATATTTGTCTTTGTCTGACTGACTTCACTTAGGTCCATCCATATTGCTGCAAATGGCATTTTCATTCTTTTTTATGGCTGAGTAATATTCCATTGTATATATATGTGCCACATCTTCTTTATCCATTCATCTGTTGATGGACACTTAGGTTGCTTCCATGTCCTGGCTATTGTAAATAGAGCTGCAATGAACATTGTGGTACATGACTCTTTTTGAATTATGGTTTTCTCAGGGTATATGCCCAGTAGTGGGATTGCTGGGTCATATGGTAGTTCTATTTTTAATTTTTTAAGGAACCTCCATACTGTTCTCCACAGTGGCTGTATCAATTTACATTCCCACCAACACTGTAAGAGGGTTCCCTTTTCTCCACACCCTCTCCAGCATTTACTGTTTGTAGATTTTTTGATGATGGCCATTCTGACCGGTGTGAGGAGATACCTCATTGTAAGCCTCTTATTTTTAATTTGCTTTTGTCTTTACACTGCCCACAGCCTTAACTGGCCTTTGTGAGAACAGTCTCTTGAAGGCTCTTACTGTATATTAATCGGAAGCCTGTGCTTCACCCCTCCACCTGACTGACCCCTCCAAGAAATGGATTAAACCAGTGAAAGCCCTTCTGATACTTGATTGTGGTTTCCCATCCCATTGGCTTTGAGTTTGATGAGTTTTACTTGCAAAGGTGAGTAGACCAGGGAAAAGTGAGGGGTAAATGGGTTTTACCTCTAAAACTAGGGGTGCTGCCTCTCTGCTCAGCCTCTCCCTAGGTTTCTTACCTCCATCTGAACCCAGTGATGCTTGGTACACTGCAGTCATTTACAAAAATTTTCCTTCCATAGAAGCCCAGTCACTGTGCAGTTAACAATAATGTTCTCCATTTGTGTCGCACTTTACGACTGAAGAAGCATGTTTACGTCTATAATTATTCTAAAGGTTACAACAACCCTACTATGTAAATGTTATAATCCGCATTTTCTATAAAATCTGCAGCATCCATTTATAGTTCAGATGTCGTATTTTAGAATTTTTTGTTTTATTTTCCATATATACCTTTAAACTTTACTTTCAAATTAAAATATTAAAGAAAATTTTAGAAAAAGGGAATGTTCTTCTAATACTTCACTAATCTGCCTAACAATGGAGCCATGAAGTAGCTTCCTCTGATTTGTGAATATAAGATACATATGCATAAAATCAGCAGTTATCACTCGGTATATGTGATCTAAAAATACTGAATGAGTAAACAGTGTTTAATGTTCACCACTCAGTATTACAGCCAAAGAAGATTAAACTTAGGCATCAAAATGAGAGGGAAATTCAACTCTAAGATGTGATAATCTCATCAGGACAAATTACACTTAAATGCTTCCTATCTAGAGTTCTAGAATTATTCCCAGATCAGTTCGTGGGGTTATAGTTTTCTTTCTAAAACAAAGTCAGTAGGACTTCATTTGGTTTTATCCAGAATGATTTAACTGAATAGAATGCCGAGTTAAGAATTATTAAAATCTGGACATGCTCATAGAAGCAGGGAGCAGTGGGTGGACTTTTGAAGACAGAGGTCTCTTTAAAACTTCATTTAGGAATGTAACCCCCTGCACCCTCCTTCCTCAGGGCTAGAGTCATCCCTTTTGTTTTAGACGATCCAGTGACCATAACAGATGAATCCGCAAAAACCTCTTGTTTATTACCTATTTATGTATTAACATTTTTTATTCAGGTATGATTAACATGTAAAACTCCAAACATATTTAATATATACAACTTGATGTGTTTGGGGATAAGGGTACATTTGTGGAACCATCACCATCAAGTCTATAAGCGTATGTATCACTTCCCAAAGTTTTCTCTCGCCCTCTTTATTATTATTATTATTATCATCATCATTATTTTGGGGGGTGAGAATAGTTTAAGATTTACCTTCTTAGCAAATTTTAAGCATACCATATAGTATTGTTAGCTGTAGGTACTATGCTGTTTAGTAGGTCTCAAGAACTTATTTATCTCATATAACTGGAACTCTGTACCCTTTGACCATCACCTCCTCATTTCCCCCCGCCCCCCACCCCCCCGCAACCACCATTTTACTCTCTGCTTCTGTGAATTTGACTATTTTGCATTCCACAAGTAAGTGAGATCATAGAGCATTTGTCTTTCTGTGTCTGGCTTGTTTCACTTAACATAATGTCCTCCACGTCCATCCATGTTGTCACAGATGGCAGGATTTCATTTTTCTTTTTTTTTTTAAGGCTGAGTAATGTTCCACATATGTAGAATATATACCACATTTTCTTTATTCATCTGTTGATGGACATTTAGGTTATATCCATATCTTGGTTATTTGGAATAATGCTGCAATGAACATGGGAGTGTATGTGTCTCTTCAATATCCTGATCTGAATTTCTTTACATAAATACCTAGAAGTGGGATTGCTGGATCATATAATAGTTCTATTTTTAATTTTTTGAGGAACATTCATTATGTTTTCCAATGCTATGAACGTGTCTTTTAGAAAACTGCTTTTGCTGCATTCCATGAGTTTTCATGTGTTGTGCTTCCATTTTTGTTTGTCTCGATATTTTTTTGCTTTTCTTTTGATGTCTTCTTTGATCCATATGTTGTGCAGGAGTATGTTGTTTAATTTTCACAAATTTGTGAATTTTCCAATTTTCCTCCTGTGATTGATTTCTAGTTTCTCAGCATGGTGGTGAGAGAAGATACTTGATAGGATTTCAATCTTAAGTTTGTTAAGACTTGTTTTGTGGCCTAACACATATGATCTAGCTTAGAGAATGTACTGTGTTGCACTTGACAAGAATGTGTATTCTGCTGCTGTTGGGTAAAATGTTCTTTATGTGTTTGTCAGGTCCATTTGGTCTGTAGTGTTGTTCAAGTCCACTGTTGCCTTATTGATTCTCTGTCCGGATGATCTATCCATTGTTGAAAGTGGGGTATTGAAGTTCCTTACTATTGTTGTATTGCTGTGTATTTCTCTCTTCATTTCTGTTAATATTTGCTTCATATGTTTAGGTGCTCCTATGTTGGGTACATATACAGTTACGATTGTTATGCCCTCTTGATGAATTGACCCCTTTATCATTATATAATGACCTTCTTTGTCTCCTGTGACAGTTTTTGACTTAAAGTCTATTTTGTCTGCTATAAGTATAGCCACCCCTCCTCTCTTCTGGTTACCATTTGTGTAGAATATCTTTATCCATTTCTTTGCTTTCAGCCTATGTGTGTCCTTAAAGCTAAAGTCAGTCCCTTATAGGCACATATAGTTGGGCCTTGTTTTTAAAATCCATTCAGCCATTCTATTCTTTTGGCTGGAGAATTTAATCCATTTGCATTTAGAGTAATTGTTGATAGGTTAAGACTTACTATTGTCATTTTATTAATTATTTTCTGACTATTTGATAGTTCTTTTCTTTCTTCCTCTCTTGCTGTCTTCCTTTGTGATTTGATTTGTTTTTCTGGTGGTATGCTTTTATTCCTTTCTCTATCTTTTGTTCAAATACTACAGGTTTTCCCTTTGTGATTTCCATGAAGCTTATCTAAAACATCTTATAGTTGTAACTGTCTTTTTAAAGCTGATAACGTTTATCTTTTAATAGAAGTAATTTATAAACTGTAGAGAAAATCCCAAATATCTTAAACTCCCCTCTTCCTTATTAAAGGAGTCAAAGAGGTCTGTGTGATGGCTGGTTGGTCATCCAAGCTGGAATTGGGAGGCCCCAGGCTCTCAGATAGACCAGGATAGCTGGAACTGTCTAATACCTCTTGAGTAGATATGTATGAGCCCAGATATTAGCTAATCGCTGGTCTTCATCTCCATCTTCATCTTAAAAAGGATGTCTCATCTTTGCTCCAAATCATGTGAGTTTTGCCCTTGATTAAAAGATGTGTCACTAGAGTCTACACAGTAGTTGCTCCATTTCTTGCCAACCTTAAAAGCTCTTCCTAAAGAAGGCAGATTCTTATTCAAGATGGCAAACTGAGGATATATGTTTGTCTCTTTTCATTGCTTCATTAAACTGGTAGCCGACAAATAATTTAAAAAATCAAATAAATAAAAGTAAAGGGGCTTCCCTGGTGGTGCAGTGGTTAAGAATCCACCTGCCAATGCAGGGGACACGGGTTCAAGCCCTGGTCCGGGAAGATCCCACATGCTGTGGAGCAACTAAGCCCGTGCACCACAACTACTGAGTCTGCACTCTAGAGCCTGTGAGTCACAACTACTGAGCCCACGTGCCACAACTAGTGAAGCCCACATGTCTAGAGCCCGTGCTCCGCAACAAGAGAAGCCACCGCAATGAGAAACCCGTGCACCACGACGAAGAGTAGCCCCCGCTCGCCGGGACTAGAGAAAGCCCGTGCCCAGCAATGAAGACCCAATGCAGCCATAAATAAATAAATAAGTAAATAAATTTTAAAAAATAGATAAGCAACAAGCATATGTAAAAAAAAAAGTAAAGATAATGGAATGGAGGTATCAATAGATGAGATATTTCAATTACTATTGCAAGTTGGGAAAGATTAGAGAGGAGGAATTTGCAACCCAAGGTGGGAAAATGCAGTGAAAGAGGGAGTTTTCTGCCATGGCAAACCCCCAAAAGTTGTGACCTTGTTAGCAGGTAGAGAAGGGGGTGCTGAAGCACAGTGTTTACTTAAAAGTCTGCCTATAAAAGCCTGTGCCCACTGGCTTCCCATTCCCTCTCTTATGTCTCCATTTGAGAGCAGGTAGCTGTAATTTACGTCCTGAATAAAAACTGAGAGTTTTTTTCCCTAAAGAATTTGAGCATGCAAGGAAAACTGGGGGCTACTAACATGTGTGTCAATGCTTTTCAGTTATGTTTTTCTTCTTTTGCTTTTTTTAAAATTTTTATTGGAGTATAGTTGCTTTACAATATTGTGTTAGTTTCTACTGTACAGCAAAGTGAATCAGCTATATGTATACATATATCCCCTCGTTTTTGGATTTCATTCTCATTTAGGTCACCACAGAGCATTGAGTAGATCCTTGTGCTATACCGTTAGGTTCTCATGAGTTATCTATTTTATACGTAGTATCAGTAGTGTATATATGTCTATCCCATCTTCCAATTCATCCCCCTGCCCCGCTTTCCCCCCTTGGTGTCCATACATTTGTTCTCTACCTCTGTGTCTTTATTTCTGCCTTGCAAACCGGTTCATCTGTACCATTTTTCTAGATTCCACATATATGCGTTAATATATGATATTTGTCTTTCTCTGACTTAACTTCACATTGCATGACAGTCTCTAGGTCCATCCACATCTCTACAAATGACCCAATTTCGTTCCTTTTTATGGCTGAGTAATCAGTTATGTTTTTCATCCTTCCTTCTAAAATCTTGTTAATGGATAAACTCTGCTATATATACACAGAGCTTTTACTCAGTCCTCCTATTCAAGAGAAAACTAGTGGTAAAATTATTTTGAAGTTATACTTTTATAGCCAGACAAAATATGAATCATTGTCAACAAAAACGAAGACTTTTCAGACATTCAGTGGCTCAGACATTTTTCTTATGCACTATTTCTGGAGAAGTTACTTGAGGATGTCCTAGAAGGAAATGGATACGAGAAGCATGTAGGCAGCATATGTGGGATATAAGGGAGACTGGAACTCTAGATCAATGAAGAGCATATTTAGAAACTCTGTGGGGGGAAAAAAATCTACATCCTAAAGCCAAGGTCCAAATTTGAAGCAAACAAACAGACAAAAATGCTGACGATTTTTGAGGAATGAATAGCCTGTAAGAAGGGAGAAGCCATTAGATCTAAACTTCAGGGTCATTTGGACGTGAGAGAAGGAATTGCAATCCCAGGACATGGCTTGGCCTTGTAGTGATCAATATTACATAGGCATAACAATATAAGTGTTCCTTATTTGTTTTCAATTTTTAAAATCAACATGTAGACAAAACACAGATTTAAACATCGTGGAGATGGGCGTTGGTTAGGTCTGCTGCCTTGGTCAGCCCTTAGCAAGAAGTCCCTTGGGCAGCAGCAGAACTCTTGTGGGTTCTTAAAAAGAAGAAATCTGACCAGGACGGATAGTAAGTCTGTGTGACAGTCATGGGGAAGTTTCTTTGTCTTGTAGGGAAGGGGCTGAAGTTAGGATATTAATGATGTGCTTCTGGCATTAGCAGGAAATAGAAGCCTGAGTGGGAGGAGATTCAAGACTCCCCTGATCTGGTGTGACCCTCATCCACGTTTTGAGAGATAAGAAAGGCCCTGGGGAGCTGGGTTCTCTCTCCCTTCTGCTGTATACTTTGCCCCAATAGCTGGACCGTACTCTTTATCAGAGACAAGAAAATGTTTACTATCACAATGAATACATGTCTGAGTATTTTATGTCTGCTGATCTACTAACCAATGGGGTATGTGATTCCTCACAATAAAAGTTTCAGGTCAAAAATTAAACATTATTAAGTTATAGTTGTCTTTTTAAGAAATGTACTCGTTACACAAATAATACTTGTTTGTTATAAAATTGGAAAATACGTGTAGAGGAAAAGAAATATTCACTATAATCTAGTCTTGTAGGCTCAGTTGTTTCCACTGCTGTTTGTTGATCATTATTATACGGAGAGCTTGTTAAGAATCCACACTTCTTGTCTCTAATCCAGAACTACTGAGTCGAAGTTCCCAAGTGTGAAGCCTGAGAATCTGTGTTTTAGAAATTCTGGTGCAGCAAGTTCATTGATTTTGTAGATTCTACCACTTTCTCTGTTTGCAAGTAATTTTATTTATTTTTATAACAATTTGGGCTAATATTGTATATTACAACAGAACCCCAATCCCAGTTAAGCAAAAAGAGTTTACTGGCTCCTGAAAGTTCTAAGGTTGGTTCTGACTTGGAGAACCACTCAATCCAGGGCATCTGCTACCTTTGCCATCTTTAATTTTTTTTGGACGTTAAGGCCCTTCTCTCCCTTAACGACTCTAGGAAGAAAAAGTCCAGGTGTCAAGGGAATGAGGAACTTAAATTTGGTCTGATTCACTTGTTAGGCCTATGCGGTTTGGAGTCAGCACCGCTTGAAACACGTGGAGTTGTTTTCCTATGAGAAAGGGAAATTCTGTTAGTGGAAGAAAGAGGAGATGGACATGGGCTAATCAGACAAAAACCACATTTATGCAGCACACCGCACACTACACTACACAGGTTCTGCTTCCTGCTGCTTCCGCCTAATATATACTCATCACTTTTTCATGTCATCAAGTATTCTTTGAAAATCGGATATCTGATTACCACTTAATATTCTACTTAATACTAACACTGTATTAGTTATCTTTTGCTGCAATACAAATTACCTCAGAATTTAGCAGCTTAAAACAACAAATTTATTATCTCACGCAGTGTCTGAATCTCAGGAACCTTTGAGTGGCTTAGCTGGGTAGTTCTGGCCCAGGGTCTGTCAAGAGGTTGCAGTCAGGCTGTCAGCTGGAGCTGCAGCTCTCGAAAACTTGCCTGGGATTGGAGACTGCTCTTCCAAGCTCACTCACATGGCCATCGGTTGTAGAGTGATCTAAAAGAGGAGGGAGAAAAGAGGGGAGGGGAGAGAGACAGAGAGACAGAGACAGGGAGACAGATAATGCACCCTCACCTGAACTCTCCCTCCTTCTCTGTCTCACTCTCCCAGATCACTGGTTCCTGCTTTCTGGCATCACCTCTCAGATAATAAACTCCTTGCACCAAGTGCTTAACTCAAGGTCTGATTTCAAGAGAATACTAAATAAATCAGCAGGGTTTTATAATTATATAGCAATCATCCTGTTGAATTAACTGTGAAGTCCCAGAAAAGACCAAGGATTCTTTGCTATTCTATGAAATATGTGGGACATTGTATACATTCTTTGTCTTATTATGCTTTTGGATTAAGAACCATCATTTCCTCATTTCCTTTACTTAACACATTACAACAGGCTACGTAATAGATGCTAATAGAAAACATTACTTCCCAGATAGGAGTTTTCTGAGCTATGTGTTTCAAAATTCACAAGGGTTTTCCTCCAAGAAAAAGAAAGCTTAGATCTGCCATATGTAGCATCTTCTCTCTTGAGAAATCAAGGCCTCTAGCTCCTTTGGCAGGCAAGGTCATTAGGGAATGAGATACTGCCATTTAAACAAGAAGGGTTTACCCTGGCTGCGGTCCTCATTGGCCCAGACCTAGAACATGCCAAAGCTACTACTCAGGACAATTTCCAGCTTGCTGATGTGTCAACAAAGTACAAAGAACAATCTGACGTCTCCTGGGCTGACCATGTATCAACCCTTACAAGTTTACGTAGAATCCAATTGCTTGAGGAGTGACTTTAGAACAAATCTCAATTACCCTGGGCATATGGGAGAAGGGGAGGGACGACATCTGTTCCATCAATGCCCTTCGTCCTCTTTGTACATGTCTTTAGAAATTATGGCTATACCTTACTTTATGCAATAGAAATCTACATGAAAAAATTCTGAGTTCGTCAACATGTTATCGCTGTTTAAAGTCACTATGCTTATCTCTAAACGCAAATGGTACACATTAATTATGCACAGATTTTTGTATGTAAAAACTTTTTTAAAATCACTGTAAAAATGGAGGAGAAGGAAGAGGATGTCCATTTACTCGTGCAGAGACGGGATAGTTTCAGATTTAGATTTTATCCTCATTAAAATTCTCAACATTCAGAAAGGATGCTAGCCAGTCACCCAGAACAGCTGTCAGTTAAAATATTTGTGTCAAAACTAAACTGAAAATACAGTTCCCAAGGGACTTGGTAGAACTGTAATTATAAATTTACTGTGACTCAATGTATATTGAAAGGTTAAGGTGAAATGCATATACAAACTCTAATTTTTAAGCGCTGAATATTTTGGTGAAGTGAAAAATCTATCATGTAAGGAACCCCTCTAATTTCTGCTTGGATTTTTAAAATATTGGATTACATGGTGAGTCACTGTTAGTACCTCTATTACTGAAATGAATTCACATAATTTTAGCTAAAAGCAAAAAAACCTTGGGAGTCTAGTAAGTGTAGCATTAGAGTAGACAAGGGAAGATACAGTTTTTAAAATATATATATATATTTATTTATTTGACTGTGCCGGGTCTTAGTTGCTGCATGAGGGATCTTCGTTGCCACATGCGGGATCTTTGTTGTGGTGTGCAGTATCTTTTAGTTGCAGCATGCGGGATCTAGATCCTTGACTAGGGGTCGAACCTGGGTCCCCTGCATTGGGAGTGTGGAGTCGTACCGCTGGACCACCAGGGAAGTCCCAAAGATACGTTTTTTTTTTTTTTTTTGCATGGCTGATCAAAATTTATTTGTGTGCGTGTGTGTTTTTTGTTTTTTTTTTCCGGTACGCGGGCCTCTCACTGTTGTGGCCTCTCCCGTTGCGGAGCACAGGCTCCGGATGCGCAGGCTCAGCGGCCATGGCTCACGGGCCCAGCTGCTCCGTGGCATGTGGGATCTTCCCGGACCAGGGCACGAACCCGTGTCCCCTGCATCGGCAGGCGGACTCTCAAACCACTGCGCCACCAGGGAAGCCCCTGTTTTTCTTCTTTAATCTTTATTGGAGTATAATTGCTTTATAATGTTGTGTCAGTTCCTGCTGTATAACAGAGTGAATCAGCTATACATATACACATATCCCCATATCCCCTCCCTCTTGCGTCTCCCTCCCACCCTCCCCATCCCACCCCTCTAGGTGGTCACAAAGCACTGAGCTTATCTCCCTGTGCTATGCGGCTGCTTCCCACTAGCTATAGGTTTTACATTTGGTAGTATATATATGTCCACGCCACTCTCTCACTTTGTCCCAGCTTCCCCTTTCCCCCTCCCCGTATCCTCAAGTCCATTCTCTATGTCTGCGTCTTTATTCCTGCCCTGCCCCTAGAGTCTGTCATACAGAGTAAAGTAAGTCTGAAAGAGAAAAGCAAATACTGTATGCTAACACATATATATGGAATCCAAAGATACATTTTTTTTGAACTACAGTCTTAAAGAAATTTCTCAGACTTTCTTTACTACTTTCAAGGAGTATCTGAAGACCCCAGATTAAAGCTAACTTGTTTAGATCACTTTTCTATTTCTTGGAAGTCTCTCTGGGTCATTTGGTGCCAAAAAAGGCTAGGGCCCTGGTAATTCAAAATTATCACCCTTTCAATGCCTATCTTGTAACCTAAGATCATAAAATAGTCTCAGAGAGAGGGCCCTGACCATTGGGAGATGAGTTCATAGTTGAGTCCATGCTGGAGGTAACTCTTTACCAGCAGATTCTGCAGAGAAAATGTTTGATTAGCATTTTTAGACTGAAGTTCCCGTTTGTGAGGTCAGAGTTGGCCTGTCTGCTGCTCCTGCCTATGCTGGGGCCTGATCATAAGCCGGCAGTAGGTCATAAGGAAGCTTTACTTCAAGCCTGAGACAGGTAAGTTTTAGTCTTTCTGCTTTTACACTCTCCCTTCCCCCATCTTCCCATGCTCCCACCCGCACCTCCAGCCCCACCATGTACACACCACACACATATTCGGGCCTCTCTCCAGTAGAGGGAAGTAAGACATCAGAAGAGCCCTGAATGCAGCCCTCAGCTTCTTTCTCTCTCAACACACACACACTCACACTGTTTGTCCTTAGGAGCAGGAATGGACCGAGGACATGGTTTGCTAAGCCCATGTCTACAAAGCGCTTTCTCATTTTTGACATCTAATGAGTCCACATGTGGGTTATACCTTGAGAAGAGCTAAATATTAGAACAGACGTGCTCCCTTCCTTTTCTGATCTTTTCTTTCTCATTGAAAGGGCTAAATGTTGAATTCACAATTTTAATTTTTTTTATTTTTTATTTTTTTAAAAATAGATCTTTATTGGAGTATAATTGCGTCACAATACTCTGTTAGTTTCTGTTGCACAACAAAGCGATTCAGCCATATGCATACACAAGTCCTCATATCCCCTCCCTCTTGAGCCTCCCTCCCAGCCTCCCTATCCCACCCCTCTAGGTCATCACAAAGCACAAACTCTGCAGGCCAGAAGGGAGTGGCAGGATATACTTAAAGTGATGAAAGAGAAAAACCTACAACCAAGTTTATTCTACCCAGCAAGGATCTCACTCAGATTCGATGGAGAAGTCAAAAGCTTTTCAGACAAGCAGAAGCTAAGAGAATTCAGCACCACCAAACCAGCTTTACTACAAACACTAAAGAAACTTCTCTAAGTGCGAAACACAGTTTTTAGAGTGAAGCCAAGGTTATCTTTCTCTAGAACAAACACTCAGATTTTTAAGTAGTTGGCCTTGGTCCTTAAAATTTGAGTTTTCTTTCCTTCCAATCCTCCCTTTAAAAAATATCCATAAGAAAGATTATTTTTGCATTTTGGGTAGTTAAATTTAGGACAATAATAATTCAAAAAACGTGTGACTGTATCTTGGTCAATAGGGCAGCAGCTGGAATTCCAGCATAAAACTCGTCAGTGGGGCAGACGCCATCTTGTTTCAGCAGCTTTTGTTTTGTTTTGTTAGCTCTATGGTTGTTGACAAAGAATCAGTTGCTGTAATTTGATACTGAATAACTTTCAGGGTTAATTTTCTTCATCTTGTCTCTCATTTTTTTTTTTTTTAAAGTTTGAAGTCATTGTAGGAGGATTATTAGATACGTCATCCCAGTGAGGACGCCGCCGTCCCAGGGATTCTGCTTCCATCCCAAGGACAGCTCTGCTGCACTGTGCCTGTCACTTTCAGTGCTCTTCCTACTGACCCTGAGTCCCCTATGTTCCAAGGTTAAATGCTTGAGAAAGAACGTGATAAAACAGCCTAGAGAAACTTAAAGTTTTGAGCTCTCTGTTCTCTGGCCTTGGACCCAGTTCCCCTGTAGGATCTTGAGTTTAGCGGGCCTCAGAATTGCCAGAGACGTGAAGCTAACCGGCCTTTGCTTTCTCCTTCTCAGAAGAGTCTTCTTTCCCCAGGTTCCTGACCCTCTAGCTTTCTCCAGGAATCTGAAGTTCAGTGACCGATCGCAGCTTAATTAATGATAGTAGTAAGCAGCGCTGAGTATCTCTGGTGTTGAGCGCACGCACTCACTATGTTAGATACTGTCTCATTTAATCCTCAAGGAAACCAGTGCAGATTATTACGTTAATTTGTGGATGATGAGGCTGAGGTTCAGTGGCTTGTCTAAGATCATTCAGCCATCAGAGCCTGGATTTGACTCCAGACTTTGAAGTGTGTTCCCTGCAGGACACCGTGAGAATGATCACATTTCTCGGGGGCTGCAAGACAAGTACCCGCATGCAGCATAATTAAGAGGTGACTGAGATACCGCCTTCGATCCAGGCTGTACCATCACTTAGGTGTGTGACTGGGCAAGTCTCCTAACTCTTAGAACACCAGCGTCCTCCTCTACAAGGTGAGGAGTTCAGCCACATCTCAGGCCCCTGCTGTGCCAAGGCTCTGGTGTCCCCCAAGTCTAGACACAGGAAGGAAGGAGGCATTGCATCAGTAAGCTCCTGGGCCAGGCGAGGATTAAGTAGTGGAGGGAAGGCTGACCAGGTTTTCCTGAATTCTTGAAGGCTTAGATGCAGGCTGGACTCGGATAACCTGCTCGTGTAGATGAATGATGTGTGCCTGACACAGGCTGAGACAAGTCTGAGCGAATCTCCAGGGATCGTTGTCCTTTGGGCTCTAGTTGGTGGAGTGAGAGCTGGAGGCCCTGTTCTGAGCCCTCAGGGCACTCCCTCCCTATGTCCTTCTCCTCCCCTTTAGTGCACCTGGCCTTGACCTGAGGTCCCCAGAGGCCTCTGTACCCCTCATGTGGGAGTCGACAATGTCAGGGGCAGGGTGTAGGTGGGGAAGGAAGGAACTGATTGGGATCTGGGCTCCACCCAAATGGAGTCCCCTACTTGCCATTGGGAACCAGAGCCTTCTGCTACCTGGAACCTCATGTTCCTGTGCTAATAAAGTCCTCTTCCCACTCTTCCCAGCGCTCCTGGCAGTGCAAGGGACTTACCTGTACCTAAGCTTTCTTTTTTTAAAATTAATTTATTTTTATTTTTGGCTGCGCTGGGTCTTTGTTGCTGGGCGTGGGCTTTCTCTAGTTGCAACGAGCGGGGGCTACTCTTTGTTGCAGTGCATGGGCTTCTCATTACGGTGGCTTCTCTTGTTGCGGAGCATGGGCTCTAGGTGCATGGGCTTCAGTAGTTGTGGCCCACGGGCTCAGTAGCTGTGGCTCATGGGATCTAGAGCGCAGGCTCAGTAGTTGTGGCGCACAGGCTTAGTTGCTCCGCGGCATGTGGGATCTTCCCGGCCCAGGGCTCGAACCCGTGTCCCCTGCATTGGCAGGGAGATTCTTAACCACTGCGCCACCAGGAAGTTCTGTACCTAAACTTTCTACATCCATCCATATAACTCACCAAGAAGAACTTTTTCCCAAAGCCTGTGTCCCATGCCTACAGGTTGCTCTCTGAACACCCAAGTAACAATAAAACTGTTACCAAACTAGTTTCATTTGCCCGATGTGCAACAAGCCAGACATTGAGATGCTGAGGTTTGCAGCAGAGAAAGGGTTTATTCATGAGACAGCCAAGTGGGAAAACGGGAAAACAAATCTCAAATCGGCCTCCCTGAAGGCAAGGAGCTTGGGATATTCATGGGATAAAGCTGAGGTGTGGGGAGTGTGAGGGAAGGTGATTGGAAATAAGAAAAGGTGAGGTAATCATTGTCCTGTGCAGGTGCAACTAAGCTACAGGCTTTTCTCATGGGCTACATGTTCAGAAAACGGTGGTGTTAGCACCTTCTGAGGGTGAGTTTGGGGCCCTCTGATGTCAAAAGGTCATGGAACGGAGGCTCGTGAATGCCCAGTTGGAGGGTTGGTGGTCTTAACCAGTCCTAACTGGCTCGAGCTCAAATTGGACACCGTTGATTCCAAGTTCCTGAAGAACAGCTTGGGCAAACAAACATCTTATTGTTTAGGCTATGTGACACTTGGAGTGTTCTGCAAGTTTTTTGTAGCGACAACTAAAGCGAGCTTGGTCAGTGAAGGCAGGTTACAGGTTTAATGGATTCTAACTGATAATTACCCTCCATTTCAAAGCTACCATTTGTTGAAGGTCTAAGTCCCAGGCATTTTAATAGCAGCCTTAGGTACGTTATCTAACTTGATTTATTCCTCACCACCCTGTGAGTCAACTAGCATTACCCCATTTGCTTATGAGAAAACTGTTGCTCAGTTACCCAGCTAGTAAAAGGCAAACCGGTTTTCCTGATTGAAAGAAAAACATTGCCTTCCCAAGGCTATTTATCATGACCTTGCTTTCTTAGCTAAAAGTTAAAACACACATTCTGATCAGATACAGTGTACACTGGGACCCTCTCATAGAATATCTGAGGTCATTATTGTCCCAAATGAACTGGGAGACGTGTTCATACTCATAATTCACACTGACCTCTTGTCCCATCTCCCACACGCCCCAGTTCGGTGGGTGGGTATCAACCAGTTATTAGGAAGGAAACAACATGATGAAATAAGTCATCCCAGTCAGGCTGCTGTGTTGGTTGTGTTTTGTTTTCCTCTGTGGGGTGAACAGGGGAGGGCCTCAAATCGTGGAGTAGCTCGAGAATTGTTTTGGTTTTCCTGTTACTGTTTTTAGGTGGAATGTCAGCATATGTGATTGCTAATTTGACAGACACTTTTTTCCTCTTTCTTCCTGAGCAAGGACCCAAAGACCCAATTTTCCAGCAGATTCAAAGCCTACCTCTGTCTGCACTCTTATTAGTACAGCACCATGTGGTTGCCTGTCCACTTCTTTCTCCTCTTTAATAATAGACTTTGTAAAGGAAGGTGATTAACCCGAAAGAAACCTCGAGTTGGTGGGGTTTCTGGCTGAGAGGGTTTTCTGATTCCTCTGAAATCACACACCAGGTGGGCATCCACCTGCTCCAGGAGTGAGTAAAGTGAGTCCTGGGCTTAAGGAGAGCTGGTGAGCTTCCCAGCTGGGGAGGAGATGATAGACCCAGGGATGCTGGGACCTCTCCACCCCCACTCAGTTATCTTTTGGTTTATACCTGAGGCAGGTGGCCCAGGCCCTGAGGCGCCTTAAAGTAATAGCTTGATGGTCTGCTCACCAAGACTGCCATCCCTGGACTGACTCCTGGTCTCTTACCGCTGCAGACTGAGACCTGTGCCCCTCTACTTCCTGTGTTCAGCTCTGACCCCTGGGCTCCTGCTTCTGCTCTGCGGCCTGAGGAAGAGGAAGCATGGGAAAAGGAAGGGTGATGCCCTGGAGGAAACAGAAGCTCTGCAGCGTCTAGGGGCTTAGGTGACTGGCTCAGCAGTTCTCACTGAGGTAGGGAGTGGCCATTCTGAGGGTAGATCCTGGATCTTAAATATTTAGGAATCTGAGGGTAGAAGAAAGGGTACAGGAGAAAAGAAATCCATCAGACTAAAAGGATCTGGTAAAAGAGATCCCAGCACTGCAATTAGGGGACCAGTGTCCCAGACCTAGTGAAGGGGGTGAGGAGGGTGACCATGAGGGTGCCCTCACATCAGATGAAAGACTTTTTATTTTATACCAAGTTATTAACTTTAGATTTGTTAATCTTCCACTGCACAAAATACTCGAATTTTCTGTCATCTTTGCTGTTTGTTCATTTCTGGGCACCTTTTAACATGGGTGGGAGAAAGGGTGTGAACACATCACAGCCCCCATGCACAGGCATATTTATTCTTAATAAACCACCGAGACCAAACTCATGGTGGGCACAGGAGACTTTGCCTTTGGTCAAGTCTCTGAAGCTGAGTTTCCTCCTAGGAAAGTGTGGGAGAAAATACCCGCCTCATCTTTCACACACAGCTGTTGTGAGGATTCAGTGGGTTAACAGATTGTTCATTTATGGTTTTTTCAACAGATATTTATCAAAAGCCTACTCTGTGTCCACCCTCCTCCAGAGTTTGGGGGTTCTCAGTGAACAAGATAGACGAGGACTCTGATGTCAAACCACTTACATTCCATAATGCATCTGTGGTTTTCAATATTTTTTTAAAAAAATTTAAAAGTTAGGTGCAATTATAACCATACCTGGAAGTCCACTATGTAAAATAAATAAAAAGGAATTAAGAGCAGGGACTTCTTGCAGCCCCAGTTTCCAGTGAACTTTGGGAGTACTGTTTGAGAACTACTTCTAGAAATCTCTTCACATGCACTTAGCGTGTGAGAACGCAGTGACTCCCGATTTGGCAAATACTGTGTGGGTAGGTCCACCCAGACCCCCTATGCTGGCTAAGACGAGAGCAGAGGGAGCCTTTACCCTGGGCCTGCAGGGCAAAGGGAGGGAGTCATCATCAGTGAGAGCTAGTGAGAGCCGCAGCCAAAGGAAAGGCTGCCCGTGGCCCCTGTGGCTTCGGCAGAGGGATGTACCTGCTGCCAGACTGAAGCCTGGTCGGAAGGGGCTCTATCGCTGCATCCTCCCTCCGTCCAGTCTCCTGCCAATGCGCTCCACGGGTGGAATCCATCCAGAAGCTGGAGGCAAGGAACCCCTCCTGATGCAGGCACAGAGCAGGGTGGGGCTAACGGAGGACACCTGTGACAGTGCCCTGTGGTGTGCCCTGCGTGTGCAAGGTGCTGCAGATACGAAACAGGCGAGCCGCAGCCCCGTTCTAGAATGCAAGTCAGTAACTCCAGGGGAGCGTGATGAAGACTAGTGCCGGCTTAGAATCACGGCCTAGATGAAGATCAAATGACAGCTCAAAAAGAGTCTGGAAGTGGGAATCCTTACACATAATAGGACTTCTACGCAACAGTAGCCTCTGAACCAAAAACCTGATATTGATATGCGATACCGTTCTTGTCTTTTTTTTTTTTTCTGACAGGGTCCTCTCAGGGAGATGCAGACAGTGATCCTTAGATACTCAGCAACCCGGTCTCCTGGTCAGTAAAAACTGTTGTACTAATAGCATTAAAAGGTGTCCTCAATAACGTAGTAGTAAGGAGGAGGGGCATCCCCCCACTGCACCCCCACCCACGTGCCACAGCAGCTCATGACGTCCTGTCGGCTCAGAGCAGCTGCAACTGTGCAACACGTGATAAACCACGAAGCAAGGTAGTACATGACATCTGCTACTTAAACTGTGGAACCTAAGCTGCAGCTCAGTGGGTTTGGCACACATGGGGTGGCCGTGTGTGTGGTGTGGTGTGGTATGAGATTTTGAACACTGAAAACGAAGATAAACTATGTGGTTGTATGGATTCCCTCCTGCATTAGATGATTCCCTTCTCATCTCAGTGCGTCTCCATCATGATGGGAGTAGATGTGGAGGTGGGTGAGGTAGGGCTCCTGTCACCCCACCCAAGCACTGGTTGCCCCTGTCCTGCAGTGACTGTCAGAAGGCAGATGCCAAGAAGCCAGGGGATCTGCCAGTTCCCTGACCCCCTGTGGGAGCACCTGCCCGGCAAGAGTGGACAAGAAGTTTCATCCTAAATATTGTTGCTCATTCTCAAATTGAAACTCCACTGGTTTCAATTGCTATATTTAAAAAGGATAACCAACAAGGACCTACTGTACAGCACAAGGAACTCTGCTCAATGTTATGTGGCAGCCTGGATGGGAGGGGAGTCTGGGGGAGAATGGATACATGGATATGCATGGCTGAGTCACTTTGCTGTGCACCTGAAACTATCACAACATTGTTAATCGGATATACTCCAATGGAAGATAAAAAGTTAAAAAAAAAAACTCCACTGGGATTGTTAGGAAAAATTGAAATAAATTCTCAAATAGAGGGATGAAAAGAATTGTTCTTCGTCAGAAAAGATGTGTTGATTTTTTTTAAATGCCAGCAAACTTGTGGCCAAAGCATCCAAAAAAGACTCCGAGAGTCCATGATTCTGATGTGATTTTTGTAAGAATTTGAAACTAAGTCATTTCGTTGCGATAGGAAGGTGGTTAACTGACCTTCTCTAAGAGTCAGCTCTTTAAGGAAAAGGGAGCTCACACCTATTTTGGCAACGTCCCTCCGTGCCTGAGACCCTGGGAAGGTGGGGAGGTTTCAATGAACTTTGTTGGCTCCCTTTGCAAAGCAAAACCGGACAGGGAAGGCGTTTGCAAGTTCCTTTCTGAACAGCAAGTAAGACAAAAAGATCAGAAAGTTCAGTTTGGAACATAGACTGTTCTAGTCTGACTTTGTTCTCAGAAGCTGCTGTGTTTCTGTTCACCTGACTGTGCTTTTTAAATGTGCACAAGAGAAAAGTGATCCGGCTGGGAGCGGGGAGGGGAAAGGAGCCCCAGGAGGTGGCAACAGTGTACACGCGGTTCAGCAGCTGAGCCAGCACGGCCAGGAGCATGAAGGGTGACAGCGTGGGTTCTCGGGGCAGATGAAGCCTCTGCTCAGCTTCCGTCCCGGCTGCTCCGTGTGAGGAGAGCTGTGGTTCCTCCTTGTCACCAGGGACGTGACAGGAACGAGGTGCTTTGTGTTTCCGAGGAAAGAGTTCAGTGAACCCATCTGCAGTTTGTCTTCTGCGGTTCCTTATCAAGTAGTCAGGGGCGGCGTGCTGAGAGTATGAGGCTTCCTGATTGTCTTTCCGTGACTGTGTAAATGGTACAAGTTTTCTGAAAACTGGAGGTTTAAAGGGCCGCTTTTATTAATGGAAAAACTGGCTGGAAGAATGCTTTTGGGGTTAAATGCCAAAACACAGCTTCCTTCTCTTTTCCCCTTTGAATGGAGTTGACCCATTTAGGTACTGAGAGTTGAAAAATGAGCCATTTGAAACTGCAGCTGGACCTGCCAGAGAGGGAGGATGGCTGGGAGCCCCTGGCTCTGGGTGCAGCAGCTGGGGGAGGGGGAGGGGGAGAAGCAGGGCACTAGCATCCTCCTGCCCAGATTTTCTTCACATGGTAGTCCCACCGTTAGTACAGAGGAGGGAATACCCTCCCCGCCTTCCTGTTTCTCTCCACACACATCCACACCATGATGCTCTTTCATGATCCACGATGCCTAGATGCTGCTCCGCCATTAGTGTGAGCCTTGGGCAAGTTACGGAACTTCCTGTGAAAGGGAAGTCATAATAGTCTTCAGGCATTCTGAGGATTCCTTGAGACAATGCACTGAAAGCTCTTAGAACTGTGTAGAAAACAGTAGGTTCTCAGCAAATGCCGATAGAAATCAGGGCTCCTTCTGCTGCTAAGCCCTTTTGATTTCCCTGAGGCCCTTTGATCACTGGCTTGAGGGTGAGGCGATCCTGGGTACAAACAGCTAACTGGGAAGTGGAGAAGAATTTGTCAACAGAATCCTCTCCTTTCTGGAAGCTGGTGAGAAGGTCAGTGACAACAGCTGATTAGGAGACCATAGTAAGCATTGAGGATGTAGTGATAAGGGACCCTTGTTTCAATGTATGCTGTTGATCGTGCCACACAGAGGTGGTACTTAGGCCCACAGATCTGTAGAGGATGATAGGTAAGAAAGAAGTTACCTAGATGCAGAGAGAAGTACATATAATGAATAGCAGTAGACAGTGAGGGAATAGCTATAGAAGGTTAGGATTAGCACCAAAAATCGTGACTTGAGAAGACTTCATTTTGGCTTGACCTGAGGCTGTAGAAATGACTTTACTTCCCCCAGGAGAACTGGGAACTGAACAGACTGAAACTGGGAAGAGTTGCAGGACTTTGTAGGGAGAGTTTTGAGATGGAAAGGGTTAAGGCCAGAGATCAGGCAGAGAAAATCATTGCTGTCACTTTCACCATCAATAGCAAATATTTGCTGACCCTCTAGACAATTTTTGTCTCATAAGCAACACACTCATGGACTTTGAAACCAAACTGTTTACATGGAACAACCCTACTTGTATAATGTGTTTAATTTTTCAGATCATAGTGAAAGCTTTTATATTCTAAGTGACTGACTGAGGGGATATGCATGATGAATCTGCACCGAAGAGAAAGGCATAGGAGAAATAGGGTAAAGGTTACAATGTTAGTGAGGTCCTGGCCCCCCAACATGAAATTCTCCTTTAGCCCCTATGGCAAAGATAGTGCAATGTGTTCACCAAACTGTATACATTCAATTCCTGAGCAAACAAGAAAATCACATTTCCCACCAGATGCTCTTGCATCTAGCTGGGACCACAAGACTAGTTCTGGACAATAGAATATTAGTAGAAGTGATACAGCCACTCACGTTTCCTAGATCTTCTACTCTTCTTTTTCCTTTCCAGGAGGCAGAGCCACAGATGGAAGGAGCCTGGATCCCTGAGTTAAAGCTTAGAAGAAATCCACCTGGGAGAGCCACCCAATGAACATCAGAATGTGAGTGGACTAGAAATAAAACAGCTGTGGCTTGATGAAGTTTTAGGGTTGGTTGTTGTAGAAGCTAGTGTGAATGATCCTCAGACAGCAAAAATAGCCAATATTGGAATCCTATTATTAGAGTAACCATGGTGTTTCGGAGCAATAATAATTTCTTCTGCCTTAAGATTTTGGGAGGTTCCTGTTAAAGTGCGAATATAGAAGTATAATATATTAAGTGATTGAAATTCATGATATTTGCTGCAGTCAGAGACACATGGAAAGGCACAGATTTGTTCATTTATTTATTCAGTATTGAACAGGTGCCTACTACGTCCTAGGCAATGGCTAGATGCTAGAGGTACTAACAGCTTTTCTGATTGGTCGTTTGTGAAGGGCTTGTTTATTGGGATAGAGATTTTTTAGATCTAAGTGAGAAACATCCACTCTCTGGGATGTCTCCTTCCTAGTTTTTGTTCCTCAGTCACACCCAGGAAGGGCAAGGGAAGAGTTCCAAACTATAAGCATCTGAGCTTACCCTTTGTGGCACAAGTGGAGACAACTCCCTGGTAGAGAGGCCCTGGCCTGGGAGCAGGGAGGACAGGAAATTCTTGTGCACCCAAGTCGGTAGGAAAGGACTCATTTATATTAAGACAGGCAAGATAGGAGCCGGGAGGACTTATAGGGAGCTTGGGATTCCTTGGAATTAGAATCTGTTAGAAGGTCTTGATGTCTAAAAACGATCATTGGTATTAAAATAAGCAAACAAAAGCAGTGTGATTCTTTTCCACCTATAGATATATGTCCTTTGGAATTCTTTCTGCTTTCTTTTTTTTTTATTTTTTAATTTTTTATTTTTTTAATTTTTTATTTATTTTTTTTGCTTTCTTAGTATGGTGGAGATTCTGAATAATGGGGTGAGGGGCTGAAGCAGAATTCTAAAATATCGTGTGAGCAAATTCCATATTTATAGAAAGAGATAAAAAAATCACCTAAGCATTGACATTTGTTTCACTTTTATGCATGAAGTCCTCCTTAAGAGAAGGATGAGTAGCCTTCTCTTAGTTATCAAAGATGAGACTCGAATGAGCTGATATCCTGAGAAAGGGGACAGAACGTTTTGTATCTGATGATACAAGCCCTTATCCAAGCCCTTCGCTTGGTAGGCAGAGTTCCGGAGAAGGGGAGATCAATTACATAAAGAGATCAGGCCTTCCAATGAGGAAGAAATGGGAATGCCCTGGACCTGCTAAAGGTAGATTAGAGAAACCTTTAGGCTGAACTGGAGTCTGCTGACGGGGAAGGACAGCATGGACCCTAAAGCAGACCTTACCAGGAGGACAAGGGATTCAAGACTCAGTGCAGGGGTCTAAGGATTTTGGGTAAAGGCTGGTTTCAGGGCAGAGTGTGTTGAAGGCAGGAACCCCTCCTAGATGACACATTCACTCTGGCATGATTTCAAGCCTTTGCAGAAAAAGTGGCTAAGCATCAAAGGGTGGAAGAGCTGAAACCTTGGAACTATAACCCAGAGCAGGGACAAGCAATCATTAGCTAGAGCAGGGCCAGGAGTGACAGTGGTGCTAGGCGGCTGATGACAGCGTCCAGTTCCCTCTCCCCCTCTTTCATCATTGGATTCTTGGACACTCCTTGTGCTCTTGGACAGTAAGTGGTGTGTATTGTGAAACTGTGAGAGGGGGAGCAAGCAGTGCTTGAGAGGACATTGCAGACATGAAGGGTATGTGAAACTTGGAACAATTTAGTAAGAAAAAATCATCATCATATTTTCACTCACAATAGTTTGCAGGAGGTCATATAGACCATGTCGGCCTTCAGTATATCTAAATGAAGAATGGGATGGAAATCGAGCCCCTAAGTACACACATGGAAGGAGTATAGGATTCGTAGCTGTGGTGAAACAGATAATTTCATGGGCGCAGAATTTGTGCCTGCCTTTTGAGTCTGGTCTGGCCTGAACATGTGACCAAGATGCATAATACATTAGCAGAACAATGAGATCTGTTCACATATCCAAGCTAGTTTTGAGTTCTGCAGAAACAGAAATCAAAGTATCATCATTGCAGTACTGACTTAAAGGAGAACAGCAATTCATTTAAAACAGGTTCTTCAAAACTGGTTAACATACAGACTTCTTTTTAAGGGAAAATATTTTACAGATTTCCACCACTGACAAATTATCTTTAGTATAATGATCTGGTCTTTCTCCCTTTCTTTCTTTCCTTTCTTTTCTTCTTTTATCTTGTGCTTGGGGCTCATTGAGATTCTTAAATCTTGAGTTTCTTTTTTTTTAAATCAAATTTGGAAAAATTTCAACCGTTATCTATTCCAATATTTTCTTCTATCACCACTCCACCCCAGTTAATCCAATAACATAAAATTATGTTGCTTGAAGTTGTTGCACAGGTCACTGACACTCTGTTTTATTTTTTTCAGTTTTTCCCCTTTCCCAGGGATTACTGTCCTGCACAACCTGGTGTCCAATGTCCGAAAATCATTGTTTTATATATTTTTACCCTGTGTTTTAGTAGTTTCCGGCAGGAGGGTACTGGTGCTGGCTACTCCATCTTGGCTGGAAGGTGAATGAACCATCAAGAGCCACTTTCAAAACCTCTCTCAAAAAAAGGAAACCTTTCTCTCCCAGAAGCCTTCAGAAACCTTTCTCTCCCAGAAACCTTTCTCTCCCAGAAGGCTTCTCCTTCAGGTTCATTAATCATTCACGGTCATGTGTTCACCCCCGTAACTCTGGCGGCACGTGACTAGTTCTGTGCATACTGCTCACACAGTCCACCTGCTTCCAACCCTCCCTGGCCGCCAAAGTCCTGCCTTAGAGAAGCACAGTCTCATCACAGACCCTGTGAGAATTTTGTGCACCGGGAAAAGCCTGGCTACTTGAAGGGTACCCGTGGGACCAGCAGTATGGGTACCACCTGGAAGTCTGCTAGAAATGTAGAATATCAGGCCCTACCCTAGCCCACTCAGTCAGAATCTGTATTTTCATAAGATACCTGCATGATTCATGTGCACATGAAAGTTTGAAAAGTGCTGTGGTTAGATCTCGGTGTCCTTTGTGACTTCTCAGAGTCCTCTCCAGGGTAGTGGTTCTTTAACCCAACAGCAGGTGACCTGGGCAGTTTTGATCATTCCAGTGAGGTGTGTCTAACCATGTTAGCAACATTATGGCTGTTGTTAAGGTTGTGTTGTCAGCAAATGTGTCTTCCTCAAACTCTTCACAACTTGGATTCGCAACTTGGGGTCATGCAGGAGGACGTACCTCTGAAGATCCCAGGAGCCTGGCTGCATTGGATAGGCACAGGCTAGACATGAATAGCCCGGGGGTGTGGCCTCGAATGCCAGAGGCACTGCACTTTGGTGTTCCACTGGGGTTAAATCAGGTGGCTATAAATCATGATGTCTTTGTGATCGATACTTTCAGGATCTTCACAGATAACATACTTCTTCCTGTAACAGCTTAGGAATGTAGGCATTATCTTAGAGAATGATGATAGTGATGGGTCCAAAATTTGATTTTCAGCTTTCTCATTTATTAGTTGTAAGATATTAGGCAAGAAGACTGATTTCTCTAGCCCTCACTTTCTTGTAAATTGAAGGGATTAGACTGCTATTAAAGGACTCATATCCCATTAAAACAAACCAACCAAGCAACTCTAGCCAGGCAGAGTTAGAGTGATACTCTCTTTACAACAGCTGTAAAGCTTGACTGTGCTCATGCAGAAGACACTTTGTATCAGTTTATGAAAACTGCCCAATTAGACCATGAAAATGATAAACACAGACTGACAGAGACTTGGAAAGGACTTTGAAAGACTACTAAGATTATCCTTCCAGAAGCATCTAAGTGATAATCACAAAGGTCACTGTGACCTGGTGAGACAGGCTGTAACTATGAGCCTGACTCACGTGCTCAAAGTCCAGATGCCTCACAGGGACACATTGCTTACAGAAACAGAAAGGAACATATCATGTACTTCTGCTTCTGCAGGTGGTGAGGCCCTAGCTAGACAAATATGAGCTTCGCTGGTTCAGCTTCTTCTTCGTTTAGTGAAGGTTCAGCGATTGTGGCTTGATATGTGATCAAGCAAAACCTGTCAATTAAAAGCACCAGAAGCTACTTCTTTTTTTGTAAAAAAAATTAATTGCAAAATATTTCAAAAATACAGAAAATGATAGATACTAACAAATACTAACATTTTGTCCTATTTCCTTTAGATCCTTTTCTCTATAGAAATTAATTACACCTACAGTTAGTCACACCCATTCCTATGTTCACTCTAAAACCATGATTTTGAAGTTCTCTCCCTTTAAAAGTAGAGATTGTAATTTGATAACGGTTACTGTTACAAAAAGAAACATACTCTAAAAAGTCAAAAATTGATATGTCTACACTATTTCTGAACAAAATAATGACTTTAGAATTCTTTAATTTAAATCACCTTCCCCTTCTTCTATTTTTTAAGTATCTTAGTTTTACTTCATTTAAATTCCTCTCTTCAGTAGTCATTATTATTGTTGTTATTTTAAATAGTGAATGAATATTTACCAAAGTATCAATATTTACCAAGTCCTTTGATACATACTGGTTTTTGCTCTCCACTCATTCCTTTTCTGTTCAATTTCCTCTTTCTAAAGTACATTCTTTAGTAGTTCTTTCAGGGACTGTTTGAAAACATACACGCTCAAACTTTATCTCTCTTCTTGAATGATACTAGCAGATATTTTTCCTCAGCAGTTTCTATTATTTTGTGGTCTTTGTTTTTTCCTGTTGAGAAGTCTGCTTTAGTCTAATTGTTACTTTGCAGGTAATCTGGTTTTTTTTGTTCTGAATACTAAAATTTTCTTATTTTCAATGGTGTTCTGCAGTCTTACCCGGGTGAATCTAAGTGTGGCTTAATTTTTACTTGTTTAGCTTAGTATTCATTGTGATTCTTAAACCTGAACATTTAAGTCTTTCATTGATTCTGGAAAATTCTTATTGACTATTGCCTCTCCCCAGTAATTCTTTTCCTTCTCTTGTGACTTCTAGACATTGTCTGAACTCCTCTATCTCAGTAGTTAATTTTGTATACTTCCTGGAGAATACGGATTCTATCCAGTACAGACTCCCACTAATTGCTATCCCCAAGCTACAGATGTTTTAGTATATGTAATATATGCACCTCTTCTCATTTCGTTACCTCAATTTAACTTAGGTATCAAGACACAGGTTTTGGTGTGAAAGTCAAGTTCATATCTGTGTTCCATTTTTACTAGGTGTTTTTTTTTTAAATTTTTTAAAATTTGTTCATTATTTATTTTTTTTTTTGCTGTATGCGGGCCTCTCACTGCTGTGGCCTCCCCTGATGCAGAGCACAGGCTCCGGACACACAGGCTCAGCGGCCATGGCTCACGGGCCCAGCCGCTCCGCGGCATGTGGGATCTTCCCCGACCGGGGCACGAACCCGCGTCCCCTGCATCGGCAGGTGGACTCTCAACCACTGCGCCACCAGGGAAGCCCTAGGTGTTATTTAACAATTTCCAAACCTCAGTTTTAGATTTGAACAGAGGTGCTCAATGGAGATAAAAAGTATGTACTTCTTAACGTTGTTGTGAGGCTAACATAAGATAACATGCGTAGTACTTAGGCTGGTGCCTGGCATAGTAAGCGTTTAATAAAATGGAATAATTTAAAAATTGTCATCATATCACCTGCTCAAGGCAAATCCCTACACCTGTGTTTGGTGTCCATCTCCTCTGCAATTTGCAGTATTCTCTTTTTCTCTAGTATTTTCAGCTTCTTCACCTCTACTAGATCCCACCTTGCAGACTCTAAAAATACCCAGGTTTCTTTACTTCCAAAATAACGAGTTCTATCTCCATCCTGAGATCTCCCTCCAGTTACCACCCTTTTATCTTCCTTTCTCCGAAAGGGCTTCTGCTACATTCTGCAAATTATCCTTCCCAAATCACTTTTTTTTTTTTTTTTTTTTTGGTGGTACGCGGGCCTCTCACTGTTGTGGCCTCTCCCGTTGCAGAGCACAGGCTCCGGACGCACAGCCTCAGCGGCCGTGGCTCACGTGCTCAGCCGCTCCGCGGCATGTGGGATCTTCCCAGACCGGGGCACGAACCCGCTTCCCCTGCATTGGCAGGCGGACTCTCAACCACTGCGTCACCAGGGAAGCCCCCAAATCACTTTTCAACCAACTTCTGGTCTTTTTTCACAAGCTTAGCTGTGGGTTGTAAAATTCTGTATTTTTTTTTTTAAGTCTCACTTTTGCACATAGTCAGCCACTTTAATTATGATGATAGAGATAATAACTGTTTTGAGACTTTGCTTTTTTCTAGGCATCAGGCTAAGTGCTTCATTACCATTGTCCCATTTAATCCTCATAGCAACGCTTTGAGGCAGGAACAATTATTATTCCTGTTCTACGGATGTTGAATTTGAGATTTAGAGAAACTGAACAAGTCGCCGGAGTCATGTTGCTAGTAAGTGACGAGCTGGGACTTGAAGCCAAGGTTCCTTGAAACCAACTAATCACTAGATGAAGCCAACTGTGATGCCTGCCCTACTTTTAGGATTCCAGCTACATCATCCAATCACAGTCCTTAGTGTTTAAGCCTGTCAGGTTTTCTGATATTTGTAGCCTGTAGTGTCCTGTAGTTGACCTAGGCTACCATGCTCTAAGTCCCTGAAGGGCTGGGTCTCTGGTTTGCTTCTTTAGTTTTAATTTGTAATACCTAGCACAATGACGGGAACACAGCAGGTATTTGAATTTATCTTGAATGAAAGAAGAAAGTTTTTATTCTTTACCATTTCAGCACATTTCATCAGAACTATTCCATTCGTTTGAACATTTAATCCAATGATTCTTACTTGAGCAAAGAGGTGGCAGAGCCCCTCTGAGAAGAGGGGCTCATGTCTGGATCACCTGGGAGAACTTTTCAAACCTATTTAGTTTTCCACTGCCATTTTGATTCTCCCCTCTGTGGGGCATGTTCTCCAAGTGTACTGACTGAGCCACTGAAAGAAATGTGTTATAAATCTCCTGTGTGTTAGGAGGGCAAAAAACTTTAGAACCCCTGAAAATCAGGTATTGTGTATGCCTGTTTCCACGCACACAAATTTTGTTGTTTCAAACAGATTGTAAGAGCTTCTCAGGAATTCCTTCTTCATCTTGGAGAGGTTAGACTCATAGAAAGTAAGAACTGGAAGGGACCTAATATTATAAGAGCTTATCAGGAATTCCTTCTTCATCTTGGAGATGTTAGACTCATAGAAAGTAAGAATTAGAAGGGACCTAATATTATCTGATACACTTTTCATATTTCAGAGGTAAGGAATCTGAGGCCTTGAGAATTTAAGCAATGCTCCCATAGTTGGATCCTTTGCAATGGCCAGCAAAGTGTTAAGCACATAAAAATGTGCTCAATAAATACTCATTATGTGGATGAAAAAATTAGAAATAAAAATCAGATTGACATCAAAGTTGTCCTGCTTTTCTACTCTGCCTCGGAGCAAAAATGCTCTATTTTAACCACGTCCAATCACAAATGCCCAGTCAGAAAACTATTAATTGGACCCATCCTGTCTCTGCTATTCTCTTGTCCTTGAGTTCTTGGGGTATTATTGTAAGATATACTGTATGATCTAGTGCTTATTGTTTTTAATATTTTTCTGCACATTTTTAATATCTTTCTGCATTTTGTCTTCTGCACATTAAATGCTCTGAGAGTATCTTACTTTGTGTTGCTTTGTCTCCCTTCACCACACCCAACCCTGGAACAGCTGGGATTCTAATAATGGTTAACTAAGTTATTTTTCATTGATCACTGATCGATTAACTGATGCCTAACGTCTGAGTAAAGTTGTTATACAGGTAACATTTACCTTTTTTGAATTGAATACTGTCATGTGACGTAGTTTTAAAAGTAAATGAGTGAGTGAAGGTTAAATTCTCTTTTAAGTGTAACTGTAGCAAAAAACACATCATGCTGACTTGTTCTTTGAGACTCAAAAGTACATATTTTGAGTGTAGCTTCCTGGTATTTACAAACACGTGATCTTGGTTTGCAAAGATTAGCACATTTGAGAACGATGTATTATTTACTTATTGCACAATCACAAATCCACAGCCTTGTGAATGTTAATATTTTCTGGGAATGATAATAGACTTTGGAAAGATAGCAGCTGCAAAAATAGTCAGAAGTTATCCACAGTTTTGGAGCCTGAATTCTCTCACACAGGAAAAGACCAACACGAAGAGCCCAGAGTGGCAATAAATTAGCCTGGGAGTCAGGAGATTAAGAGTTCTAGTTCTGCTCTGGTTCAAGCCAGCTGTGAGACCTTGGATAAGCTTATAAATCTTGCTGGGCCTATAGCTTCTCATCTCTGAAACCAGAGGCTTGAATTTCAGGTGATTGGTAATGTCTCTTCCAGTTCTAACATTCTCTGATTTATTTGAATCAACAAGCATTGTGATAGGAAGAACATGTAATGGTGATAGTGTTAGCACTGGAAAGATGGGTTGTAGAATGGAGAGGAATAAACTCGTGCTCTTTTGATAGAGGAGGGTCTTAATCCTTCAACCTAAAAGTTTGAATTTCACAGCATCTGAACGGAATATTTATGTGGTTATTTCACTGTTTAAAATGATTTTGAAGTCCATAGATACGTCCAGCTAAACATTAAATGAGTGAGACCAAGTTATAACTGGATGAGTTTCATAGAGCTGGGAACTTTTCCACAATTCTCCATTAGTTGTTTTGTATTCCGGGACCACAAAGACCACATCTTCATGGTCTCCATCACCGAAACTTTGTAATCATTTCTGCAAAGGTATCACCCAATTCAGCCAAAAGTCCACTTGATGTGGAGGGCAGTGTGTGGCTAAGAATAACTGTGGCTTTGTGAAGCCTAGTCTGGCTGACGACTCACACGCCTTTTTTCCTTTTTTTGAGGTTGTGGTTGGTTGCTCTTTCTCTGCCTACCTCTGAGGGTCCTGGGTCAGGATCGTGTGATGAGCGAGCTTGTGAGCTCTTTTAGTTAAAAGATATTGAGACGTACTCTGGCTGAGCGATGGAGGTTTGGAGCGAGGATAAGCTACATCTAGGGAGGACAGACTTCTAAAGTGGCTCCACAGAATATTCATGGAAACCCAGGAACGGCTGGGGTGACAGGTTTCAGGGAAAGAAGGACAACAGGATTTGGGAGGCAGAAGAGCCGACAGAGATCTGATAGCTGAGCTGCCTTGCTGGATCCTCAGCACTGGAGTTTGTGCCCTTTACTGGAGCATCGCCATCGTGTGACTGGGTCATGTTCTTATCTTTGCTTCTCTTTGTGTGTGGTCGCTTCTCCTCTCAAAACAACTTCCTCAGGCTGTTCTTATTTCCCAAGGCAAATTCCTGAGACAGAATCTACCCATCTAACTGATAATCAGCATCTCTGTTTTGGGCCGTGTGCAGAAAAGAGTTAACACAGCAGGCCTGAGACTGCTCTCTTTGGAAAGGCCTGCTTGCAAGATTGGCCTTTGGCTGGTATGTGGGTGTTTCTGCCGTTCTCAAAACTGAGAAGGGTGGTTCTCTGTGCCTAGACTGTGTGCAAACGAGGATATTTATGCTGAGCACCTGCTTTCCTTCTGGGAGTCTGGAATTTTGATGCATGCTAGGCAGAGAGTGCAGATGTGACCAGTCCCCAGTAAACATGTTGCATGCTCTGTCTCTACTGGGCTTTCCTGGAAGAAACATTGCACACATATTACTACATTTCTTCATTGCTGGAGAAAGTAATGTGTTCAAGTGTGTCCCTTCATAGAAAGAGAGCATAGGAAGCCTGTGCATGGATTTCTCTAGATTCTGCCTGTCTTTTTCCATTAGGATCTGGCTGTGTATCCTTACTCCATCACTGTAATAAATCTTAACCATGAGTCCAACTATGTGATGAGTCCCTGTAGCAGATCTCTGAATATGGGGATTGCCTTGGAGATCCCAACACAGGCCACCTCAGAGGACCCAGGCCAACTTAGGTCTTGGCTGTCCTTGGGTTAAGAGTTCGACATTGGTCCCATTAATTGCATATGGGGGAGGGGGGGTGGAGTCGTGCTTGATCTCTCCAGCTTATGGAATGGTCTGAAGCAGTGGTTCTCAACCCAGGCTGCAAAACAGAATCTTCTGTGATGACTTAGAAATTAGACCCCATCCAGGATTAATCGGAACCCTGAAATTAGAATCTGTGGGGTGAGCCTGGATAGTGGCATGTTTTAAAAGCTCTCCAGTGATTCTACTGTGCAGCCAGAGCTGGGACTGCTGGCCTGGAGCAGTTTTCCTCCACAGGGCTCCAAGTGGCGGTTTCCTTTGGAAGGTGACTGTAGGCCTGGGAGGCACTGGGATTCATCTGGCCAGCACAGTGCTCATTTTTCACATGAAGAAATGAAGACCCCATGTCTTCAGGCATCCCCCCAAAATGGGTGGAATTGCTTAGCTGTAATTGGGAATTGTGTCATTTTAGCGGTTCTACTGAGGCATCTTTATAGCATAAAGTTTATGTTGGTGACCTTCTGTGCTTCCAAACTCTGGTAGAAAAACCAGCAGAAAAAAAGACATTAAAATATACATAGCCAGCTGCAGCAATGTATTGCCATTGACACACAGTCCTGAATATGGACTTCCACAAAATCGCTCTCTTATGAAATAAACAGTCACATGTGTTTCTCAGCGTGATTCCAAGATCCGTGTTAAATTGTTTTTCTTGATTAGAGAGATTCTCACTTTGTCTTTAGAAAAGCTGGTTGTCAGGAAAGCCCCAGTGGGTGGTATTATAGTGACCCTTCCGTTCCAGTGCAGGGAGCCCAGCAGCTGACCTTGGAGCACGGCGGGGTGGGTTCCTCACAGCCTCCAGCGCCAAAGCTGCTGCACGAACAAGCTCCAGCTCCCTGGAGCAGCCTTCATTCGGTACATCCGCCTTAATGCAATGTCCTGCTCACGCTGGACGCCTGGCAAATATTTGTTGAGTTGACCTGAGGTGATAATGGAACTACGGGAAGAAAGAACTGCTGCTAACAGGTGGGAGCTCACCGCCCTCCCTCCCTGTTTTCCGTAGAGCCCAAGGCTCTTCCATAAAGTGCCACTTTATGGATAAAAGCAGTTCTTTTCTATATGGAAGCAGCCTTGGACTGCGTGTCCTTAGGAAACATCCTGATGCCAGGTTAGGTTGGAGTCTTTTCTTCGTGATAGCTGTAGAGTATTTGTAAGAGACCTTGAGTACCTATGGCGCCGTCCCATCCCCCTGCACGGCTTCCGATGACCCTTGCACAGTTGGAGATAAACAGGACTTAACTTCAGCCTCCAGCCTCCGCTTTGGAATTGATATCTTTCTTACCCACACATGCTGTGTATTCTCTCAAGTTGTTTACCTTTTCCCTGCTTTAGGAAGGGGCTTGAAACTCATTCATTCTAAGAACTTTGGGTTTAAATACTGTCCTGAGTTTTTGCACTTTAAGAACCTCAGTGAGCAAAGCTTCAGGTGGAGGAGGTCGCTTTTGGGGGTAGTGGTGGTACAGGGGCACTGAGGCAGTGACTTCCGGTACCCTTGGCAGTCTGGCTGGAGTCCCCTCCTGTAGGCTATAGGCTGACCGCATCATGGGGTGGCCTGGCTCTGACTCAAGACATGTGGGCCTGGGGCATCCTGACCCTTAGAACCACTGCTAAGAGCACCAGCAGAGGAAACCCCTGTTCTGCCACCACCATGTCAGTCTCCAAAGCATTTCGTTTCGCCATTCCATTTTGTTTCCCTTTCTGCAAGCTAACCAAGGCATCTGGCAGCTGCAGTGCAGAGTCAGCAGGAACAGTTCTGTTTTCTCTTTGCCACTGGCACCGTCTCAAACTTGAACGAGTTCTCAATCCCCAACTGTGCTTTTGGAAGTGTTCCTAAACGCAAGGAGGCTGCTAAAAGACCAAGAGTCTTAAAGCGGCATGAAATTCTACACCAAGAGGCCCGAAGAAAGGTATTCAAATGAAAACACCATGAAACCAGAAAACAATATTCTTTTTTTTTTTTTTTTGCGGTACGCGGGCCTCTCACTGCTGTGGCCTCTCCCATTGCGGAGCACAGGCTCTGGACGCGCAGGCTCAGCGGCCATGGCTCACGGGCCCAGCCGCTCCGTGGCATGTGGGATCTTCCCAGACCGGGGCACGAACCCGTGTCCCCTGCATCGGCAGGCGGACTCGCAATCACTGCGCCACCAGGGAAGCCCGAAAACAATATTCTTATATGTGGGGTGCTTAAATACCCAGAAACAGAACTTCATAAACAGCTAGTAATGAAACTATACCAAGCATGAAAAAAAAAGCAGACTGTAAAAATAGCATGTGCAGAATGACTTGTTATAGTAAAATACAAGCTATATAAAATATACAAATAAAATATATAAAATATACAAATATAAAAATATACAAATATATATATAAAATATACAGACCATTTATTGTTTGTTTACTATGTGCCAGGCACTTTGTTAAGTGCTTATATACTGTACTTTATTATATATTGTACAACTGACAAAAACCCAGGAAGGCAGTTCTTATTATCCCCGTTTTATAGATGAGAAAATGGAAGCTCATGAAGGTTCCAGCTTGCCCAAACTTGACCAAAGTCCTGTGGGAAAAGTCCATGCTCCATCAGAATATTTTGAACCATTACTATATATATCTGCAAGGATAAATCATTGGTGATAAATCATAATATTGGTTGATAAAGGATGAATGATTTTTATTTTCTTCATTTTGCTTATGTATATTTTCTAATTTATCTCCAATGAACATCTTTTCTTAACAGAAAGTTTTTTTTTTAAATGAATAACTTATATCAAATACCGAATAGTTTATAGATGAGTTAAATATATTTACTGTGAAAGCATGATTAAAAATTTTTGGGAGAATTCTCTTTATTCCTTTCATGAAACTATAAAGACTTCTAGTTATTAGTTTGCTAGGGCTTCCATAACAACGTACCACACAGGCTGGGTGCCTTAAACAATAGAAATTTATTTTCCCACAGTTCTGGAAGCTAGAAGTCTGAGATCAGCGTATTGGCAGGGTTGGTTTCTTCTGAGGGTCATTGTCTTTGGCTAACAGATGGCAGTCTTCTTCCTGTGTCTTCACGTGCTCTTTCCCCTGTGTGCGTGTGTCATAATCTCCTCTTCTTATAAGGACACCAGTCATACTGAATTAGTACCCGTCACCCACATCACCTCATTTTACTTTAACTATCCCTTTAAAGGCCCTGTCTTCCAACACAGCCACATTCTGTGGGACTGGAGGTTAGGACCTCAACATATGAATTTTGGGGTTACACAGTTCCGCTTGTAACAACTTCCATGATAGAAATGTTTGACCTAAATAACTCAAGAAATTAAATTAACACCAGTGATGAAAACAACATTAGCCGAAGTTTGAGGGTATCCTGTGTCTTTTACTCAAATACTTCATTTGTGAAATAATATTTTTAGAGTAAACCTTATAAGACTTTCCCAAAGACTCCAAAATGAGCCAAAGAAAGGTCTAATGATGATAATACAGATGTGCAATTGTCATACAATAGGAATTCAAACTCCTACAACAATCATCATTAAATCATCTTTATTAGTGGTCTGAACTTGTGACTCTGAAATTTCTCTCTTCCACATTTCATGAGACATATGCATCATTTTAGCTACATTTCTAACCTCCAAGTGATGAGACATAAATTCTCAGGCTGCTGTATCTGAAAATGCCTTTTGTGCATTTTGTTTTCCCCTAGTCGTTTGCAGTGATGAATGGTTCATTCAAGCTTAGGAACAATGGAACAGTATAGCAATGACCTCAGAGATGGTACAAACTGAAGGGAAGAAATTCCACTCCCTGCCCCCATCTTTGACAAGATCAACAAATTGTGTATACAGTATTAGGACCAGGCAGAGGATGGGCTCTTTCTCCAGAGTCCCTGATGCTGGTGGTGACTGGCCAGAAAGGAAACTCTGAATGAACCTTGTTCTTTTTCCCCTGTGGCTTTTCCTCATGCCTTTTCCACTAGCTTGTACACTCTCAGAGGTCTAGACCTGCTTCCTACCTGCCACCATCCACTTCACTCTCTGGCTTTTCCTATCGCCATCTCTGCCTGCCAGTTGAGTACTGTCTATCCAGCAAGGTCTGGTCAAGAACCTCTTTGGGAATTCATTTCTTTGGGAATGCCTTCCTGGACTGGACCTTCAATATTACTGCCTTTCTTAGATATTTGTAGACTTGTCTAGAACGTAGCTCCTTGAAGACAAGGAACTCTTCTTGTCCCTAATATGACTTTATCTTAGTAATGCTTAATAAATAAGTACTAAGAGAATGAATAAATGAGTGAGCCTCAGATAATGGGGCCTTTGCTTTTGGCAAAGTTTCTGTATTAGAAATATATTGCTATATAACAAATGACCCCAAAACTTGGTCACTTAACATAACAAACATTTATTTTTTCTCAGTTTCTGGCGTTAGGAATCTGGGAACAGTTTATGTGAATACCTCTCCCTCAAGGTCTCTCTCAAGGTTGCAGTCAAAGTGACAGCTGGGGCTGCAGCCTCATCTGAAAGTTCAACAGGGGGAGGATCTGGTCCCAAGCTGGCTCATGCACTTGTTGGCAGGATTCATTTCTTTGCTGGCCATTGCACTGAGGGTCTCCCCCAGTTTCTTGCTACATGGACTTTTCCATAGGAAAGCTCGCAGCATATCAGCTGGCTTCCCTCAGAGCTAGCGAGCCAGTGAGAGAGGGAAGAAAGATGGAAACCAGAGTCTTTTTGTAACCTAACATTGGAAGTAACATCCCATCACTTTTGCCATATTTTATCCCTGTCCCACCAGCACTGAAGGGAAGGTAAATTACACAAGGCCATGAGATCCAGGAGGAAGGGATCATTGGGGCCTGCTTAGCAGCTGCCTGTCCCAGTTCCACTCTCAACAGGCATTTTTATTTGCTGCACTTGGTACTTTTCCCTCTAGGCAGTGAGTTTTAACCCCATAAAACAGGCTTCTGGGGGACCCAGCTCCGGGCTAGGTTTATAAATGCGAAGTCTGAATGAATGACTGTTCCTTTAATTTAAAAAGGCCTCAGAAAGATCCAGACATTTGCTCCTGCTCCTCTTTCATTTTCGTGGCATTGACTGGGCTTTATCTTGAGTGATTGGCCTGGATTTTTCGCTTTCTTTACTCTTTACAGAATTATAGGCCAAAGTATAATTCTGGGTTTCTTGTTGATCCATTACCCTTGTAGGATTTCTCCCACCATGTCACTATGAAGGCCATTATGGTTTCAAACTGACCAAACTTTTAAAGTCCATCCAGAAACCAAAAGGAGAAAACTTTGATTTTGTAGAATGCCATTGCATGATCTTGATTTAGGTTGAGAGGATTTTTAGAGTCGGGGTAAGAAATACTTATGCTCCAAATATCAAATTCCGACCACCAGTTGTTAATTCAAAACTGAACAGGGTCTGCCATATTAAACATGTAATATTCCATTAATGTAGACAGTTAGCAGCTCTTACAAAAGGACCAAAAGTACTAGAACTGGACGTTGAAGACTTGGCTCTTAAACTTGCTGTGTGATGTTAGGAGAATCATTGAAACTTCTGCCTTGGAGTCCCTATATAAAGTGAAGCTAATAATAGTGAGCTTACAGTATTTTTTTTAAGATCAACTAAAATAATTTATATCCACCAACAGTTTAAAAAAACTGCTTTCCGTCATCACAATTGGATAATCTATTTTTAAAAGATGACAATCATGTTGACTTTTTTGATATATGAAACTAGTGGCATGAACTAATGTTTTTTATTTTTAAATTTTATTTTATTAAACTATAATTGATTTACGTGTTAATTTCTTCTGTACAGCAAAGTGATTCAGTTATACACACACACACACACACACACACACACACACACATATAGTTCTCTGTGCTATAGAGTAGGACCTTGCTGTTTATAATGTTAAGTTTTTGAAAAAGTTAATCAAAATATGGAGAGGCCCATGCTACTAATGGTTAAGAACAGAGTCTACAGAGCACAACTTTCAAGTTTGAGCCAACTTTCTAGTTGTATAACTTTGGGCAAATTACTCAAACCCTCTAGGCTTCAATTTTTCTCACCTGTAAAATGGGATAGTAATAATAACTTTCTCATATGATCAATAGAGGTTAAATAAGTCAGATATAAAGTGCTTAAAATGGTAACTGGTACATAGTAAGTTCTCAATAAAAATTAGTTTTCTTATGTGCATATGAATTACAACAATATGTGAGTGCAAGCCTTTAGGCAAACAATAGAAGTAAATTTGGAGGGGCTATAGTTAGGCTATATGTCATTTGTGCTTTTTAATTTTCTGTAATATTAATAGCTAACACATATTATACACATGTAAAGGTAAGACATTATCTAATTCTCATGTCAATCTTGTGAAGTAGTTACTATTCCCATTTTCAGGGTGTAGAAACAGACAGAGGTTAAATTGTCATTTTGCCAATAGCAATGTGGAAGGGATGGAACCCAAACATTGGTTTGGACTCAGAATATGTGTTTTTAATGTATTTGCTATGTTGCCTTGTATAATGATGCAATTTAGTAATATTAATGAACAAATTGTTATTGAGTGTTTGCTATGTGCCAGCCACTTTCCTAGGTACTGAGGCTGCAGAAGTAAATAAGACGGCCATGATCCCTGATTTTAGTGGGGAGACAGATAATAAACAAACACATAAATAAATACCTAGAAAAATCCAGAGTATGAGCTGTCCCATGGATTAAAATAAGATGGCGTGATGGGTAACTGGACAGTTATTTATTTATTTTTTGTATATATTTAAGTTTATTTTTTAAATTTATTGAAGTATAGTTGATTTACAATGTTGTGTTAATTTTCTGCTGTACAGCAAAGTGATTCACATATATATATATATATATACACACACACATATTCAGATATATATATGTGTGTATATATATCCACACACATATATTCAGATATATAGGTGTGTGTGTATATATATATCCTTTTTATATTTTTTCCATTATGGTTTATCACAGAATATTGAATATAGTTCCCTATGTGCTATACAGTAGGACCTTGTTGTTTATCCATTCTGTATATAAAATCTTACATCTGCTAACCCTAAACTCCCACTCCAACCCCCCTGCCTTTGGCAACCACAAGTCTGTTCTCTACGTCTGAGTGTGTTTCTGTTTCATAGATAAGTTCATTTGTGTCATATTTTAGGTTCCACATTTAAGTGATATCATAGGATATTTGTCCTTCTCTGTCTGACTTCCTTCACTTAGTATGATCATCTTTAGGTTCATCCATGTTGCTGCAGATGGCATTATTGTTCTTTTTTGTGGCTGAGTAATATTCCATTGTATATATGCACCACTTCTTTATCCACTCATCTGTCAGTGGATATTTAGGTTGTTCCCATGTCTTGGCTATTGTAAATAATGCTGCTGTGAATATAGGGGCGCATGTATCTTTTTGAGTTATAGTTTTGTCTGGATATAATATAAAATTTACCATTTTAACCACGTTTAAATGTACAGTTCAGTATTGTTAAGTATATTCACATTGTTGTGACCCACAACACATATTTTGCAGGAGTTTGCAGGATGGGAATTCTAACCTGATTGCTCACAACAAGGCCTTCACTCGTGGGGACTCAGATCTCAGAACTCATGAGACATTTGCCCTGGTGGCACCCTAGTGAAATCAGAGATGCTGGACATACCACTGCAAACCCCAATATGTAGCAGTGTGTGGCTACTTAATTGATGCTCAGCTATTTAGAAACATATAAGTAAATGAAGGCATACAGCCAGTTTTTTTGCTAAGCAACGTTTACCATTGTATATAGACTCAGCTCTTGTGGTATCAGTATTGGACTAAATGATATTTTGTGTGTAGGTACAAAATGGCCAATGTGCATCCTCCAAGGGCTTAGGAATGCCAGAGAAATTGATTGCAAGGCTGTTTGCTGGACTTTTCTTCAGAAAAAAAGGAATGTATTGTTTTCTTTCCCTATAGGCCTCTAACTGCTAGGCATAAATTTCTTCTCAGACTTTCTGGAAAACCTCGCCCTTGGACTAAGATGAAAAAAAAGAAAACTCCAGGCTTTTCTTGGAGTAAATGCAAGTAAGATTTTGACTGAACTCTTCAGCTCCAAGGAATACTCTGTTCACTTTTATCAAAACACATGATTACCTGGCCTCGGGCCTGAGGGGCTGTGTCTGGGCCTCTGCCAGTGGAAACCCAGAAAGATAGGAGCCTGCTGAGAACCTGCCAGAAAGTCAGTTATGTATCTGTTTTCCCCCAGGCTGTCACGCCAACTCACAAATTCCTTAATTTAAATATCTTTCCCTGACACAAACACAGAATCTTGCTAAGACTCTTGACTCCTTTTATCAGTCACTACTTTTCATAGTGACCCTAAATTGCATTACTTTAGGAAAAACAACTCTCCCTTTTCTCAAGACAACAAACTACACATAGTAAGTAATTATGGTCACCAAGACGGCAAGGCGTGAGTTTTTAAGTCTCCCTTGAAAGCTAGGAGGGTAGCTGTGAGTCTGGCAACAACCTTACAACATTTTCAGTTGAGTTTGACCCATCTTCCACTTCCAAACTTTTCTGGCCAAGTGGATCAGTGGCCTGTCCCAGGTCCTTGTTGAGCCCTTGGGCTCCTGCAAGAAGAGGGCTGATGGTTGAAAAGGCAGAGATTGGCCTTTGGAGAAGCTTTTCTGCACTGTCTAGGCTGCACACTGCCCCTCTTGCTGCCTTCCAATCACTGTGCACTAAAGTGATTTTTGAAAATCCAAATCCGATCATGTTACACACAAACTCCCACAGGTCTACACAGCCTGGCATGGCCTGGCCCCCGTGCACGTCTCCTGTTTCATCACTTACCCTCCGCTCCGGCTATCCAGACTCAGTTCCTTCCGTCAGCCGTGCTCCCTCCCATTGACGGTCTTTGCACTGCTCTTCTGTCTTCCTCCAGCTGTCTCTGCCCCACTCCTGTGCCTCATTTGGACTGCAGCTCAGTTGCTACCTCCTCAGGGAAGCCTTCGCCAACCCTACGGACCAGCTCCTTTCCCTGTTTTCTACTGTCTGCTACTGAGCACTTGACATTTGTTCTGCCATCCGACTATAAGCTCTATAAGGGTAGGAAGGGGTTTTCTTCTGCTTTTATCTTTTTTGCTTGCTTGTATATCCAGTACATAGGAACAATGTCAGCACTTGGATGCTCAATAACTGTTTGTTGAATGAACAAAAAACACATTGTAAGGACAGTGACCAAGATACTACAAACATGGTGTCTTCCCTTCTTGGGATTCCCTGGAATTTTTGACATACTTTACAAAAAAAAATGCCATTTCTGGATAGTAGAGGGAAACAAATCTTATTTGTTTTGTGAGCAGAGCTATAAAGAAAGCAAATTGCACCCAATCAACAAGTGACAGGAAACCAGGTGTCTGACTAATTATTTCTGGTCCTTTTTACTGGTCAGTTTCAAAGCAATTTAGCTTAATGAAACATAGTAGATACTTACTGAGGAACTTTTATGTGCCAGGTATTGGGATGGTGGCTGCAGAGGATACAAACTGAGTAAGACACACTTTTGGCCCTTAGGAGTTCATAATCTGGAAGGGTGACAAAAAAATAAACAAATAGCTGGAGTAGAGGCAGAATATGGTTTTAACACCAAGAGCGGAAGGTGTCAAAATAGTGCTGTGAAGGATCTAAGGAGGGAAGGATTTCCTGGTCTGCCAATTCCTGCATCAATCCCAGGATGGAGGGGGTCATGCGGGCCAGCCTAGGCACGTGAAGAAGAGGCAAGACATGAAGGTCACTGTGGACAGTGCATTTTCTCTCCCAGCCTTAGGGCATCCATAGTCCAGTTCCTGAGGTGAGGGTAGCTTGTTAAGATATTGTGTCATTTGATAAGACAGACAGAAGGCTATGTGTCATGAGTTCTTTTTACAAAGTTGTTAGGCAACAGAAAACTGGCCATAGTGGCATAATCAGGTGGAGACTTATTTTTCCTCACATATAAGAAGTCCAGGAGTAGGCAGTCTGGGCTGATGTGGGTGCTTGAGAAATCATCAGGTTTCCAGCTCCTTCTAGCTTCTTGCTCCAGGCTCTGGGTGTCGTTATCCCCAGGGTACAAAAGGGCCAATCCACTGCAGGCTGTTCATTGGCATCCCAGCAGAAAGATAAAGAAAACAATGAATGCTAATAAATGGAAAGAAAAACTTCCCTAGGGATCCCCAGCCGACTTCAGACTTCCCCTCCATCTCATTGGTTAGAACTGTGTCATACAGACACCCCAGTGGCAGGATTGGCTGAGAAATGGAGGCTTTCTTTGGTTTCTGTCTGTCAGTCTGAGCACAGAGCAGCCTAAGGACAGACCTGAAGGAGGAGGAAGGACCTGGATGTCGGATCAGCAGGTAGTGGTACCCCCATAGCTGGTGCTGCTACAATTCTCATTTTACACATGGAAAAACCCTAAGTATTGAGAGTTAAGTCACAGTTGCCCAAGGCCCCCTAGTTAATAAGTAGAGAAACTGGACCCAAACCCAGGCAGTCTGATTCCAGAGCCTGAATTTTTTTTTTTTTTTTTGGTACGTGGGCCTCACTGTTGTGGCCTCTCCCGTTGCGGAGCGCAGGCTTCGGATGCGCAGGCTCAGTGGCCATGGCTCACGGGCCCAGCCGCTCCGCGGCATGTGGGATCTTCCCGGACCGGGGCAGGAACCCGTGTCCCCTGCATCAGCAGGCAGACTCCCAACCACTTGCGCCACCAGGGAAGCCCCAGAGCCTGAATTTTTAACCCCGTGCTAGGATTTGAACTGGGGAGTAGAGGGAAAGGGCCTGTGGGGCAGGGGGACGGTGTTGACAAAGTGGGGAGGACCAGGTGAAGCTGTAGAGCTGGATAGGGGAGCCGCACCCAGGAGTGGTGGCAAATAAGGTGAGAGAAGTGGTTTGGCTTCATTCCGTCCGCCTGGTTAAGCCTTCAGGGTCATGAGCCTCGTCAGTCCTGAGATTGAAATAATGATGACATAAATAGGCAAGTGTTGGCAAGAAGTGAAAACCTTGTCCAGAAGGCAAAATCCAGGTCAGTGAATATGACCAGGGTCAGTACATTGGGAGATGCCAAATGTGAGCAGAGCCAGAACCCACGGTTTGTGGCAAATCCAAGGTTGAAGCTGGAACACGCTGAGAAGCGGCAGCCAAGGTTAGGTCCAGCCATGTTCTGAAGGTTCAGATGCCTCATGGTCTTAAAGATACAGGAGCTGGAGGCCAGGGTCTGGGTCTGATGGTTTGGGGTCAGAGGGTTGAAGAACTGGAACCCTGGTATATTACATACCTAAGGCCTGATTCATTTTATGGCAGTATTTGTCCATTCCTGCACCTTTGCAACATTGTTGGCACGTTACTCAGCACTAACTTTCAGCCCCTCTAGTTAAACACAACATTCAAGAGGCTGTGATGACCCCAGACTATTACAGCACCAGAGCACGGCAGAGGGAAGTGTTTTCCATTGAAACGTATTACTTTCAGATATTAGCTTCACCTGTGTTATCTCCCAGGGTAACTGGAGTGGGAACCCAAAGAGAAAGGTGGAATTCAGAAGGAGGGAGCTGGGCAAAATGGTAACCTCATCAGCTTTAGACTATGTACTTGTCTGTGCAGTTCCTGAGTGCAGAGCTTGTACCGCGAGAGTTCAGGTTCATGTGGGGAGACTTCACTTACAATGTGGGAGGCTCCATGAGAGAACATGGAGGGGCGAGCTCTCGGAGGGGTGAGCTCTTCATTCTAGAAATGTTTGCGAAGAGGCTAGAAGACTGCTGAGGAGAGAGGTTTCAGAAGTGTTCCTTGTATGGAGTGTGAGGATGGAGTTTGAGGGTTTCAAATCTGCATTTCTATCACTGTACAGCATATGCTCCTCTGAAACTAATCTGATTTTTAGACTCCATGTGGTAATCTGAGAGCGCTTCTGTCCTGAGTCAGGTGGCAACCAAATGGTAGGAGGGATTGCAGAGCCGCCTTCTGCCTGGTACCAGATTCTTCTTCCTCCAATTGAAAAACCTAGCAGTTAAAGTATTTTGGAAAATAGTTATGATGACTATTCTCCAGCAAACAAGAGCATGGAATTCAGCTACAGGTGCTATGCATTTGTTTAAATGTACCAAGCCTCAGCATGTATGTGCCTAGTAAAAACACGTATATGTATACACATATATACATCCATACACATCTATGAAGAAAAGTGAATTCATGTTTATTGTAGCAGTTAAGCTCTTGAACACTGGAACTGTTGAGTTTGAATCCCAGCTCCTCTGCTTTTCCAGATCTGAATCTGGGGAGAGTTACTTAACCTCCATTTGCTTCAGTTTTCTCAAATATAAAGCAAGGGTAATAGGCTGTTGAGAGGATTACATGAGCTATTACCTTGAAAAGACTTAGGACAGTGACAGGCACACAATAAATGATAGCCATTCTATTATTGTAGACTTCTTAACCATCATTACAGTAGACTTTTTAGCCACCACTACTATAGACTTCTTAGCCATCATTACTATAGACTTCTTAGAAAAAAGCACATAAGCACAAAGAAGAACTAAAACACCCTTATACTAAAGGAGAACCACTGTTAATTCTATGTTCCCAGTCTTCTTTCACGTGCTCGCCTTCTGTTTACTGTCACTCGAGTCACACTCCAGTGTCCAGGGTTCCAGGGCATGTGGGCCTGCACACACAGACGTGTGCACACACAGGCATATGCGCACACTCACACCTTTTTATGCTTCTTGCAAAGATTAGACTATGTGCTTTCATGGTTAAATAACCCTGCACAAGTATGCATTCAGGATTAAGCTATGCACTAAAAGATCAAAACTTACTTTAAAAGTTATTATGGAGTCATGTTTCAAAAAGAACAAATATTTTGCCATTTTTCCATTAATCCTCAAATCAAGGAAAGCGTGTGTCCTACTATTGGCTGCTTTGTTGAGTATATATTTGAGTTACATAAACATGAAAGACCTTAGAACTGAAACATGCCTCATTTAAACAACCCGTGTTTCACTTCAAAAGGGAAAGTGAGTGTATCACCAGCTGTAATTATGAATTCTCGGTGAATTGCCAATAGTTTTTCAAGGAGCTAACACGTCCCTTTTCCCACCTTGTTCTGCTTCTGTCTTCCTCACTTTCCTTCTCCGTGTAGAGAAGTCAGGTGGGCCTCTGCTTACTTGTTTATCTTTGAGAGGGGTGATCTCTCCCTTCTCTGACAGTTTGTGATTCTAGGCTCCTAGAATGCGGTAAAGAACCATAGATACTGTTATACAGATCAGAAAGCTGGAACAGAGGGTGATAAAGTCCCAGTTTCCAGGGAGAACTAGGAGTGGGTATGTCTCCTGTTTGCTCTCTGTCCTCCAGAAGGAACATTCTCTACCCAGTTTCTTCACTTCATCACATGATGATTCCCACAGGCCCAGAGACCATATGTCTCATCAGTGAAAAACGTCACCCCATAAGTACATGGTAGATGATGTGTGATGATGACAGCATGGCTATTTATATTCTCCACAGTTCTCAGTCCTGAGTTTCATCATCTGACCCTCCGGGCCTCATTTCCTTCGGCGCCGACCTCGCTGCAGCACTGAGTAACTGGGAATGGCCCCCTTCCCTCTCTGATAACCATTTGCTTTATCCCAGGTCTTTCTGGAGACAAGGAAGATTTTATTGGGAGGACTTAAGGCACAGAGGAAGTGATTTTTGTGCCCTTCAAACTAAACCATATAGAGGATTATTTACCTGTCTACAAAGACAGCTGGTTCCGAAAACAACTGCTTTATAAAATAATTTTTTTAGAATGACATGACTGCTTGTACCAGTACTAGAGGGTTAATAATGGGGCAGTAAAGGAGAATTTAGCGCTAAATATGAGTGTTGGCCTTTAACAGCTAGGATGGTCCCATGCTATCAGCATTACATTGAAAATAAGTTTTAGCGAAACCTAGTCTGAAAATGTCAAGGGAAACTGAGGTGTCATGCTTCTAGGTGGTGATTTAAGGATGTGAGAAAAGTAAAATCCCTTCTGCACTTAGGCTTATATTGCTAATAAACCAGAATTTAAAAGATGCATTCATGTATGTTGATACATAAAACAGCAAAGAAAAACATAGAGCAGGAATACGTTCCTTAATATACAAATAATGTTTGTAATAAATTTAAAAAGATTAATAGTAAAATAGACAAATGGCATGAACTGGCATTTCACAGATAAGAGAGTACAAATGGTGAACGCTAGGGGCTGAATTGTCTTCTCCCAAATTTGTATATTGACGTCCTAACCCCAGTACCTCAGAATGTGACTGTATTTGGACATGGGGCCTTGAAAGAGGTAGTTAAGGTCAAATGAGGTCATATGGATGGTTCTAGTGCGATATGACTGGTGTCCTCATGAGAAGTGGAGATTAGGAAAGAGGCACACATAGAGAAAGACCATATGAAGACACAGAGAGAAAATGGCCATCTACAAGCCAAGGAGAGAGGCTTCAAATGAAACCAGCCCTGCTGACACCTTGATCTTGGACTTCTAGCCTCCAGAACTGTGAGGAAATAAATTTCTGTTATTTAAGCTGCCCAATGTGTGGTACTTTGTGATGGCAGCCCTAGTGAAGTAACACAATCAATAAACTTACAAATAATGAAATAAACTCATTAAACAATAATTTGACAGTGGAAATAAGTACTGCCATGTACTTTTGGGTGGGAGTATGATTTGGTATACTTGGAAGGGCAATTTGGTAATAGCATTCAAAATTTGAAATATGCATTCCCTTTCACCAGCAATTTTACTTCAAGCAGAAATTATGTGTCATTCACAAAGATACATATAAAAATATGGTCAATTAAATTTTTTTTTTTTTTTTTTTTTGCGGTACGCGGGCCTCTCACTGTTGTGGCCTCTCCCATTGCGGAGCACAGGCTCCGGATTTGCAGGCTCAGCGGCCATGGCTCACGGGCCTAGCCGCTCCGCGGCATGTGGGATCTTCCCAGACCGGGGCAGGAACCCGTGTCCCCTGCATCGGCAGGTGGACTCTCAACCACTGCACCACCAGGGAAGCCCCAGTTGAATTATTTTTAATGAGCATTATACAAAACTACCTGGTCTGAAATTATTACACTTACTTGACTATTCTTTCAGAAAATTCAAAATGTTTGCTTTAAGATTCTCTGATAAAACTCTTAATATTTGAGAAATCATCAACACAAGTCCTGGAAGACTTTTTGGTATTACGTAAAGTGAAGTGGCAAATTAAGACCACCAGAAAATTAACGTAGATTGTCTTGAAATATCCATCTAACTGAGATATTTCAGTTTTTGTAGAGTTGAAATGTTTTATTTATTATCTTTTTGTATAGTTGAAATGTTTCAACTATACAAAACTGGCCTCTTTGCAAAATGGATAGCATGGTACACGCACAACAGAAAGCTCTCTAAGTTTTAAGGAAAATGGGCGTAAAAGGTTTTTAGCAGCTAGTCTAAGGCATTATTAGTGTTGAGAAGGAATTCATCAGACTGACCTATGTTTTCCATGTCTAGGATATGTGAAGAAATGAATAATCACTTGAGCTGCATTGGCAATAAGAATTACTTTGGGCTGTATTTTGGAGAAACTGTAGACACAGGAGAAGCTCTGAAAACTGAGAAGTTATTCTTTTGTAAGGGATATTTACATTTATAAGGGAAAACTTCTGTAAGGGTATCTCCCTCTCTGTAACAGGAGGGGGAGGATAACCGAATCTAGAAACTTATCAATGGAGAAGACAATGACCTAAATCTGTGTAATAACCTTACCCTCGTTTACTGTGCTTTCCCCAGTAGCCTCCCATAACTAGCTCCCAACACCTTCTTTTGCCTTTAGCTGGAGGTGGTATTTAAGGTGGTGACTTGAGCCGTTTCTGGGAGTTACTCAGTTTTTCTGAGTATCTCCCATGTATACAGGAGGTACATGTGTTATTAACCCTCTGTTTGTTTTTCTCTTGTTGCTCTGTCTTGTACTACAGGGGGTGTCCCAGCCAAGAACCTAGAAGGGCAGAGGAAAATTATTTTTACTCCCTTACATGTTGTCTGGAGGCTATGTGATGCCCCCTTGCTTCTTGTATGTTGGTGCCAATTCTCTGTCCTGTGAGGAGCTGCAGGTGCTGGCTCTGGTTTAGACAAGTTTTTTTAAAATTAAAAAAAAATTAATAACATCCTAATTCAAAGAAAAATTCTCCTGATGTCTGTTACTCTCTGAATGTGCTCAGTCTCGCATGAAATTTGGCACTCTATGTAGTTACTCCCTTAATTGCATTCATGTTTGATATATCAAACAGTTCTCCGATCTGTCAACTTGAGAGCTTGAAGAAGAGCTCCCCGCAAAGCATATTTCATATGAATCTCAAAGGCTCACATTACTCCTTACCTAATCCAAACTGCTGGTCCATGCCTTCCTCTGGCCATTGTTCTTAGTTTGCCTGCTTACTTTGAAAGCATCTCATTTTTTTCCTGGGTACCCCTTGCATAGTCAACGGCTTACCTTTAAACATGGATGCTCAAACAATCTTATACTGGGTACGATGTATAAGGTGAGGTCTAGGGCACCTTCTTGTACATGAAAGTGGAGGAAGAATAATTTAGATCAAAGGGTCCATTTCCCAAAATATTGGAAAAGTCTTCATTTCCCTTTGTATGTAAAACACCACCTAACAACCAAGTTAAGGGGGTTAATATTTTATATAGGCCCTTCATATGGTAATGACGCTTTTTAATAATTTGAGACATCAATGTTTTACAAATGTTAATGGATCAATGTCATATCATCACCTGCTGTAGCTAATAAACTGATTTCTAAAATCACAGTTCATAGTCTTTTTCTCTTTTAAGTATATAATGAACTCACAGGTTCTTAGGGCCCTATTCTCCATGGAAGTCACCAAGACCCCTAAGAACCTGAGAATGCTTATTAAAAACAGAGATTAAATAGATGCATAAACCTTCTGGGGAAAAATGATAAGGATGTGGAAGAATGAGACAGTACGAAGAAAGATTCTTTACTCCAGGGCTGGAAGCTGTGGGAGATGAGATCATTAGGATAAAGTTCAATTTGATAGGATACAGTCAGTAATCTTCTTTTTTTTTTTTTTTTTCTTTTTTTGCGGTATGCGGGCCTCTTACTTTGCGGCCTCTCCCGTTGCGGGGTACAGGCTCCGACGCGCAGGCCCAGCGGCCATGGCTCACGAGCCCAGCTGCTCCGGGGCATGTGGGATCTTCCCGGACCGGGGCACGAACCCGTGTCCCCTGCATCGGCAGGCGGACTCTCAACCACTGTGCCACCAGGGAAGGCCCCTACAGTCAGTAATCTTAAGGTTCATTGTATGGTGGTGCCTGGAACAACCTATCAGGAGATTTTAATCATTCATAAAAATTGAAACAAAATATTTTTCTAGACAGCGCTATGATCAGCTTTGCTGGGGGCTTTGGAGGTAAGAGTGTGAAACCTAAGGTAAAGTGCCTGTTGAACTTGTGCTAACCTATCCTGCTGGCCCTATCTCCAGGCTGGGTTAAAACGCTCCTCTTTTCATATCCAGGGTTCCTACAGAACCTTGTGCTTACAGCCATCCTAGACATTGTCTCACTTTGCAATGTGTTTTCACTGCTTACATGTCTGTCTCTTCTATTTGATTTTGAGGTCCTTAAGAACAGGGAACTCAGCATTGTGCCTAGCATAAGCACCTAATAAACGTTTGATCTTGTTCAATTTAATGTAATTTGATTTACTAGTCAATAAAGGTTTGTTTGAAAACTCCGCTTTCTTAAGTATGCTGACTAGACCCAGATGGCCCAGCACAGAAGAGGCTGTTAAGAATGGATTCCCTTCAAACCCTCCTCCACTGTTGGTGGGAATGTAGATTGGTGCAGCCACTATGGAAAACAGTATGGAGGTTTCTTAAAAAACTAAAAATAGAGTTACCATATGATCCAGCAATCCCACTCCTGGGCATATATCCAGAAAAGGCAAATTTGAAAATATTGAAAATACAACTAATTGGAAAATATACACGCACCCCAATGTTCATAGCAGCACTATTTATAATAGCCAAGACATGGAAGCAACCTAAGTGCCCATCAACAGATGATTGGTTTAAGAAGATGTGGTATATATTTACAATGGAATATTACTTGGCTATAAAAAAGAATGAAATACTGCCATTTGTCATACTAAGTGAAGTAAGTCAGACAGAGAAAGACAAATATTATAGGATATCACTTACATGTGGAATATAAAGAATAATACAAATGAATCTACATACAAAACAGAAACAGACTCACAGACATAGAAAACAAACATGTTTACCAAAGGGTAAAGAAGGGGAGGGATAAATTAGGAGTATGGGATTAACAGATACAAACAACTGTACATAAGTAGATAAACAACAAGGATTTACTGTGTAACACTGGGAACTGTAGGACTCCCTGGTGGCGCAGTGAAGAATCTACCTGCCAGTGCAGGAGACACCGGTTTGATCCCTTGTCCGGGAAGATCCCACATGCCGGGGAGCAACTAAGCCAATGCGCCACAACTACTGAGCCCACTCGCTGCAACTATTGAGCCCGCATGCTGCAACTACTGAAGGCCGTGCGCCTAGAGCCCGTGTACCGCAATGAAGAGTAGCCCCCGCTCGCCGCAGCTAGAGAAAGCTCGCGTGCAGCAACGAAGACCCAATGCAGACAAAAAATAAATAGGTAAATTTTTTTTAAAAATTGGGAACTGTATTCAATACCTTGTAATAACCTATAATGGAAAATAATCTAAAAAATATATATCTGAATCATTTTGCTGTATATCTGAAACTAACACAATGTTGTAAAATCCACTATACTTCAATTAAAAGAAACCCGTGGATTCCCTTCAAACATTGCAAGCTCCCCATCATCTCTTTTTGCCATCTGGGGGTTTTAGCCATAAACTGGCCTAGACACAAACACTCCCAGGCGCTTTGCTTTGGAGCTAGCTGCACATTTGCAGGGAATTCTCTGGCACAGGAGGCAGCTGCTAAGCCACATGTGAAGGAAGGTGGTGATGGTGAAATACTCAGTTTCCTGCTGCAGACAGACCCAACATGACTATTTACATTTGTGAAGACAATGAACTATAGGGGGATTATCTGCTTCATACAAAATATTTTCACACGGTTCTTTTAAAAAACAAGTATGTATATATGCATTTTTCTTTTCCTGCAGAAAAACTAAGCATTTCACTAGATTCTCAAAGAGATCTGGGACCCCAAAAGGTTAATACCTACTGCTTGGTGTGAGTAAATAGAATTTGGCTTTCAAATGTCAAGCTTTTCCTTTTTTTTTTTTTTTTAAAAGAAAGTTGCTGCTTTATTCAATAGTGCTTTAAGTGGCAGAGGAATTTAGAACCAACCCACTTTATGGAGCCAAGTGTGGAAGGATTCTTTTTTTTTTTTTGTCAGCGCCACGCGGCATGTAGAATCTTAGTTCCCCAACCAGGGATGAACCCGTGTCCCCTGCATTGGGAGCGTGGAATCTTAACCACTGGACCACCAGGGAAGTCCAAGTTTCTACTTGGATAATTTCTTTACAGGAAAGATAACATCAGAGCCTCTTTGTACTTTCTGCACCTTGTACAGCAGTACTCAGCCCACAGCAATCAATAGGGGTTTGTTTGGACAAAATGCATCGGTAGTGAAAGCGAGGCTTACTTGAAAACCATCACTATCCAGGGCTGCTGTCATTTGAAATTGCTGCTTGCCTTAGCTATCATGCGTGTGCTCATTTGTAGCAGTTAGTGGAGAGAATGTATCCCTTTCTGAAAGGGTAGGAATTTTCCATTTTATTTGTACCTTTTGAAATTTCCATATCCTTTTCCATGTTCAGCTACTATCACAGCTAACTTATTTGTATGGTACTTAAATTTGTAAAGAATTTACAATAGATCGTTAAAAGCTTCTGTGGGATACCTAGGTCTTCCTGGGAGTGGGACTTCTGTGATGAGAAAAATGAGGCCTGGCATCTCTCAGATAAGAGGTCTCTTTCCTTATTCCTTTCCTTAAATGAAAAAGAAAAGAGCAGAAGTCCTGTGAGATCCCACAGAGATTCAGGTTTTAACCACTGCAAAATAATCTAAGTAGGTCTGTAACAGCAGGAAAGATTTGAAACACCAGGTGACTTTTCTAACCAAGTTCACACAGTTTGGGTTAGGCTAGCACCTGACCGCTACAAAGTAAAAGAAAAAAAATTTTTTTTCTTTTTTTAAAAAGACAGCTTACCTCGCTGGCGCAGCAAATGTTTTTCCCTATTATAGTTTGGAAAAGAGCATAACTTGCAGGCCTTCTTACCCTTAGCCCTTCCTCCCGCCCCCGACTGTACCATTAAATCCTAGCTACTGGGGTGTCTAAAAAGGATAGGGCATAAATCAGTAATTGCAAAAACTCCCCCCCCCGCCCCCATTTTGTGCATGCCAGCACTTGCTACTTTTTAAAAGTCGGTTGTAATAATCAGTCAGAGGTTGTCTCTGCTAGCCAGGTCACAGCCTGAGTGGGCATTGAACTTTGGACTATAGCTGAGGGGCGAGGTAGACAACAGGGACTATAAATATGCGAGTTTCTGGCTGTGGCTTTGTGGAGCTGCCCCAGCTGAGCAAGAGAAAGGAAGCAGCAAGCTAGTCGGAAGGGGTTGTGTAAGTAGAAACTTCGTGTTTTTCCAAACTTGATTCCTTGACAGTTTGGTAAATGATTTGATTTTTGAGTCTTGATAAAATGTTTCTGTCCTTAGAATAGATTTGAAGAAAAGAGATGGGTAAAGAAAAGTAATACAAAAGAAAGAACAAAAGAGTCTAAACGCCGAGTGCAGTGGGGACACTAACAGTTCTTGCTGATTTTTGCCCTGCTTTCTGCACAGCTGAGGATGAAGATGCGGGCAGAGGAGGCTGGAGAAATTGAATTCTTTTCCTCTGCAAAAAGTTGTGATGTTACATAGGCAACATTATATGTTCAAGCTTAAATATTTCCTACCGAAATGCAGAGTGAGAGCTCTAGGGGCAAAACAGCCTGTGGGTTTGAAGAGCAGACTGAGATATGGCCTTTCTACAGTGCTGTAGAAATGGCCAGGGATATTGTGAGCAGTTTCAAGGTTAAAAAAAAAAAAAAAAAAAGAAGGGAGAGCAGGTTTGGTCCACTGTGCGGAAATGATCATCCTTGAAAGAGTTAAAACCCATGTCAGAATCGGGTGGTCTGCGATTAAACGCAATGCTTCGCAGTTGACGTGGTGATTTCAGGAGAATGAGGGGGGACCCTCAGATGCGGGTCTGAAGGTTAGGGGAAGAGGGTGGAAGGAGTTTCTGCGTGTTGTGCCTTTTGATGGGAAATTTTAAACAAATGTAGCTCTGTATGTGGCCAGTGAATCTAGGTTTTGTGATTGAAAGTGGTGAGATTAGTGAAATTCATAACTACATTTTAACGGTTATTGCATCAGCTTCCAGTAAATCTAGTTTTGTTATTTATCTACATTATTTTATATAGTTGTCTGACAGCTGTAATTAATCAAAAGTTTATTATGTAAAAAGTGATTTTAAGGAAACAAAGTTGAACAGCCTATTGATTATAGTAACAGAGGAAAATCTGAAAGTGTGAACTCTGTAATCCACTCTGCCAATGGCTTCTGTTGTTTTTTCATCAAAAAAGTAAATGAGAGCAATGGGTGAGATAACCTTTTCATTTGTATTCACTCTCCAGCCAATTGGAATGGTATGCAAAGTAAGGGCACCAGGCGCTGAGATTATGCTGGGGTCTATAACTACTGAATTTATATTCTAGAAAGTAGGGAAGATCTAGCCATTCTAGTAAGAAACAAAATAGCTTGAATAATTTTGATGTTTTCTTTGTCATCTTAGGACATTAAAAAAACCCAGATCCTGGCTACTATAGTTACTAAAGGTGACCCAGCTAAAAATGGTCAATATATTGCAGTAGCTAAGAGGTCATGTGTTGGAATTAGTAGAACCAGTTTGAACCCAGTTTCCCTGTGACTTAGTACCTGTGTGGACTTGGGCAAGATGCGTAAGCTGTCACTTAGCCATAGTTTTCTCAACTGCAGAAGGAGATAATGGTCACATAGTTGTAAGGATTAACTGACATGATATTAAAAAAGTGCTTTGTGCTACCTGCAAATAGTTGTATAAATGCTCGATAAATGGTAGCTATAAGAAGGATAATTGTATCATCAGTATAAGTACTATCCTAAAGAAATTCCCTAGATTTAGTCCAGATATATCCTCTCCTTTTTTTAAGTATTGGAATTTTAAAGATATTAGAATAGTTGGGATGGCCTTAATAAATTATTTAATTTATCCTCTCTTAACACCCCCCCCCTTTATTTCTCTTCCTTTAGTTAGGCTCTTATCAAGATATTCTATATAGCTAGGAATTTTGTGGTGTCAAATAATGTGAAAGATAAGCAGGTTTTTAAAAGTTCTCTCTATAGCTACCAGTGCATTAGAGCCCAAATCAATCTGATTTTAGCCTTTCTACTCCCCTCTTAACCCTGGGCTCACTCTAGGTAACTTATCGTTAGCTGCCCACCCTCCCCCCTGCCCAAGTACTTTTACTTTTTTAATCCCAGATCAGTGCCTGAAAATGTGCCAACTTCCTAGTTCTGGAATTTTGTCCTGATCTCTCTCCCTCAGACTTTTTTTTTTTTTTTTTTTGCGGTACGCGGGCCTTTCACTGTTGTGGCGTCTCCCGTTGCGGGGCACTGGCTCCGGACGCGCAGGGTCAGCGGCCATGGCTCACGGGCCCAGCCGCTCCGCGGCATGTGGGATCTTCCCGGACCGGGGCACGAACCCGCGTCCCATGCTTCGGCAGGCGGACTCTCAACCACTGCGCCACCAGGGAAGCCCCTCTGACTTTTATATCAAAATGAGCCTGATTACTTTATCTGATTCACTTAGTGTGTCTTAAATAAAAATTAAATCATGTTTGCATAAATGTATGGATTTTTCTTTCTCTGCTTATCTCTGCTGACTATGCTCTTTTTTCCACCACCTGTCTACAGATCACGTGTTTTATTTGTACCTCTCTGCAGAGAGCGCTAGCCCTTGTTTTGGGAATATTTCTTGTCATGTATTTAATACTTGTACATTTCTTGTCTGAGTATTTCCTACTCAGAGGGGTCATCTTTTTTACCCAAGAATGTGCTATCTAGTCACAGGAACTTCCTGAATGTAGTGGTAGCCAAGAAGTAGACTAATCGAGTGTAGATTCCAGTGAATCTTAAATGGTACAGGGGCCAGTGATTTGCAGTACTTCTTCCTGGTCAGGTGTTTTTTCATTGGTTGGTGTTTGTCTTGGACGTGATAGCAACATTTTGGTAGGCAGTAACATCTGAATCTCTTCACGTTGGTAGACTGCCCTCACTGCCACCTTCTTTCTTCCTGGGTTCTCTTTCCGTGTTGTCTTTTCATTTCTGTGGAGAATCCCCTACTTACCCTTTCTTTTCTTAGATTGGTGGAGGATAGAGAGAAGCAGGCAGAACTTGGTGTGTCTCAAATAGAAATCAAATCATGTTTGCAGAATGTTACTTGGTTGTAGAGGCCACATTCTCAAAATTTCCTTAGACATGTATTTTCTCCTAGACATATATCTTCTACTAGAGAAGTACTTGGCTGCCTGTTCAGGCAGATCTCCATTGCATGCTTACTAAAGTATCTTGCTAAGCCAGATAGTTAAGAGGTACTTTGACAGCTTCCCTGACTCTGGCTGATCTTTTCCCCTTTACAGGGAGATTTGGGGCTGAGAGGCCCAACGTAGTGAGTCCAACAACATGGAGACAGAATCCACTGGCTAGATATTTGTACAAAGTAGAATTGTACCTGCTGAGTTTATAGAAATTCCTTGTTATGACTGTGAAGATGACAGAAAGGTTTTCTCTTTTACAGGACAGCCCCAGCAATGTGGAGAGGCCTGGGGCTGGCCCTGGCTCTTTGTCTCCTCCCCACGGGAGGAACAGAGAGCCAGGGGCAGAGCTCCTTTTGTAAGCAACCTCCGGCCTGGAGCATAAAGGATCAAGACCCCATGCTGAACTCCTATGGTTCAGTGACGGTGGTTGCTCTTCTTCAAGCCAGCTGATACCTGTGCATACTGCAGGCATCTAGGTAAGGTAGTCTTTCTGTGGTCTAGCATTTCTTAAGGGGATAGCTATTAAATACATACATACATAAAATAAAATAAAAATAGAAAAGATATTTTTATTAAATTGCACTTTTGAAAAACTATACAAGTTTTCCTAGAACATGTTAGAGGAAAGAAGACTAGGAGGGTGTTTACAGTTGTTTTCCTGGGGCTATGGAAGCTTCTTCTTCTTTTTGTGTACCTGTATTTTATAGTACCCTACTAAATATGTACTACTTGTGTAATGAAAATGTTCTAAATTGTACTGTTGGAAATGGATTAGTTGTTTCAATATAGGAAGCAGAGACGAGAGCTTTGCTAGAGTAGAATGAACACTAGACTTGCCACCAAAGGTCTTGAGTCATTTAACAAATTTATAAATATATATTTGTTGGGTTATTTGCCAAATATTTATTGGGTACAATTCTCTGTAACTGCGAGATGGCTTAAAAATATACCCTTCACAGGATTAATTTGCGGACTAAATGAGCTGATGTTTGTGCAAGCGCTTAGCATATTGTTTTTTTTTTTTTTTTTTAGCATATTGTTTTAACTGAGCATAAGTGCTCAATAAATAATTAGAAAAACAAAAGTTTTAGTCTTTTAAAACAATGCAAAAAAGAGGTATGAGTTAAGTAAAAAATAACAAGAGTTTCATTTAGGAAAATAGAGTGAGGAAAAAGGGAGAAGTCACTAAAATAAAATTAAATGAAATTATTCCTTTTTTTGTATTTTTTCCAAATATTTTAGATTGGAAGACCTGCGAGTAAAACTGGAGAAAGAAGGATATTCGAACATCTCTTACGTTGTTGTTAATCATCAAGGAATCTCTTCTCGATTAAGCTATGTGCATCTTAAAAATAAGGTTTCAGAACATATTCCTGTTTACCAACAAGAAGAAAACCAAACAGATGTCTGGACTCTCTTAAATGGAAATAAAGATGACTTCCTCATATATGACAGGTGTGTACACACATGTATACATATATGCATACATACCCACCCCCCCAAATTAAAAGATACCTGCTTTGTATTTAATTTAATAAGTAATTTAAAATAACACATCTGCTTTTATTACCAAATACTCAGTTTCAAAGTGAGCCCGTTCAAATGTTTGGTTTTAGTATTTTTGAAATGACTTCTTTTCACACAAGGGAATTCACCACTCCAGTAGGGAAATAAAGAAAATTGACTATACTTTTTTCCCCTGTAAATTAGCATTCTGATTAAATTAAAAAAAGAATCAATTTGTACCTCACATACAATTCTAACTTAAAAATTTTGCAGATGAATAACCATACTTTGCAGGCCACTTGCTTATCTCTAATCTAATTACTAAATTTTAAGTTTACATGCCTGCATTTCTGAACTATAAAATATGTTAATTATTTAGGTATAATCGGCATGAATCTGCTTTTGATTCCATGAATGAGTGAAACGTTTGTATTTTCAAGGAACCTCAACGCATACATTATTTGATATCACTGGGACTTCCTTGGTGGTGCAGTGGTTAAGAATCTGCCTGCCAGTGCAGGGGACATGAGTTCGAGCCCTGGTCCGGGAAGATCCCACGTGCCGCGGAGCAACTAAGCCCGTGTGCCACAACTACTGAGCCTGCGCTCTAGAGCCCACGACCCACAACTACTGAGCCTGCGTGCCTAGAGCCCGTGCTCTGCAACAAGAGAAGCCACCGCAACGAGAAGCCTGAGCACCACAAGGAAGAGTAGCCCCCACTGGTCGCAACTAGAGAAAGCCCGCGCTCAGCAACAAAGACCCAATGCAGCCAAAAAATACATAAATAAATAAATAGATTTGACATCACCAACATTTCTAGTTGGTGCTGGTTTGTTTTTTTTTTTTGGCTCTTCAGGAATGGTAAGCCAGACTCTGCCAAGGCCTAAGACCTACTTGGTCTTACTCTAAATATTTTTAATATTACATGTCATTCTTTTAGGATTGCAAACTTCTTATTCTGTTGCAAAGTGTAACCCTTTGATAGTCATATAAAATTGTATATACAGGGTAAAATAGGGGTAAGAAGGACATTTCAACTCCACTATTTCTGAAAATGCCAGGCGTTGTATTTCCATTTCTTTCACTGTACTGAAATTTTTGTTGCATCAGATATTTTTTTAAATCAGTGGGCTACTGGCCAAGACTTGAGGGTTTTTTTTTTTTTTGTTATGCTGTGGTTTCTTATTGTGTGGAATTTGTGCTGCTTTAGCAGTTATGAAACGATCGTGTGATTTGCAGAGCCCAATTTATGATGTCAGTGGTTTGAGCATTGACAGAATTTACAAGTCAATTACAAAATTGTATTTGACCAAGTCACAATAACTAGATTGCATAGTTTTGACATTATTTGTTGTGACATATCTATTTCACATTTCAAAATCAGACTCACTATAGTCTTGTCATGACCTGACCTGGTATACAGTGCCAGGGAGGTTGTTTGAGACCCCATTCAAGGAAATTTACTGAAGTTATGAAAGAGTCTTAGTTATAAGACCATTGAACCTACAGTACCTATCCCCAGATGGTGCATGAGTAGGATCATGATACAGAAAATATTGTAATGACTTTGTTATTTTTTTCAGATGTGGCCGCCTTGTATATCATCTTGGTTTGCCTTATTCCTTCCTAACTTTCTCATATGTAGAAGACTCCATTAAGTCTGTTTACTGTGAAAGTAAATGTGGAAACTGCTCTCTCAAGGTATTTTTCTCAATTATTTTTACGTGGAGAAAAGAGGAAATCTTTTAAGAACTATTTAAGTAAGTTAGTGTTTCATGACTAATTAGCTAGTCAATGTTTCTGTTGGTGTACTAAAAATAAACTACAACAGTAATTTTTATTAATATAACTACATATGCTTCCTTTTATGTAACATATACTTTAAAACGTCTTTTCAAGATCCATATTGCTGCTTTTATCTAGAAGAAGTTTAGAAAACAAAAAAATCAACGTAGATTACGTATTTCAATTACCACCGAATGCTATTGCATGAATATAAGTACTTAAAGAATTCAGCCAACATAAAATACATTATTGCAATATTCTGAATGTGCTCATATAAGAGCATAGTGATAGCAAAGATTATGCATGGCATTACCTGAAGTGGAATTGGGGCCCAGATAACTACTTAATTTACCAAGAATGTAAAACTGTCAGCTTTAAAAAAAAAAAAAAAAAAAAAAAACTGTCAGCTTTTCTGTGAAGCCCTTACACAGTGCACTTGGAATTACTGCATTTATTTCACAATGGAATAACTTTTTTACTCATTACTGATATTTCTCTCTTAACAACCATGAGAATATTTATTCCTTGTCATGAGAGACACTATATTTACAAGTGGTTTATAAAAAAGATACTCAAGGAATTGATTTTAACTTGTATTAACTAAACTTCTTTTCCTCTCAAACTGAGAAGGAAAATAATTCCAAACAGTGTTTCCTTGACAGAGCAAGTGGGCAAAATTCGAACTCAGGTTTAAAAATAATCTTGAATTTTTATTTCTAAAATAAAGGAAGCTCTGCTTCCTTTATATTTTTCCCAACTCTAAAGAAAGCCATTCAGATTTTAATGAATCACTTAAGTTGTTAAGAAGCTCAACAGTTTAATTACTCTAGTTATGTCATTTTTCACATTTTAATCTTCATAATAATACCGTGAGGGTTATTTTACTGCTTTTACAGATGAGGAGACTGAAGTAATGCAAATAAAGTATTAACTCAATGTCTAACTTATACTAAGTGCTTAATGAATGTTAGCAATATTGATTCCTCATTTTTTGGGACTTTTTTTTCAGCATTCTGCATTTTCACAAATGCCTAATAGTTGTAAATATACCTAGGTATATTGAAACAAAGGTAGAAACAATTCTCATAACATGTGTAAAGTTTACAAACATCTGTAAATAGAAATAATATATCGTATTATCTGATATGTCAAATCAAATTGGAGTTTTTCTATTTCATTGCATCCTAGATGCCACCAATTATATGACACATTATTTATGTGTTATTAAAAACTGCTGTCAGTTAGAGTAGGATACAATACTATAAAACTATCACTAGTAGGATGCATTCTAATTTTAAAGATATTAAAATGTGAAAAAAATACATTGTAGAATCAATGAAATATAATAATTGGTTTTTTGGAACCAATACGTATATCAAATTGTTTGTTTTTAATAAAACACTATTAAGTTCTGAAAAGTAATTCAGAAACAACCAAAAAATGTACCATTTATTAGTTGTATGCTAAAATCCAGTGGAATTTATAACTTTTCAAAACCTTCAAAATACCAAATCATATCACTTAGTGAGTGTTTGAATTTCTTATATGTTACCTTTAAAAATCATTTTTTCACGCATTCCTGCTAAATCTATAAATTTGCTGGTAAGTGATTTATAAATTTATTCCAGACACTGGAATATGAAGACTTCTGTAAAAATGTATCTTTGGCTACTGTGGAAAAAACAACCGAGGCTCCACAGCCCCATCACCATCACCATCACCATCACCATCACCATCACCATCTTGAGAACGGTCATCTTTCAGAGTATCCAAAACCAGAAGCACCAGATAACCCTGAGCATCCCCCTCCTTCAGGTCTTCATCGCCACCATAGGCACAGGGGTCACCAAAGACAGGGTCACTCAGAGAACTGAGATGCATTACAACTTTCTTTTCCACAAAAGAAGCTCTGACGAAGTGGATGCATAAATCAGTTACTCTGAAAATTTCCCAAAGATTCAGAATCAGCTCTGAGTAGCTGATGATGACACTGCCGACATCTGATATTTGAAAAAACAGGGTCTGCAGTCACCTGACAGTGTAAAGACAACCTCCCCTCTTTATGTAGCTGACAGGGCCTTCTGGCGGAGGAGCACGTCACTGAATCTTGACAGTGACGTTTGCCTCCAGCTGCCTGCCACGCAAGTCAGCAGCTCAAGCCTACAGAAGCCAGCACCAAATGAAGCTGAGAGAAGAAGGCAGAAATGTGAAAATGACCTTCAGATTAAACATTTACAATCGGATGTACTGCCTAAGTCAGCCTAGACAATTATATCTCCAGCATTTTTATAAGCTACCTAATTAATAGTGATCCAAAAATAGGAATTGGATTTGTGTACACATGGAGAAATTGGCTTCCACATTTTAAAATTTAAGTCAAAAAATGTTTACCCCCAACCATATTTTTATTACAGGGCAGCTGAAAGGTGGTTGCAGCATTTGGTTCATATGTTTTTCTTTTTCTTTCTCCAGCATTCTACTTGCATTCATGAGAACAGAAACATAAACTATGACCTAGGGGTTTCTGTTGGATAGTTGGCAACTTAGAATGGAGGAAGAACAACAAAGACATGTTTTCCATTTTTTTCTTTACTTATTTCTCAAACAATATTATCTTTGTCTTTTTAATCTTACGTTTTTAACAAATTAAACCTTTAAAGAAAGAAGTGATTTCTGTCTTTTCAGATCCAGAAATACTCATACATGAATATTTTGCTATGATTACATTTTAGATATCCATTTATACTTTTTTTACATCCAAGACTCATATCTTGATTTTTACTATCACATATGAATGAAGTCTTTATATCTTGCTTTCTTTGTCTAGCATTGTATCGTACTCTTTAAAATTTAAGATTGCCAGTCTTGAAAGATAGATGGGAAATGATAAAAGAATGTTGTCCATCTCTTGATTGCTTAGAAAGTATTTCCATAGTCAATGATGGTTCAATAGGTAAACTAAGTCCTATAAACCTGAACTTTTTTATGGCTGATACTATTAAGCAAGAATGCAGAACACGATTGGCAAAAGTGTGCATTTGTTTAAATAAACTCAATGAAGTTTAAAGCTGTCTTTTTGTTTTCATTGTAATTACTTAGTATGTTATATTGACAATAGAAGTGAATTTTCAATTGCTTTTAAAGAAATTAAATAGCAACTAATGAATTTACTTCCATACTCAAAACCGTCTACGCTTAAAGTAAGAATCTTTGCCAGCAAGTTTAAATTGAGAATCTTTGCTAACAGAGAGGCGTTGCTCTAAATCGTGAATGGTATTACGAAGAACTGCAATCTCCTTGTTTTTTTCTTCTTGAAGATGCTGAAGCTTCTAAAGAGAGCAGAAAAATTCTGTTATTGCAGTTCATAAATAATAAGATTAAGGAACAACAGAACAACAGCAAAAACTATGCTTCTGGTTTAAGTAGAAGTAGGTATTAAAAAAGATACCATATTTTGAAAGGTCTATAATTTTGCTTTTGTGGGATTTAATGGGGTAAAACTGGTACAAGGATACAAAAACACACATTAGCACCATTTGTTTTAGTTTGTTCCATTCTCCCTATATAGCTTGAAATTATAAACCATAAATAAAGGAGTTGAACAAGAAGTAATCTGCTATCTGAGTACCTAAATAACTTCAGAATAGTAAATCAGCCTTAGTTCAAAGTACATTATGGAATTCCTTAGATGGTCCAAAGAGTCAGAGGACTTCTCTAATGTTTTAATTTACTACTAAGATTTACTAGTTTAAATTGAAAGAGACTTATAAAGATTATTAAAAATCTAATATCTTTATTGTGTGATATATTTTAAGGAAAACTGTTAAGTATGTTGTTAGTAAATATAACCTTTATGAAAACACACTGAGAGAATTAATTTTTTTAAGCAACAGCTGTGCAAGAAAAACTCACATACCCTTCTGTAGATACTGTGTGGCAAGACAGTAGAATCTGGATATGATTTTGATTTAGTTTGAACTCTTGCTAGTTTGGCATCAAACTGAATCAAGTTTAAAAAGAAAGTTGAGAACATTTTAAACAATTAGAAACAAATGTTTCTATAAATATAAGTATAATCCATTGTATCCTTAGACATATAATCTGTAATTCAAGTGTATTCACTGTATAACAGAAGATAGAAAAGTCTTTAAGAAAGAACAAGGAATACCCAAACAAGATTAACCCTGGCTGCATTTTAAAATTACCTGGGGAGATTTTTTAAAGAACCAAATACCTGGACACTACCTTAGAAATTCTGGGGTGGGGTCAGCATCATTTTTTTCTCAAGACATCAGTTGATTCTATCATGGAGGATTAAGAATCTAGTTAATTAGGGTTGAGAATCTAGTTAACTTAAAGATACATAAAAATATTTTCATGTTACTGTGAGTGTACTTTGTAAAGAATATGTAGTATAATCAACAGTCATGGGAGAAAAACATATACCCTTCTGCAGAAACTTTGAGGCTAAATAGTAGAATTTGGATATGATTTTATTGATTTAGTTTGAACTCTTGCTGGTTTGGCATTAAAGTGAATTGGGTTAAAAAAAATTCTCATGGGCCATTGTTACAGTCATATTTTTTGCAAAATCTTCCATTATAATTTTTCCTTCAGGTTGAATTTAATGTAGCCTCACTGTGAACTAAGAATAAACTCTGTGAGGTTGTGTTCTGGTTTGGGGAGAGAAATGGATTATAGTTATAATGAAGATAAATAGCAAAGAGTTCTGTATATCAAACAACAAACTTGGGCTAGACCAGTGACAGGGCCAGGATGGCAAACAAAATGCACATTCCCAATCAGTGGATTAGAAGTTGATGGCCAATCTTGAAACACAGTCTATTTTATATCAGATGGCCATCCATCCCTCACTGTGGTTTGTGGGTACACTTGACCAGAAGGCAGGAACAGCATCAAAGAGCCTCGAAAGTCAACATCAGTCCCCTTTTGCTCTATAATTATAGAATCTTCAACACTGTATCTCACCAAGCACCTCAGGATACCAAACTTTAAAGAACATGAAAACTAGGTTATCTTAACTAAGTAGGTGAATTCTAACAACGTAAGGTAAAGTGGGAGTCAAGCTGAGGGAAGAATGATGGAAAGGGAGATTAGAAGGATCTAGACAAAAATGTAAAGGGCAAATATATTGTCAAAATATCAATGTCTTTGAGATTCTGACATCTGATTAAACAACCAACTGAGAAGGCTTTTGACCCAAGAACCGGAACCTCAGCCTTTGAGATGCCCTATTTAAAGTCCCTTTAAAAAAATCTGGTTTGTCTGCCTCTATATTTCTACATATTTATTGGGAACAAATTAGTCTCTTTTTATTTTAAATAAAGAAAAAGAAATTTCCAGTTAGTTCACCAGGGTTCCACAATTTCTGCTGAGGAGAGAGTAATGTTAAGGATTAGAAACACTCTCCCCACAGCTGGAATGGTAGTCCTAGAAAGGCTGCATAGACTCAGCTGTAAAATGCAGGTAATATGAGTTATCTGTCTCTGCTGTCAGAGGAAAATACCCTCTCTGGAAACCAGGACCTTTTGAATGACTGAAGAGTCCCACCTTGAGGCCAAGTGCTGAAAGGCAGTGTAGCTAACAGTTGTACTGTACCAGGTTTAAGCATTGCATGTGATGGATGAAGAATGAGCATGTGTGAAGCCCTCTCACAGGGTTGTTTCTAATCCTGAAATTTATCTCACTCTGATGACAAATAACCAAAGTATGGCCTAGACTAAGGGATGCATCCTCAAATCTAGCAGAGCCTTAAACACTTACCTCTAGCTGTAGTTTGATTATTTCACTTTGTTTTTCCTTTTCTTGATTTCTTAACTTTGCATTTAACTCTGAGATTTCTACCTCCTTTTTCTCTATCAGTTCTTTATTCTTTTCTTCACTTAATTCAACTGCATAAAAACATAAATTCATCTTAACATTTCAAAAATCTTAAAAGATTTTTTTTGAATTTTAAACAATCTACAAGAAAGTGGAATTTATTAATAAAAACATGTATTTTAGAAACTGTTTACATGCAGGGTAGCTTTTATATATTTTTAACAAGCCCCTGAAAAATGCTTGCGATGCAAAGGTTGCCCATTGAATGCTTTTGAATGAATAATTTGTACTCTTAAATATCTAGAGAATAATATTCTCTAAATGCCTAGAGAATAAATAGGAGATTTAATGGTTAAAGAGGGACACATCCTGGGTTCCTAGTTATAGAAGGCCTCAAATTACAGGATGACTCTAGAACTACATCAGCTTTTTCTGGCTCCCTCACCATTTCCCTTCATAAGCATTTTGTCCAATAAATTTCTTTGACTGTTTACTCCCATCTTGTCGGCTCCTTGGAGGACCTGAGCTAGCACAAGAAAACAGGTATGATGGGGCACTTACTGCTTTGTAAGAAACGAGGAAGCCATCATTAGTGGTATATGGAGTACTGGTAGTTCCTAGTACACAACGGGGGTCTGATTGCTGAAGATTTTACCAGAAGTAATCTGGGGGAAATGTCCTGGTGGAGGTGAATGCCTTGCAGGTGTAATAGTTCAGGCATTTGAAAGATAGAGGGAAACGATGCCCACAAAGACAGTAGAGTTGGAGAGTTACTGCTAAATTAAATTGACATCCTACTGAGGGATAATGAGAAACAGTTGTTAACAAGAATTTAACGATTTAAAGAATAGGTGTGGCTAATTATTAGAGAAATGCAAATCATAACTACAATGAGCTATCACCTCACACTGGTTAGAATGAGCATCATCAGAAAATCTACAAACAATAAATGCTGGAGAGGGTGTGGAGAAAAGTGAACCCTCTTGCACTGTTGGTGGGAATGTAAATTGATACAGCCACTATGGAGAACAGTATAGAGGGTCCTAAAACACTAAAATAGAACTACCATATGACCCAGCAATCCCACTACTGGGCATATACCCAGAGAAAACCATAATTCAAAAAGACACATGCACCCCAGTGTTCATTGCAGCACTATTTACAATAGCCAGGTCATGGAAGCAACCTAAATGCCCACTGACAGACAAATGGATAGAGAAGATGTGGTACATATATACAATGGTATATTAGTCATAAAAAGGAATGAAATTGGGGCATTTGCAGAGATGTGGATGGACCTAGAGACTGTCTAGAGTAAAGAGTAAAGTAAGTCAGAAAGAGAAAAACAGGGCTTCTCTGGTGGCACAGTGGTTGAGAGTCCGCCTGCCGATGCAGGGGACACGGGTTCGTGCCCCGGTCCGGGAAGATCCCACATGCCGCAGAGCGGCTGGGCCCGTGAGCCATGGCCGGTGAGCCTGCACGTCCAGAGCCTGTGCTCCGCAACGGGAGAGGCCACAACAGTGAGAGGCCCGTGTAAAAAAAAAAAGAAAGAAAGAGAAAAACAAATATCGTATATTAATGCATATATGTGGAATCTAGAAAAATGGTACAGATGAATGGGTTTGCAAGGCAGAAATAGAGACACATGTAAAGAACAAACGTATGGACACCAAGGCGGGGGGATGGTGGTGGTGGGATGAATTGGGAGATTGGGATTGACATATATACACTAATATGTATAAAATAGGTAACTAATAAGAACCTGCTGTATAAAAAAAATAAAACTCAAAAAAAAAAAAAAAAGAATAGGTGTGAGAGCCAGAGGGACTCTTTGGTAGCTTACAGACAGACTCTCACCAACTCTAGTGGAAGAGCAGGTAGAGCTGAGCAACAGAAAATCTAATCATTAAAGTTGCAGAACTCCAGAGATGCTGAAATGTTCAGCCAAAACAGGTCTGCTATGCTAAATCAGGGTCCTAGTTGGGAACACCTAAGATCCTGAAAAATAGGACAGGAACATCTGGATAAACACCTGTGAGGATGCTGGCTGTGACAACTCCCCTAAATGCTCGGAAATTGCAGACCTACTTTTTCCTGTTAAGAACTAGCACTAACCTAGCTGATGAAAGATGCTGCAGAGGCTCCTCTCAGAAGATGCCCTTCCCTCCTCTTTTGGCTGCTAGGCCAATAACTAGGGTTAAAGCGCAGTATAACCTGGTTGGGGGAGTGCTGGGGCTGATAAGGGGGGAAAGTGATTATACCCCAGAGAGCCGCAAGAATTAGCTAGGTTGTATTGGAAAGAGCCATGTGAATACCCTTGAGAACAGACTTTGAGGGTGCTGGATAGAAGAAGACTGAAAGTAAGACTAGGTAAGCAAGAATTCATTGACTTGAAGATACATACTCTTTAGGGACAGGGGACATAATACCCTAGCAAGGACCTAGGATATGGGACAAACTCTGTTAGAGTAGCCTTAGACCTCTAGGGAAAGCCCTGGCCAAAGCTGAGTGAAGTGGGAATACCTGAGATGCCCTGGCAGATAGTAGAGAAAGGCATAAGGAGGCTCTCGAAAGTTGGCATGCTTGAGTGGATATGTTATGTGAGGCAAGATAACTCAGCAAAAGATCATGTTCCTTAGGAGGGCCCAGAAGACACACTATTAACCAAGACCACAAGGAATGTGCTGGTGAGAGAAAAACCAGCACCACCAAGAAGTTCAATGGTTGCTCTCATCTGCAAGCTTGGGCTGACAGAAGAGGTGGGTATAAAGTTGGGCTCATTAATATCTATGCGGATGGTGTCCCCCCTCCCCCACCAAGCTGTAGAAGCCAGATGATGGTGCTTAACTGCCAAAACCCAGGAGGCCACAATTATCATAATGAGCAGGAAGGTCAGAGAGCGGCCAAAGGGGCGTGATTTTCGACAGTTGTAGAGTTAGTTAATAGATGAGCAGCCAAGCTGCTTAACACCTAGTACAAAAGAATCCAAGTGGAGGAACAGGAGGCTGAGGGTACATGCCCCAGTTAAAAATTATTATCCTTTGCTCGGTTCCCCAGTCTGAACCACGTTTTTGGTCTAGAACCCGCTGGCTGAAAAGACAGGGTTAGGTCCCTAGGAGGAAGAACATTTCAACAATCCCTCTTGTAGGTTTCTCCTGAGGAAGAAACATCCACAAGAACCATGGAGAACCTGCTACCTGAACTCCTATGGAGAAGTAGGTATGTGTAGTATAAGGAGGGGACAGTTGTGGCCATGAAAATGCATCTTTCAGATCTCCAGCTTCAGGGAACATAATTGGCTCATTGTCTTCATGACCATGTTTATGCTGAGCTCATGATTCCCAAGAGCTGCTCCTAGCCAGTGACTGAACTTGGCAGGGACACTAAGGCAGACTTGTTCCTGAGAGTTGCTGAACTTGGTTGATGGGCAAATTTGGCCCAACTTTGCTGAAACTTTCTTATAAGTGTGTCACAGTCTAAGACTTCTGCCCAACACACCTTCCTTTCTTCTCTTCTTCACAGAGGTTAGACCTGTATCATAAACCCACGGCTAACCCCGTCTCCCCCAGTTCCCTCCCTATCTACCCTCACAAATGTTTGCCTTAACAAACCTCTTGAATGTCTAATTCTGTCTAGGCATCTGCTTCTCAGAGAACCCAAAGAAACTGCAAAACTCTTTTCTAAAATGACTATAATTTTGTAGTCCCACTAGTAATGTATGAGGGCTCCAATAGCTCCACATCCTCACCAACACTTGGTATTGATAGTTTTATAGAAGATTTTAGCAGTTCTAAAAGGTGCAATGTGGTATCTCATTGTGGTTTTAATTTGCATTTCCCTACTAACCAATTATGTTGAGTGTGTTTTCATGTGCTTACTTTTCATCCGTATTTCTCTGTTGAAGTGTCCAAATATTTTGCCCATTTCCTTACTGGGTTGTTTGACTTCTTATTGAATTATAAGAGTTCTTCATAGATTTTGGACATAAGTCCTTTATCAGCTATGCATTTGTAAGTATTATCTCCCTGTCTGTGGCCTGTCTTTTCATTTTCTTAACAGTGTTGAAGGACAGAAGTTAATAGTTTTGAAGAAGTTCAATTTAGAACTTTTTTCCTTTATTTTTTGTACTTTTTGTTTCTTTCTGAGAAATTGTGGCTAACTCAGGGTCACAAAGATTATCTTCTATGCTTTCTTCTACTTGTCTTATAGATGTAGGTTTACATTCAGACTTATCATACATTCCAAGTTAATTTTTGCATATGGTGTGCATCTAGGCTCATTAAGAAAGTTTTTAATACCTTTATGAAACCAGTTAACTCTCAACATAATTTCATGAGACTTTGCTGAAGGAAGAATATTTCATTAGTGAAATTATATTCAATATGCTGAGTATATAAATATCAAAGTTAACTGTACATTTTATATTAATTTTACAATGATATTAACTATTTCACATTAAATAATGTTAAGTGCAAACTCCATGAGTCCAATTTCTAAGTGTTATAATTTATATCACATAAATATATATAAAGGAACAAAAACTAAATTCAAATGTGTCAAGGCAATGTTTATTCAGAATACTGGCAATTACTGAAAAAAGTTTATCTGTGTAAATTGTTTAATGGTATCTTAGAATTCAGTAAATTTTAAAACTTACCTTTTTTCTGCATATCTTGATAAAGTTTTGTTATTTCTGTCTTATGTCCCTCCTCTTTGATTTTCATTTCACTCATAAGTTTGGCAATACTATTCTTATATTCCTAAAGATTAAAATATACATTCATCCTTCAATTTGAGTATGTGTAGACAACTTTTGATTAATTAGAAAGATGAAATTTTCAGTTTATATTAATTTTTGGTATATAATCATATCTAGAGGGGAAAGATATTGTTCATTGTTTGAATGCTCAGCTTTGAGAAGGACCAATTTCTGGTCCAAGTAGATAGAGACCATCTAGAGACAATGATTTTTTTTTTAATTTATTTATTTATGGCTGTGTTGGGTCTTCGTTTCTGTGCGAGGGCTTTCTCTAGTTGTGGCAAGCGGGGGCCACTCTTCATCGCGGTGCATGGGCCTCTCACTATCGCGGCCTCTCTTGTTGCGGTGCACAGGCTCCAGACATGCAGGCTCAGTAGTTGTGGCGCACGGACTTAGTTGCTCCGCGGCATGTGGGATCTTCCCAGATCAGGGCTCGAACCCGTGTGCCCTGCATCGGCAGGCAGACTCTCAACCACAGCGCCACCAGGGAAGACCCCCCCCCACCCGCCCCCTTTTTTTTTTTTTTTTTTTTTTTCCCCGGTACGCGGGCCTCTCACTGTTGTGGCCTCTCCCGTTGCGGAGCACAGGCTCCGGACGCACAGGCTCCGGACGCGCAGGCTCAGCGGCCATGGCTCACGGGCCCAGCCGCTCCGCGGCATGTGGGATCTTCCCAGATTGGGGCACGAACCCGTGTCCCCTGCATCGGCAGGCGGACTCTCAACCACTGCGCCACCAGGGAAGCCCTAGAGACAATGATTTTTTATCTTTGCCTCTGAATTCTCATCACTATATTCAGAGCATATCATAGATGCTCAAAATATTTTGTTTAATTGTATGAATAAATGCCATGACAGCATTAAAATATGTCAAAAAAGCGTCAAAGCTATATTTTAAAGCCAACTTTAAGCACTGTTTGATGGTCTGTGCGCTTACCCTAATGTAGGATGAATCCCTTTGAATGTGGGCTGAATTTCTGTTTCTGAAAATTATATAAACATTCCTAATTCCCAGAAGGAGGTTAAGCATTACCTATGGTAAGGGTTACTTTTATGGGGAGGCTAAAGAAGGATGAATTTGGGGTTTGAGAAGTGCTCAACAGCCTCCTGAGGTTAGTTTCTTAGGTTGTTGAAGCATAGAAGTGATTTATTATGCTAATACGGAGAGTGGCATTGAGAGAGGTGTTGAGAGAGAAATCCTCCAAAGATAAAATTTACAATTTTTCCAGAGGTATGTTTCTACATAGAGAAACCACTTACAGGCAGGAGAAAAGGAAAGCAGGAAGAATAAAAGTGAGGTGGGATAGTAAGAAAGAGACAACGATCAAGGCAAGAGGCCCAGAAAAATCTCTAAACACCATTAAAGCAGGGACTTTGTTTTTACTCACTGTTGTATTCCTAACTCCTAGTGTATATCCCTTGATATATATTTTTTGAATGAATGAGAGTGCAAATAAGAATTAAGTCAGAGGTTCTTAGCCTAGACCCAGTGAATAGCTCCTCTAGATTATCAAAAATTCAAGGGGATATAGTCAGGAGTCCTACTTGGGCTATGTTTTTTTGCCAGGCAACTTGGAGGAATGGCTGAACATATCCAACCATTGCCTTTGATTAAAGCTGGGCAGGTGACTAAAGGGGTGAATCTCATAAACTGCTATTTTTCCTATGTTTGTATCTAGATTTCTAGATGGGCAACTATAGAGTGCCTTTCATAAACTTCTCCTGACTCAGATGGTTGTATTAAGCAGTTGCTGCCCTGGGAAACCACAAGAGACAAATCTATGTATCTTTTCCCCATTGACTTTGCCACCTGAAATGTTTCCATTAATTTGGTAAGACCCAGGATTTTCACTGCAGCCTTGAGGCATAAGCCTATCCTAAATGTCTGGGCTGGGGCCAGGCTGTATCTAATTAGGTTCTTCTCCCCTAGTTTAGCCTGTGCCAGCCCCAAGGAGTCCAATCCTTTTTTCTTTTTAAGAGGACAAAGTTCCAACAAGTTATTCTTGGTTGCCTTCTTTTCATTTGCTTTCTGGGAAATTTAAATTCCAAGGGACAGCTTCTGGTTATATTTTTGTTCTTATAAAACTTAATAATTCTTAACATATTCCATAAATATGGCCGTTAAGTAACTCCTAAGTTTGTTTCTAGGGAGTGGTTCTCCGTATGTTTTGGATGTGCCTGGAGGTTTTGTACTAGAGAATTTTCATTGGATTGAGGTGATCTTTAGTTTGCTTTGGACAGCGATTAATAAGTTCAGAATCTTGGATCATGGCATTTTCTCTGTAATTCCCATCCCTCTGAAAATTCATAGTATTCTAGATAAAGCAGTATTCTATGACTTGACATTTTAGAAGAGAAAAGAGGCAAAAATTTTCCTCCTTTCACTCTGTCCCAGTTACACCCTGACTTCACATTTATTGTTGAACTCTAGAGGCAAGATATGAAAATGATGGAAAAATAAAGGAAACAGAGGAAAGGAAAAATAAAGGATGGGATATAATCCAGAGATATTTAAATTATTTCAAAATTGGTGATGAGAAGCTAAATTTTCCAAGAGCACAGTTGGATGCCATTCATTACTCCTGAGTATTACCCAGAAGCCCTGGAAGGGTTACAGAATTAGCCTGTATTTCTTCAAAGGCTCCTCAAGTGAAGAACCAGATTGAAATAGAGATGATCCTTCAAGCTGAAGTTCTAAGCTGGATACAGATCCAAGCTGAGTTCTGGAAATCTTAGGTCTGCCAGAGTTTGACATGTTGGCTCTTAGGAGATGAGAAAAAATTAGCATAATAAACTTCCCACAGGGCAGAGGGGTGGGAGCTTACATTTACTGAGGACTTTTTATGTTCTAGGTACTGTGTTTTATGTTCTATAATTGCCATCATGGCACTGCTCTTATAGGAGAGAAGAAAACATAGCAGAGGGTATGTTGGCCCTTGGGAGAAAATTAATTGGTGATCCACATAAAATGCTGTCTTCATTTAGATGGTACAACAAAATTGCAATAAATTACTCAAATCATAAATATTGAACACATTCACTTTATTATAAAAAAGTTTTGAAGTGCTAATTGAGTATATTCTATAGTAAAAAGTCTGGCACTCCCCTATATATTTACTCTAAAAATTTTGGCTGTCTTTTTTTTTTTTTTTTTGCGGTACGCGGGTCTCTCACTGTTGTGGCCTCTCCCGTTGCGAAGCACAGGCTCTGGACGCGCAGGCTCAGCGGCCACAGCCCACGGGCCCAGCTGCTCCGCGGCATGTGGGATCTTCCCAGACTGGGGCAAGAACCCAAGTCCCCTGCATCGGCAGGCAGACTCTCAACCACTGCGCCACCAGGGAAGCCCTTGGCTGTCTTTATTAATGAAAAAAACTACTTTATTTTTTCTAAGTTGGGAAGACAATGCTCCACAGGGATCTGATTGAATATGAAGACACACAAACTCACCTGTTCATGAGTTTTTAACTTTTCTTTCATAAGATCAGCATTTCTTTTTAGTTGTTCATTTTCACCTGTGTAAAAAACATCAGTGAATATCCTAATATATAGAACTTTTAAATTAATATGGGAATATGTTTAACATTTCAAGTTTCCATTCATGTATGTATTCAACACATGCATACAGCATCAACTACACACCAGGCTCTGTGCATGACATTGGGAATGTTGAAACAAAAAAATTATTTCTCTTCAAAGAACTTACAGCCTAGTGGTGAGACAGATGTGTAAACAGTTATGATATGCTATGATAATTGCTCTGTAATGGCAGTGTGTCTGAAATATGGCGGGGAGCTGTGGAAGAAAAGCTTAGGTCAGCTTGAAGTCAGGAAAGGATTTGTAGAAGAGGAACCACTTGAGCTGAGACTTAAATGATAAGTTGGAGGAATGTGTTCCAGATACAGAAAACTGCACAGAAGACTTTGGGCTTGAGTGAATATAGCACATTTGGGAAAATTACAATTCAAATACAGTATTGTTGGAATGTAAATTTTAAGGAGAATGTGTTAAATAGGTTGGAGATGTAGCCTAATAGGTAGACATATTCTATATGAATAACTTTGAATTTTATTTTATAGGTTACAGAATCATCAAAGAATTTTGAACAGTGAAGTGAAATGATTAGTTACATGTTAAAAAGATTATCCGGCAGTGCAGAGGATGAATGGGGGTGGGGGTTGACCCCAGAGGAATGGATATCAGTAACAAGTGATCAAGTAAGAAATAACAGGAGCCTAAATTAGGTCACTGGCAGTAGGAGACAAAAGGAAAATAAAGATAACTATTTAGATGATAGAATTAACAGGAGACTTAGTGACCGATTGGATAGCAGAGGCAAAAGAGAAAAGGGAATGTTTGCCTTCTAGTTTTCTGATTTGAGTGGTTGAAAACTGTTCATTGGTTTGGGAAAAATTAAAAGGGGAAGATTTTTAGGAGTGAAGTGATGAATCTAGATCTTTACCACACCAAATTTGAAATGCTTGAGGTATCCAGAAGAATATTTCTTGTAGGCTGAGAAACATTTAGAGGTGGCCAAAGGAAGACTATCCTATAAAGAAGACTAAGAAGAAGTGTCCAGAGACACAGGTGAGGGTGTTACTAAGAAAAGAGAGTTTAAGGGGGTTATAATCAATGGCAATAAATGCAGTAAAAAGATAAAAGGAAAGAACTTTGAATCTGAAAACTTTGGGAGATGTTCAATTGTTCTAAGTTGAAGACTAGGTGAAGGTAAGGAAATGGAGAGAGTGAGTGCAGACTATTCCCTTGAGATTCGATTGTAAAAGGAAAGAGTGAGGGTAATTGGAGGGAATAAACCCAAAGTCAAGAAAACTTTGTCTTGTTTGTTGAAAAGGTGGGAGAGATCTGAGTTGTTTAAGTGCTGAGAAGAATGGCTGAGAAGAGGGAAATGAAAGAGAGAAAAGAAGAGACAACTGAAGATGCAATATCCCAGAAGAGAGAGGTGAAGAGAGATGAAAGTTAAACCCATGCAGAGAAATAAACTTTGGATAAGAAGAAGGATTTTCTTTTTTCTAAGCTAATGAGGAAGGAAGGATATGCCTGTGTATGAATACATTGGAGGAAGTGCAGTGGGAAGCAGGGGTGGTAGATGACAGGAAATGAGGTAGTTTATACCTGACAGCTTTCATTTTTTTCTGTGATATAGAAAGTAAAGTAGGTTGAAAGAGAAAGAAACATTTAAAGTTAGGGGCTTAAAGGATGAAAATTTAAAAAGCCAAGATAAATTAAGGGTATAAGTGATACTGGGACTCAAAAATTAAAAGGAGTCTGCAGTGTATGATTTTTCACCAATAAATAGCCTTCAGTAGCTGTAGCAATGTAAGTAAAACAGTGTATGGTTGGATTGATCTGTATTTGAGGATTAGTATAGTTTGTGTTGCAGAATAGGTGAGGGAAACAAAACTACTGTCAAAAGAGAAGATGAGTGATATCCTAAGCTAGAAAGAAAGGGAGGTTTTAGCTTTCAGCAACATTATTAAGAACCACAGTTGTATTTATATAATGCCTTTCCGTGTAAAACTTAAATAAGAAAAAATGAAATTAATTAAAGTGTAGTTTTGCATCTTTAATTTGTCCTACTGTTTCACACCTATCATAATTGACATTTTCTGTATATAACCAAAATGTTTCTCTTGATGAAGGATGATGGAGAAGGAGTGGTGCTTCGCAGTTTTCTGTATTCACTCTTGTTAACCTCTAGGTGTTTTTAGGAAAATCAGATATACTTAGATCAGGAAAGAGCCAATCCTGGTATAGTGCGTGGTGAGAGTTCAAAATAGAGTCAGGATCTCTACCTGAGCCAGACATTAAAGGTGTTCAGAGCTAAAATTAGGCCAGAAGTAGGATTGGAGCCAGGACTGGAGCTGGGAATCAGTATGAGATAGAGGTCAGGACTTGAGTTCAGTGCCCAACTGGGATCAGTGACAGGACTGAATGAGACATTAGACCTGGATGACAATAATTCCAAGTTCTGTATTATCCATACTCTGTCATATTCACAAAGTAACTTGCTGGGATATTGATTGGGATCACTTTGAATCTATAGAACAAGTTGGAAAGAACTGACATCTCGACAATATTGAATCTTCCTTTCCATGAACATGGACTTTCTCTTTATTTATTTAGTTCTTCCTTGACTTACTGTATCAAAGTTTTGTAGTTTTTCTTATATATATCTTATACATATTTTGTTAGATTTATACCTAAGTATTTCATTTTGGGAGGTGCTAATGTAAATAGTATCGTGTTTTATTTTTAATTTAAAACAATTTATTTATTTATTTTTGGCTGTGTTGGGTCTTCGTTGCTGTGTGTGGGCTTTCTCTAGTTGCGGCGAGCGGGGGCTGCTCTTCGTTGTGGTGTGCGGGCTTCTCATTGCGGTGGCTTCTCTTGTTGCAGAGCATGGACTCTAGGTGCGCAGGTTTCAGTAGTTGTGGCTCAGAGCCTCTAGAGCACAGGCTCAGTAGTTGCAGTGCATGGGCTTAGTTGCTCCGTGGTATGTGGGATCTTTCCAGACCAGGGCTTGAACCCACGTCCCCTGCACTGGCAGGCGGATTCTTAACCACTGCACCACCAGGGAAGCCCCAAATACGGTGTTTTAAATTTCAAATTCCACTTGTTCATTGCTAGTATATAGGAAAACAATTGACCTTTGTATATTAATCTTGTATAGCTCAACCTTGCTGTAATCACTTAGTTCTAGAAGGTTTTTTTTGGTTGAATATTTTAGATTTTCCATGTAGATAATGATGTTATTTTTATTTTTTTGTGGTACGTGGGCCTCTCACTACTGTGGCCTCTCCCGTTGCGGAGCACAGGCTCCGGATGCGCAGGCTCAGCGGCCATGGCTCACGGGCCCAGCCGCTCTGTGGCATGTGGGATCTTCCTGGACTGGGGCACGAACCCATGTCCCCTGCATCGGCAGGCGGACTCCCAACCACTGCGCCATCAGGGAAGCCCCCCCATGACTCTTTTTGATTTATGGTTTTCTCAGGGTATATGCCCAGTGGTGGGATTGCTGGGTCGTATGGTAGTTCTGTTTTTAGTTTTTTAAGGAACCTCCATACTGTTCTCCATAGTGGCTGTATCAATTTACATTCCCACCAACAGTGCAAGAGTGTTCCCTTTTCTCCACACCCTCTCCAGCATTTATTGTTTGTAGATTTTTTTGATGATGGCCACTCTGATTATGTGTGAGGTGATACCTCGTAGTTTTGATTTGCATTTCTCTAATGATTAGTGATGTTGAGCATTCTTTCATGTGTTTGTTGGCAATCTGTATATCTTCTTTGGAGAAATGTCTTTTTAGGTCTTCTGCCCATTTTTGGATTGGGTTGTTTATTTTTTTGATATTGAGCTGCACGAGCTGCTTGTAAATTTTGGAGATTAATCCTTTGTCAGTTGCTTCATTTGCAAATATTTCCTCCCATTCTGAGGGTTGTCTTTTCGTTTTGTTTATGAAAACTCTCTATTCTTAAAGGTGCTTAAATATATCTTATTTTTTTCGATTTTACTTTTTTTTCTAACTTACCTTTCAAATTATGTTGATATTCAATGGTCTGTTGTAGCCCTTTTATTATATTATGAAGAGTAGCACATTCTAAAACATAAAAGATAAATTTATTTGAATATTATTTGCTTTCATTTTGGAATTATTATCTCAAAGTTGAGACACTTAAAATAATATTTAATTGACAATTATGAGACCTAATAAAGCAACCAGATATCTCAAAATAAATTATATAACAAATACCTTTTAATCACTCTTTAAGCACTCTTTAAGTCAAATGCACTCCAGGATTTAGTAATGAGTTTTCTAAGGCACGATAAACCCAGTATGTAGGGATTCCCCACCATGTGACTTAGCAACATCTGCCCTAGAAGTAAGGCACATTTGGACATGTCTGGAGAACTATGAGGTGTGCATCCAAGTGAATTTTCCATAAAAGAACATTCTAAGGAAAGAGAGTCAAGGAACATTAAGTTCTGTTCGAAAAATAGAGGTGATGAGAAGGTGTCATTTGGGAGAAAATAATGCTTTTCTTCCTCACTGTTCTCTAACCTGTCCTCTTTGCCTGAGTCCTAGAGCAAGGGAGTAGCAATAAAAGTAAAAACTCAATGTGCTGAGTTACAAGGCATCAGCAACTTTGGTGCCAATGTCTTCTTGCATAATGGGAGATGGAACCTCCTTTGCAAGCATTAGTGCCCTGACATGTGCATATAAGCTTTCAGTATACCCTTGGTTATCACCAGCAACAGCTGATGGTAGCAACAGTGGTGGAAACTTCTGTAACTTTAATCAGTCCACTTGGCTGTAAGCTCCAGGATAGCGGGGACTATTTTCTTTTTTACTATTTCTCCTTAGTACTTAGAACAGTTGTGGTCCATAATAGTCTTTCCATAAATATTTGTTAAGTGATTGACTGATTGACAGGCAATATCATAGTAAGAAAGGAATAAGTGGGGAAACTATGGTGTGAAAATAATATTGTATTGATATTCAAAGTGCTTTGCAAATATTAAATCATTTAACCCTCTTAACCCTATGACATTGGTCCTAGTATTTGCCTCATTTTACATATGAGGAAATTGATACGCAGAAGTTTAGCAAATTATCCGAAGTTATAAATAGTAGATGGTAGAGCTACAACATCAACTCCAGCAGTCCAGCACCAAAGTCAATGATTCTAACTACTTTACTACCACCAAGAAGACCAGCACAAGACCACTTCTTCAGAGTAATTTGAGTAGGTGGGAGGCCCTGGAAAGGGGGCAAGAACAGAGCCAGAGACAGACTCTGTGATAGTTATTGCTATCACGTTTTTACTATAAATTTGAGAAACCCAGGTTGTACTAGTTTAAGTTTATAATTATACTAGCTAAATATATAATGATGAAAACTTCATAAAGAATAACAATATTTTTAAAAAGAAAGATTAGGGCAATTTCATTCTTATGTGCTTGGCCTAACAGCTAATAAATATTGAACCTTATGCTCTTTCTTTTTGTTTTAGAGGCCCACGGCCGATATTCAGGCACTATGCATTAGTGTGACACACTGACTAGTTTCCATTTTAGTTGGGTATCTGTTTTGATGGTTAAATATTAAATACCACAGTTGTGTCTAACAATAAAAATTGTCTAGGTATAATAAAGTACTATTATTGAATGTTTACTCTGCCAGGCATTACACTAACTACATTATAAACATCATAATCAGTATTCCATCTGCTACTGAGAAGTTGGTATAATTATTGTGATTTTGCAAAGGGAGGAAGTCACCCATAGATGTCTGGTTACTTAACAAAGATTCCACAGTATATGGAAGGTCTAATTTTGAACATAGGTTTTTCGCATTTCAAATCCTGTGCTCTTAATTCAGTACTTCCTCAGGAATTGTAGGATATGCTGATGAAACTATGAAATTTGGAATCAGAGGAACCAGATTAGAGTTTTCTTTACTTTGTAGCTATGACACTCTGGGTAAGCTACTATTCTCATATATTAGACTGTTCTGACAAACAAATGAAAAAATATACTTTCTAAATTCACTCACAAATATCCAACATTGTTATTGTTGTTGTTACTATTTCTCTCCTCTGTGTCCCATAACAATTTGTATATATTGCTTTTCTCCATTGTTCACATTACATTTTAGTTATTTGTGGTTTCTCCCACTAGATAGTGAACTCTTTCAGGTAAAGATATTTATTTTGATATTCCTTGCTTCTAAAGTGGTAACTATTTCATAGGTGTTCAATAGTTTTTGTATTTATTAACTAACTGAAAGAACCAGTACTGTGAGGGGAGAATTCAAAACTTTACCTTTCAGTTAGAGGTCTTGCACTCAGTCTCCATGTACTTTTTTCAACTACACTAATAGAAATGAAAGTATTTTGTAGAAGTTAAAATCTTTATGAAAGTATAAGGTTCTACTCCTCCCCATTCCGCCTCTATCTTCCCCACCACCAGCTCAGACAAAGTTCCCACCATCACCCATTTTTTTTCCCTTGCTCTTTCTCAGTAATAGAATGATGGTTAAGTGACAACTGACATTACCTACTTCATGTATGGTACTGTATTAGCTGCTACAATTAAAAATGGAGGCATAGATCCTGCCATCACTTGTCTTTGTGCCTTTAAAAGCATGAATCCAGCATTTATGAAATATGGTACCTCAGTAATCAGCAAATTGAAAACAGAGCCCTGAAACTGAAAGTATACTGAATGTTCCCAAAGTGTGTATTTTCAAATTTAGAACACAAGGTGGCTCTCTCAACACACCTTTTTTTTTTAAAAAAAAAACAAAGGAAACTGGCTCAATAAGGAATTCTTCAAAAGGTATCAATAGAATACCATTCATTATTTTAGAATAATAGCTTTTAATTCTCTTTGCAAATCTTTACCTGCATTATCATTTCTGTTGGACTTTACAGTGTAATTTGAAGTATACTATCCTATCCAATTCTTAAAAACTAGAGCTCAGAATATTAAGCTACTGCTTATACTGTATAATTTAGTAAATCAGTGATTATTTTGAGGTCACATTTAGGCTCTATCATTAACAAGCAATTTGGGCATTAATATCTATTTCATAAAGCAGTTGTAAATATTAAATACAATTATGTATGAAAAGGTTTTTTTTTTAAATAGTATATGATCCTCAATATCAATATTACACCATCTTGAGCTGGCAAAGACATTGTTTATCTGGTATCAAGTGAAGAAAATAAAATATCAAGATATCATTCTTTATTGTTGAACAAGTCCAATCATTATATGTAGTTTGTTCTTCCTCTCTAAGTGAATTAGTACACATTTTGCTTTCTAAGATATCATTCTCACTTGTTCTTTCACTTCTACTGTGTATTATTCAGCAAAAAGGCCATTAAATTTAGAATAAGTGTAACTGGATTTTAAAGAAGTATTTGATTATGTTTTTCAAGTAATACATACACATGAAACACAAGTTTAGTGAAAAGTGACTATCTCGCCAATCTCTGCCCCAAAACTAACCAGTTTCCTTCCCATCAAAGAAAGCACTGTTACCGGGCCATTGTTTAGCTTTCCAGAGATATATAAACCTATAGGGTAGAGGGTATTTGTGTGTGCATTAAGATATATTTTTATAAAAATGATAATATACTGTTGTGTACATTGTTGTTTTCATTTACTATATGTGGGAGATTATGTTATATCATATAAAGGTAGTTCATTTTTTTATCAGTTACATAGTATTTCGTTAAATAAACATACCATAATTTATTTAACCAGATATCCACTGGTAGATGTCACTCTTGGAAAGGCTTTCTCAGTTCTTAAAAACATAAAAACAAAACCCCCTATATTCTCTTCTAGTTTTTTTTTTTTGTGGCTTCATTTTTTGACCTTTAATTAACTTTATTTTTTAGAACAGTTTTAGATGTACAGAAAAATTGGGAAGATATTACAGAGAGTTGCCAAATATTCTATACCTGGTTTCCCCTATTATTAACATCTTACTTTAGTACAGTATATTTGCTATAATTAATGAACCAATGTTGATACACTATTATTAACTAAAATCTATGCTTTATTCTGATTTTCTTAATTTTTACCTAATGTCCTTTTTCTGTTCTACGATTCCATCCACAATACCACATTACATTTATTTATTTATTTATTTATTTTGCCGTACACGGGCCGCTTACTGTTGTGGCCTCTCCCATTGCGGAGCACAGGCTCCGGACGCGCAGGCTCAGCAGCCATGGCTCATGGGCCCAGCCGCTCTGCGGCATGTGGGATCCTCCCGGACCAGGGCACGAACATGTGTTCCCCGGCATCGGCAGGCGGACTCTCAACCACTGCGCCACCAGGGAAGCCCCACATTACATTTAGATGTCATGTCTTCCTTGGGTCCTTTTTGCTGTGATAGATTCTCAGAGTTTTCTTGTTTTTGATGACCTTAACAGTTTTGCAGAGTACTGGCCAGGTATTTTGTAGCATGTCCCTCTATGTGAATCTGTCTGATGCTTATCTCATGATTCGATGAGGTTATGGGGGGGAAGAATATAGAGGTAGAGTGCCATCTTCATCACATCATAGCAAAGGTATATACTATCAACATTACACCACGTTGACCTTGATTACTTGCCTTAGGTCGGGTACGTCAGATTTTTCCACTATATAGTTACTCTCCACCACCTCCTTTTCCATTCTGTATGTTTCCCTATAGTGAAGAAAGTCACTATACACAGCCCACACCTGATGAGTGGGGTGTTATGATATACTTCCTTGAGGCCAGGTCACTTACATAAGTTATTTGGAATTCTGCAGAGATTTATCTCTTCATCCCCATTTATTTATTTATTTAATCATTTATTTTTATCAGTATGTACTCGTGGATATTTATTATATACTTTGAGTTATAATCCAATACTACTTTATCTAGTTTGTTGCTCAAATCATTCCAGCTTTGGTCATTGAGAACTTTTCACCTGGGTCCTTTATCCCTTTAACATACCCCTATCATTGTGGAGTTTTTATTTTCTTTTTGAGCACTTTCTTATTTTCTGGTACCACAAGATGCTTTAGACTAATCTTATATATTTCTTGCCCCAGTCTTAGAATCAACCATTTCTTCAAGGAGCCCTGGTTCCTTTTATTATAAGACGGTATTAGAAACCAAGATCTTGGTGCTAGGTTCGTTTGTTCCTACTGATTTTATGCCCTCTCAGTTGACGTAGTGAGGAATTATATGTATACAGCTTCTTCTTCTTTTTTCTTTTTCTGATGCCCAGCTCTTTATTAGTAAGGACCCTCGGTCTGGCAAAGGGAAGGCTGGGATGGACAGGACTAGCATCCGTCTAGGGGGATCTTCCTGGTTATCAGGTGGCTTCTGCACGCAGGTGTAGAGGAAATACCTTATGGACGAGACCCCCCCACAGGGCACCACTGTGACTGGCAAGCAGCAGAGGTAGGAGGGGAGCCCTAGGCACAGCTGGGCTCCTGGGACAGCAGGGCTTCCATGCTGGGCACAGACGCACCTTTGGGGAACTTCTCTAACTTCCAGGCAACAGCGTTGCAGCACACAGAGCCCAAGTGATGAACTTGGAATCTGTTGAAAACAGCGGTTGTCAGCGGGCTAGGGCAAGGCCTTCCACAGGAAGACGTAAAGCAGGTGCATCTGTGTGCCATTCATCACACACTTCTGGAAAAGCGTGACCATCTCTGATGAGTTTGAGGGAATTCAGGCTCTCTTGGTACTTGGTGTTCTCCTGATGCCTGGAACTGGCTGCATGGGAAGCCCAGCACTACCAGGCCTGAGGCAAAGTTGCCACTGCAGCTGGTTCATCTGAGTGCAGTCTCAGACCTTTGTGCCACAGAGAAATGCCGCTTTCTCAATGAGTAGCACCGTGCCAGGCTGGGTACCCAGGCTCCCAGGCTCCCTGAGGGCTGATGGGTGCACAGAGAAGGTGTAGAGCAAGGAGAGGCAGTGTGGATGGCGGCTGCTGGGAGCTCAGTTGAGCGCATGGCGTGGACGTCCAAGAAGTGAGGGGAGAGCTTCAGACTAGGACAGCCCATTTTTAACACTAAAATTTTTGACCCATCTCACATTTCTTCTGGTGTAATTGTGAGGCAGGAATTCAACTGTACTTTTTCCATGTGTTTGAAGACCTGGACTGAGCCTTGGATTTGCCATTTCTTTTTTCTTTTCTTTTTTTTTTTTAAGATTTTTTGATGTAGAGCATTTTTTAAAAAGTCTATTGAATTTGTTACAATATTGCTTCTGTTTTATGTTTTTGGTTTTTTGGCTGCGAGGCATGTGGGATCTTAGCTCCCCGACCAGGGATTGAACCTGCACCCCCTGCGTTGGAAGGCGAAGTCTTAACCACTGTACCGCCAAATCCAGGGAAGTCCCTGGATTAGCCATTTCTTAGCTGACTGGACTCAGACAGATTACCTTCTTTTTTTTTTTTTTTTTTTTTTTTGCGGTACGCGGGCCTCTCACTGTTGTGGCCTCTCCCATTGCGGAGCACAGGCTCTGGACGCGCAGGCTCAGCAGCCATGGCTCATGGGCCCAGCCACTCCGCAGCATATGGGATCCTCCCGGACTGGGGCACGAACCCGCATCCCCTGCATCGGCAGGCAGACTCTCAACCACTGCGCCACCAGGGAAGCCCCAGATTACCTTCTTTTGTTCATGTTTCTTCATAACCAAGGTGGAATAGTAATACCAGTCCTATCTGTCTTTCAGGTTTATATTAAGGATAAAATGAAATGATAGTCTGGAAAGTTCTATGTGAATTTAAAATATTTTACAAATGTAAAATCACTGTTACAGCAAAAAGCACACTCATTAGAATTACTATTTCTGTAGGCAGCAGAGAACTAACCTTCTTTAATTGCGACCTCCTTTGTTTGCATTACTTTCAATAAACAGTTAGCTTTTTCCAACTGCATATCCAGTATATTGTTCTTTCCACTGTTTTCTATCATCCTCTATAGAAGAAACAGAATACATATTACCACTAAATCAATGCTGCTCTTTTGATTTTTTACCTAAAGATATGAAGACTAATGAAAATACAAACCATTTAATACCTGAGAGTCTAATAATTAAGCCTGGCATATATTCTTAAATAAGCCAACTTTCTAATTTATCTTTAATTTAAAGAGTAAGATGATAAAAAGTTAAAACAGATGAACACTTATGAAAAGTTATAAAAAGTAAAAATATGATCTAATTTGAACCTCCTTCTTTCCAACTATTCAACCTCCAGTCCTTCGATTAACAATTCCTTATAAATATTTCCAAAATATTTTGTGACTATACAACTATAGGAAAGGGTCCTATTTACTCTGTTCTGTACCTTGGATGTTCCACTTAGTACTATTTTCTTGGAGATGATGTCACATAAGCACATAAAGTTCTGCCTCATTCTTTTTAACAGCTGCATTGTTTCATTCATGAATATAATTTATTTAAATAGTTCCCTACTGAGGAAGATTTGTGCTGTTCCCACTTTTTGCTATTATAGACAATGAATAAATATTCTTCAACATATCTCTTTGATATCTTTGTGAATAGTGAAATACCTGCCATGTATCCTTCAAGCACCTTCAAAAATCATCAATTCATGACCTGTCCTGTATCATCTATACCTTTACCCAATCCTAGTCTCACCACTTTTGAATTTATCTCAGAGCAACTCCTTGACATTACATTGTTCCATCCATAAATATTATCATTTATATGCATCTCTAAGAGATGACTCAAGAATAACAATCACAATACCATTATAACATCAAAAAATGAACAATATTTCTTATTTAAAATGTCTAAGAATATAAGAGCTAATTCCAAATTAATCTTCAAATACTTTGTACAAATTCTTCTCCCACCAAAGTGCTTATTTCCTTCTCTTTCTCTCTTACTTTGGTCAGAATCACTTGGTTAAGAAAACCCAGGTTCATCGTTGAAAAAAAAGCTCATGTTATCTCAAAATACCCACTGTCACGAAAATTCTTTCATTATGGCAATACTAAATTGTACAGAGGAAAAGAAGGAATAGAGAAGGATGATAAGAAAAGGAGAGAAAATAGAAGTAGGTATTATTCCCGCTCCTATTCCTGTTTCACAAATCCACCTCCCAAGTCTTTAATTTATCCATCTACATTTCTCAACAGCTATTCCTACTCCTCTCCCAGACACAAGAGGAGAGAAAAAGCCTAATATATACTTGTGGGTATGGTCTACCATGTAATTTGTCCAGAGTTGGGGAGGGGGACTTTAAACAAGTCTACTTTTAGGCAAAAGAGAAGAAAAAGGGAACAAATAAAATAGGAAAGACTAAAAAATTAAGAGTTAGTCATAATGGCAAGAGATTGAGGATTGAGTCTACTTCAATTCTTACTAAACCATTCTTGAATTTATGGACATCCTGGGTACTTACACATGTATTTCCCCTTTAACTTTAGCAAAAGTGTATCAATTATTAATTCCCTTGCCCCCCAAACATGTTGATGTATTAGTATAAACGAGCCAAAACCACGTTTTAAATACAGATTTTAAAAATGAGAGAGAGGGGCTTAGCAAAATGCATTTCCATTATTTTTACCTTGCTTATTTTTTTGTACATTTTTTTTCTTCCCAACTCCCTCCATTGGCAAAATCTGTTCCACTTTTCCTTATATTCTACAACTGTTTGATATCATTACATACCTTTTCTATCTGTGAGAAGTCATTTATAAGTTTGTCAATATTCACATTGCTAATCTTTTTCATACATCCTTCACTGCTTTGATTCATATCTAAACTAATGAAGAGTAGATAGTGTTAAAACAAACAAACAAACAATATACAAAGCATATAATAGTGGTAATAGCTCAAATACTAAAGTTTCTGTACTCCACTCATGGAGTACCTACTTGAGCTCCATTGCACTCGGAGAATTTTTATTATACCCCCAGTATTAATCATGGTCAAATGAATTAAGGCTTCTCCACTCCTTTCCACACCCACACCAGCCAAGTTTTCTCTAAACCAATCTAAAATTAGTGCAATGATATGTGCATATGTAGAAATTATTTGTCCCTATTACACAAAAAACAAATTATGCCACTGTTCAACACTCATCTCTTTGCCATCAGTATGGCTGTACTTAAAATCTGATGCATTACTAAATCTGATGCATGACTTTTAAATATAGGTGTTCTCAATTTAAGGTGTTTATAATATTTAATTATCATGCCACAAATATTTTTTGCTGCATTTCTTGGTAGTCTGCCTGTTGCTAGGAATTGAACTGTGTCACCTCCAAAATTCTTATGTTGACGCTCTAAACTCCAGTGTGACTGTATTTGGAGATAGAATCTTTAGGAGATAATTAAGGTTAATTAAGGATAATTAAGGAATGAAGTCATAAAGGTGGGGCCCTAATCTAATAGGACTGTGGCCTTATAAGAAGAGGAAGAGAGAGAGTGCTCTTGTTTTCTCTCCACATGTTCACACTGAGGATAGGCCTTGTGAGCACACAGTGAGATGGTGGTTGTCTGAAACCCAAGGAGAGAGCCCTCGTGAGGTATCAAGCCTGCTGGCACCTTAATTTTGGACTTCCCAGCTTCCAGAACTGTGAGAAAATAAATTTCTCTTGTTTAAGCCACTCAGCCTATAGTATTTTGTTATAGCAGCCTGAATAGACAATACAATTATTGAATATTTTTCATATTTTGTATGGTAACCTGTTTGGTAAATAAAGGACATAAGGAAATTAATATGCTCAAAGCAATTGCTAAGTATTTCTATTCTCTTATTTTGTATAAGAATACTTTGGGATATAGCCAACTAACTGTTGAAGTGAAGAATGAGTTTCAGTTTTAGTTCTATGGAACCAATCACAAGAAATTCTGCAGAATTCCAGAGGTAAACTCATTTAGTTAGGATGGAGAAATTGACTTTTGCAAAACAGTAAGCATTTACATTTGAGGGTGGGAGAGTGTCTAAAAGAATCAGGATTAATATAATCTAAAAGTACGAAATACTTGTCTTTAGACTTTTCTCTAGCAAAGAGGAAGGAGAAAATACAAATTTGAAATTTAGGTAATCTAGACTAAGGGGCATGTGCCAATGCCTGGTGTGTGAAAATGGCAGTAACAAGTAGTCCAAAGTAAAGGTAAGTAAAATTCCTAAAGTAATTACTCAAAGTAATTTTGGGGATATATTGTTTAAAATGAGGTACACCAAAACATAGATATTGCTTGACAATTTGTTACTTCATAAAGAAATCCAATTTCCTTCCTCTTTTTATATTGCATTAACAACTATTAGTGGTTTTCAATCTGAATTTTAGCCGTGTATTTTCAGTTTATTGAATTATTATCCTCTGTATCACATATACTACTAAAACTCTTCAATAGTTAAAACTTGATCCTTAAGACAGGAGACTAACTGTAATAGCAACCCATGATAAATGCAGTAAAATTCCTTTTGGGGTAAAGTTTAGAAATCATTATGATTTGATATACTGTTTTTGAACTGTATACTGTTTTGATCTATAGGATAATCTGAAGTAGTTAATGATGCAAAATCCTCCCTCTCAACTTTTTTTTTTAGTTCTTAACATTTTATTTATTTTACCCCCCCCCCACCGCCCTTGGCAACCACAAGTCTGTTCTCTATGTCTGTGAGTTTTTGTTTTCTAGATAGGTTCATTTATGCTATATTTTAGATTCCACATACAAGTGATATCATATGGTATTTATCTTTTTCTTTCTGACTTCCTTCACTTAGTATGATAATCTCTAGTTGCATCCATGTTGCTGCAAATGGCATTATTTGGTTCTTTTGTATGGCTGAGTAGTATTCCATTGCATATATGTTCCACATCTTCTTTATCCATTCATCTGTTGATGGACATTTAGGTTGTTTCCATGTTTTGGCTATTGTAAATAGTGCTGCAATGAACATAAGGGTGCACGTGTCTTTTTGAATTATAGTTTTGTCTGGGTATATGCCCAGGAGTGGGATTGCTAGATCATATGGTAATTCTGTTTTTAGTTTTCTGAGGAACCTCCACACTGTTTTCCATAGTGGCTGCACCAACTTACATTCCCTCCAACAATGTAGGAGGGTTCCCTTTTCTCCACACCCTCTTCAGCATTTGTTACTTGTAGACTTTTTTTTTTTTTTTTTTGCGGTATGCTGACCACTCACTGTTGTGGCCTCTCCCGTTGCGGAGCACAGGCTCCGGAGGCACAGGCTCAGTGGCCATGGCTCACGGGCCCAGCCGCTCCGCGGCATGTGGGATCTTCCTGGACCAGGGCACGAACCCGTGTCCCCTGCATCGGCAGGCGGACTCTCAACCATTGTGCCACCAGGGAAGCCCTACTTGTAGACGTTTTAAGGATGGCCGTTCTGACTGGTGTGAGGTGATACCTCATTTTGATTAGTGATGTTGAGCATCTTTTCATGTGCCTACTGGCCATGTGTATGTCTTCTTTGTAGTTCCTAACATTGTACTATTATTTTTTTTTAATTTATTTAAATTATTTATTTTTGGCTGTGTTGGGTCTTTGTTGCTGCACACTTGCGGCGAACGGGGGCTTCCCTTGCGCAGCTGGGGCTCTAGGAGCACAGGCTTCAGTAGTTGTGACACACAGGCTTAATTGCTCCGCTGCATGTGGGATCTTCCCGGACCAGGGCTTGAACCCGTGTCCCCTGCATTAGCAGGCGGATTCTTAACCACTGCACCACCAGGGAAGTCCTGTAGTTCCTAACATTTTAAATGAAAAAGGTTTCACTAGGGTTTTGTCTCACAACATGGCTCCTGAACTAAACTCATTTTAATTTGAGCTTGATTTTCTCCCAACTCCTCCCCGCTAATGAGACCCTTGAGGTGTTTTTAAACCATCACTAATATTATAGAACCATCCTTATAAAATCATCATTAACATTCCACTGGCTGTTATCACATGCTGTTCCTTTTGTCACACTGGCCAAGCCATCTGATTGTTTCTAAGTGTCTTCATTGCCCCTCCTCCGATGTACGAAGGACAAGGTCAAGATCTTTTCAGTCTGTATGGTCTTCTTGCCCAGTGAACTAGGTGACAAGCTGGTGATTCAGGGGTCGTCAAATTCTTGGTGAGAAGCAAGGGACTGACTTGTGACCTCCACAGCCCCAAATTCAACCATCCGCACAGTGGGTGGCAGCCCCATTTCCTTCCGTGCCCTTCTCCTGGGTCGCTGCCTTGCCCTCGCCCCTACCCTGCTCAGGCCGGCCGGCGGCAGCCCAACGACAGGCTTGTGTTATCTCCCCACCCTCCCTCCTTGCCACTCTGAATGAATTCACCCTCAGTCCTGAGGCCCGGGGATTCCAGTTTCCTTCACTCGCATCCTGCTGTCCTCAGGCGTGGGAGAAATGGCTGCTTCAGAACTCTGTTCTGACCCAGGAGGATGTGAGGAGGTGTTAAGTAAAGAATATTCACGGAAAAGAGAATTCCGAACCCGCCCACGAAAGGTCTGGAGCGTACCTGCTGTCTCCCACAGTCCCCTCAGGCTTCCCCCCGCAGCTTCCTCCTGGTGCTGGTGCGCCCCTGACTGCTGTCCCTTCCCCCGGAAGCGGCTCCCCCAACAATGGGCCCGCCCTTCTCCTGGTCCCACCTGTGCTCTGCCCTAGGGCCCCTCCTCCAGCCTTACCTCCTTCAGCCTTACCTCCTTCAGCCTTACCTCCTTGGGCTTCTTAGGTATTTTCATGTAGTTTCTGGAATATGATTCAACACTTAGTGACTGTCAGATCAATAATTATTTCCCGAGCAAAGAATAAATCACATTGGGTTAAGTTTTTTTTTTTTTTTTTATAAATTTATTTAATATTTGGCTGTGTTGTGTCTTCGTTGCTGCGCGCAGGCTTTCTCTAGTTGCTGCAGGCGGGGGCTGCCCTTCGTTGCGGTGCACTGGCTTCTCATTGCGGTGGCTTCTCTTGTTGCGGAGCACGGGCTCTAGGCTTGCGGGCTTAGTTGCTCCGCGGTATGTGGGATCTTCCCGGACCAGGGCTTAGAACCCGTGTCCCCTGCATTAGCAGGCGGATTCTTAACCACTGCGCCACCAGGGAAGCCCGGTTAAGTTTTGATTAATGAGTCAGCACTATTGAATAAATAATAATCCATATTTATTCTAGCAACATAAAGTAGGCTTATAAAGTACCAGACACTATGCTGGGTGATGGAGATGAAAACGTGGATACAATGCATTCTGTGCAGTCCAAAGTCAGTTAATGGATATGATCTCTCTTCTACAGAGTTTTGTCTTGGTAGCTTAGTGGTTAAGGGCATGGGTTCCGCATGGATCCAACCCGCAACTCTTTTATTTACCAACTGGGTGATCATGGGCAATTTGTAAATTATACCTGCTTCAGCTTCTTTGCCTGTAAAATAGACATTAATTTATTAATGTCTACTTCATAGGGCTGTTGCAATGTTTAAATGAAATGATGCATTTTAAAAGTGAATAATGTACCTCCTGGCATAAGGTAAGTGTTAAAAATATTAATTATTATAATTAAAATTTTTTTTCAAAGACTGTTTGAAAGAATATCCAGTGCCAACTTTGCCTTATCTACTTCTGTTTTTTTTTTTTGAGTAGGAGATGGGAGGTTTATTTTTCTTAATTTGATTTTTCTATGAAACCCGAAATTTGGCATGCAGAAAAATGTAAACTGTAATAGGATAATTCGTACTTTATTATTTGAAAGGTATTATAGCATGGTGGCAAGAGAACTAGATGAAAGTGGGAAATGTGGCAGCGGGGAGGGGGGAAATCCTCTATATGTTGCTAACCTGTTAGTAATTTGGGAAGGTTGGACTTCGCAAGTCTTTTTTTGTTTTTCATTTAAAAATAAGAGAGGTTGGGACTTCCCTCGTGGTCCAGTTGTTGAGACTTCGCCTTCCAATGCGGGGGGTGCGGGTTCGATCCCTGGTCGGGGAGCTAAGATCCCACATGCCTTGGGGCCAAAAAACCAAAACATAAAACAGAAGCAGTATTGTAACAAATTCAATAAAGCCTTTAAAAATTGTCACATCAAAAATAAATCTTTAAAAAAAAAATAAGAGAGGTAGACTAAATAACAGATAAAATTTTAAGATTTTTAAACTAGTCTTATGATAAGACATTGCTCATCAAAACATTTTGAAAATGTCATTTTCTCATATTTATTACCTCATTAATTTCACAAAATTCACACGTACACACACACATAATTTACTTTTTAAAGATCTTTCAAGAGATGAAACTTCTGGCTATCCAAGGAGGCTTTCCTTGACATTAGTAACAACACATAGGGATATTGAAAATGGCCTTTCAAATTGCTGGTTTTATCCAATTAGTGTATATATCTATATATCTATATCTATATATCATGTTCTATGTCACTTGTATCATAATAGGTTACTTAAACAAGCCCATTTTAAGATCCACCTAAAATGCTGCCTTCTCCATGATGCATTCACTGATCATATCAATCAACATGACCTACTTTTCCTTGTTCTATGCTTTTATTACACTTTGGACCATGCTGGACTTCTTTGGCATTTCTTAGGGCTGTTTGAATTGATATCTTATCTCTCCTCTCCTGTTGCATTATCTGCTCCTTGGAGAAAGAAATCTAGTGTGTGTGTGTGTGTGTGTGTGTGTGTGTGTGTGTGTGTGTATTTCTCCATAGTGCCAGCATAGTCAGAATAAATAAATGAATCAACATACCAGAAATAACTCATGAAAATTTAGCTTGATTTTTCTAGTTTGAAATGAGTCATAAGCGTCTCTTCCAATTTATAGGTGTTAGCATTTTTTGGAAAGAATCCTAGTGAATTCGAGATATATCTGTCAATGAGAAACTATATGAGCTTCCCATGATTTCATCTTTAAAAAGGGAATGTCTTCACAGTTGTATTCACAGTTTTATTCATCAAATACCATCTGAGAAACAGAATGGACTCATTGAACATTTGCTCAGAAACTGCCTGGAAAACCACAAGAGAGAAATAACTTACGTTACTATGCCGTACTAACAAAGGGAGTGTAAAGAAAGTAATGTTAGAATCCATTAAAAAGTACCTTGGGGGCTTCCCTGGTGGCGCAGAGGTTGAGAGTCCGCCTGCCGATGTAGGGGACACGGGTTCGTGCCCCGATCCAGGAAGATCCCACATGCCGCGGAGCGGCTGGGCCCGTGAGCCATGGCCGCTGGGCCTGCGTGTCCGGAGCCTGTGCTCCGCAACGGGAGAGGCCGCAGCGGTGAGAGGCCCGCGTACCGCAAAAAAAAAAAAAAAAAAAAAAGTACCTTGATTTGGAAAAATAGATGCATATGCACCCACATAATTGAAAAAAATTAGAAGCCAGTGATTTATGTATGTAAGTATCTTAAGATGAATGATACATTGATGTTTTTCCAGGTTACAAACAACAGCATTTTTTAATTCATTCCTAAATATTTAAGTACTTGCAAGGTACCAGCTACTGAGGGTCTAGGTGCTAAGGAGAGCAAGTCAAATAAGACATTCTCCTTCTGCTTTGGAGCTTATATTCTCACAGGACTGCTTTTTTAAGACCATCAGCACTTACCCATCTATTTATTCAAAAAATACATGTTGAGCACCAACCATGTTTGGGGATCTGTGAGAACACTAGAAATGAACAAAACAGACATGGTCCCTGACCCCAGAGGACCTACAGTGTAGAGATGGAGATAGATAATCAACAAATAAATAAAGGATAAATAAAAATTATAATAAGTGCAAGGAAAGAAACAAAAATCCATGATGTTGATTTAAAAAGTGAACAGGAGTTGCTTTAGGTATAGTGGTCAGGAAGTGTCTCAGAGCAGATAAGGTGAAAGCGAGACCTCAGTGGTACATCAAAATGTTAGCTGTGGGCAACAGATAAATACTAGGGTTGCTTTTTTTTTTTTTTGCTTTTTTTTTAAACCCCCTGCTTGCTCTCTTGGCACACTTCTCCCTGTTCTTATCTCTGTGTTTATCTGATTCCCTTATTTCAATATCTGCTATTGAACCACATTGTCCTGGCTTCAGTTGCAACTTCAGGTCCCAGTTCTGTGGCTCCCTGGTTCTCAGCATTGCCTGCAGTAATTGGGTAAAAGACACCCTGGGCACCAGGTCTATGACCCTATGAAACTATGTTGGTTGGACTCACCTCCATCCATCCTCATGTAGAGAGAGGAATTTGGACACAATCCCAGGATAAATCCTAAACCATGGACTACTTGGACTACTTTTCTTGAAACAATCAGCCTTATATATGTAAATATTCCATCTCTAAACAGGCTTCTGTTAAAAGTAGAATCATATAGCTAACTGAGCGGAATTTGTATTTTTGGTTGAGGACAGAAAGTACGAGTATGCTATTTAATTTATTAAGAAGAAATCAATATACTTTAGACAGTGAGCTTATGGTAAGGGTGACATATTTTTGTGAAAATTAAGGAATCTAGCCACCGCTTAGTGGCTTGGTCTTCCATAGTTACTTGGAGGTGACTATAGGGTACTCTCAGGAGAAGTCAGATTTTTTCTCAAAATACAGTTTTAAGTCTGTACAAGTACATAAACAAATGATCCATGATTACTTTGATGTCATAATGTAGCATGAGTTTAATGATTTGGGTCTAAAATATTCCTTTGCTCCCAGAGAAATCAACTTGTTCATAACATACCTTCTTAGCGATAACTCGGTTGGGGGTAGAGGGAATAAACAGACTTTTAGGCATACCTAGCTTCAATCCTGGCTCCACACCTATGAGCTGTGTGATTCTAAGCAACTCAGTTTATCTCTCTTCCTCTTAGTTTCATAATTTTCAAATGGGAACAAACTTCTGAAGATTGTGGAAGAGCTAAAATGAGATATTACGTCTTATCAGGGCAGGCTTAGAGTATGCCAGAAGTATTTGTTGAATGGATGAATGAACCAATGAACAGTGTTAGTTCCTGAATCAATAAGCTAGTGTACTGTAATAAACTACTCTAAAACTTAGTGGTTTGAAACAACCATTTATTTAGCTAATGCTATTTCTGGTCAGAAATTTAGACTGGGCTCAGTGAGTAATTTTTCTAGTCTTGCCTGGGTTCCCTTATGTACCTGTGTTCAACTGTGGATCAAGTAAGGGGTGTAAGTGGCTTTGCTCGTCTTGATTCAGCTCTCACATCTTGGGATGTGAGTTGGGATGGCTTTTCACTCTGTCACTTGTTCTCTCATCCTCAAGCAGGCTTGATCAGGCTTGTTCTCAGGGAGTGTCAGGATTTTAAGAGAGGAAGCAGAGGCATGCAAGGCTCTCTAGTGGGTGAGGCTCAACACTGCCCCCAACCACTTCCTCACCGTTTTGTTAGGAAAAGTGCATTACAAGACCACCCAGATTCAAGTGGTGAAGGGACAGACTCCACCTCTTGATGGCAGGAGTTGCAAACAGGGTGAATACAGGAAAGGCAATAATTGCAGCCATTTTGCAAAAAAAAATTAACCAATAACTATCTTTAGGTATACCTGTCAAAATAAAATAGTTGTAGAATGCATACTTAAGTAAAGGGGATACATGGCCTGATGCATATAATAGTTAAGTTTAAGTCCAAGTTTAAATCCAAACTTGGAAGACATCTGCCAAATGATTTTTGTGTAAGAAAAATTGAAATTTGGTCATTAGTTCTAATAGTGGTTAGATAGCAGAATGAAATGTCTTTTGAGGCAACTCCTAGTTTAAATCATCCATGTAAAGGGGCATAAGTATCCTCCTAGGCAGTTGTAAATAATTCAAGCGATATTAAAAAGAAATGGAGAAAATGAAGAGTCAGGTGATTCTTAAAACAGAGCTAGGGGGCTTCCCTGGTGGCACAGTGGTTGAGAGTCCACCTGCCAATGGAGGGGACACGGGTTCGTGCCCCGGTCCGGGAAGATCCCACATGCCGCGGAGCGGCTAAGCCCGTGAGCCATGGCCGCTGAGCCTGCGCGTCCGGAGCCTGTGCTCCACAACGGGAGAGGCCACAACAGTGAGAGGCCCGCATACCAGAAAATAAAACAAAAGAACAAAAAAAACAGAGCTAGGCTTCTGGTTCGAGGTGGCTGCTGTTGCACGGCAGACTATGGCAACTCAGGAAGCCAGTCAGAGGAGAGCAATGCTTTGGACTTGCCATCAGCTTATGATGTAAGGGATTAAGTGTTGCAGAGACCCAGCCAGGAGGCCAACAGTGAGGCTTTTAGCTCTGAGGAATCCCTTTCTATTCCTTGCTCTTCTGATGTGGATCCAGCCATGTGGCTGACAGGGTCATTGTGCTCCGACCTGGTGTCAGGCCTGAGCCTCAGGTGGGAGAGCCGAATTCAGGTCATTGGACCACCAGAGACCTCCCGGGCCCACATAATATCAATTGGTGAGAGCTTTCCCAGGAATCTCCCTCTCAGTGCTAAGACCCAGCTCCACCCAACAGCCAACAAATTCCAGTGCTGGATGCCCCATGCCAAACAACTAGCAAGACAGGAACACAACCACCCCCGTTAGCAGAGAGGCTGCCTAAAATCATACTAAGTCCACAGACACCCCAAAACACACCACCGGCTGCACCCCTACCCATCAGAAAGATAATTTCCAGCCCCACGCACCAGAACACAGGTACAAGTCCCCTCCACCAGGAAGCCTACACAGGCCACTGAACCAACCTCACCCACTAGGAGCAGACACCAAAAACAACGGGAACTATGAACCTGCTGGCTGTGAAGAGGAGACCCCAAACACAGTAAGTTAAACAAAATGAAAAGACAAAAATATGCAGCCGATAAAGGAGCAAGGTAAAAACCCATGAGACCAAACAAATGAGGAGGAAAAAGGGAGTATACCTGAAAAAGAATTCGGAGTAATGATAGTAAAGATGATCCAAAATCTTGGAAATAGAATGGAGAAAATACAAGAAACATTTAACAAGGACCTAGAAGAATTAAAGAGCAAAAAAAAATGATGAACAACACAATAAATGAAATTTAAAATTCTCTAGAAGGAATCAATAGCAGAATAACTGAGGCAGAATAAGGGATAAGTGACCTGGAAGATAAAATAGTGGAAATAACTACCACAGAGCAGAATAGAGAAAAAAGAATGAAAAGGATTGAGGACAGTCTCAGAGACATCTGGGACAACAATAAATGCACCAACATTCGAATTATACAGGTCCCAGAAGAGGAGAAAAAGAAAGGGTCCAAGAAAATATTCAAAGAAATTATAGTTGAAAACTTCCCTAACATGGGAAAGAAAATAGTCAATCAAGTCCAGGAAGGGCAGAGAGTCCCATACAGGATAAATCCAAGGAGAAACATGCCAAGACACATATTAATCAAGCTATCAAAAATTAAACACAAAGAAAAAATATTAAAAGCAGCAAGGGAAAAGCAACAAATAACATACAAGGGAATCCCCATAAAGTTAACAGCTGATTTTTCAGCAGAAACTCTTCAAGCCAGAAGGGAGTGGCAGGATATATTTAAAGTGATGAAAGGGAAAAGCTTACAACCAAGATTACTCTACCCAGCAAGGATCTCATTCAGATTTGATGGAGAAATTAAAACCTTTACAGATAAGCAAAAGTTAAGAGAATTCAGCACCACCAAACCAGTTTTACAATGAATGCTAAAGGAACTTCTTTAGGCAGGAAGTGCAAGAGAAGGAAAAGATCCACAAAAACAAACCCAAAACAATTAAGAAAATGGTAATAGGAACATACATATGGATAATTACCTTAAATGTAAATGGATTAAATGCTCCAACCAAAAGACGTAGACTGGCTGAGCGCATACAGAAACAAGACCCATATATATGCTGTCTACAAGAGACCCACTTCAGACCTAGGGACACATACAGACTGAAAGTGAGGGAATGGAAAAAGATACTCCATGCAAAGGAAATCCAAAGAAAGCTGGAGTAGCAATTCTCATATCAGACAAAATAGACTTTAAAATAAAGACTATTAGCAGAGACAAAGAAGGACATTACATAATGATCAAGGGATCAATCCAAGAAGAAGATATAACAACTGTAAATATTTATGCACCCAACCTAGGAGCACCTCAATACATAAGGCAAATGCTAACAGCCATAAAAGGGGAAATTGACAGTAACACAATCATAGTAGGGGACTTTAACACCCCACTTTCACCAATGGACAGATCATCCAAAATGAAAATAAATATGAAACACAAGTGTTAAATGACACATTAAACAAGGTAGACATAATTGATATTTATAGGACATTCCATCCAAAAACAACAGATATACTTTCATTTCAAGTGCTCATGGAACATAGAGCCATGCATAGATCATATCTTGGGTCATAAATCAAGCCTTGGTAAACTTAAGAAAATTGAAATTGTATCAAGTATCTTTTCCGACCACAACGCCATGAGACTAGATATAAATTACAGGAGAAAAACGGTTAAAAATACAAACACATGGAGGCTAAACAATATGCTACTAAATAACAAAGAGATCACTGAAGAAACCAAAGAGGAAATACCTAGAAACAAATGACAATGAAAACACGACCAAAAACCTATGGGATGCAGCAAAAGCAGTTCTAAGAGGGAAGTTTAGAGCAATACAATCCTACCACAAGAAACAAGAAAAATCTCAAGTAAACAACCCAAACTTACACCGAAAACAATTAGAGAAAGAAGAACAAAAACCCCCAAAAGTTAGCAGAAGGAAAGAAATCATAAAGATCAGAGCAGAAATAAATGAAAAATAAATGAAGGAAATAATAGCAAAGATCAATAAAACTAAAAGTTGGTTTTTGAGAAGATAAACAAAATTGATAAGCCATTAGCCAGACTCATCAAGAAAAAAGGCAGAAGACTCAAATCAACAGAATTAGAAATGAAAAAGGAGAAGTAACAACTGACACTGCAGAAATACAAAGGATCATGAGAGATTACTACAAGCAACTCTATGCCAATAAAATGGACAACCTGGAAGAAATGGACAAATTCTTAGAAAAGCACAACTTTCCAAGACTGAACCAGGAAGAAATAAAAAATAGAAACAGACCAATCACAAGCACTGAAATTGAAACTGTGATTAAAAATCTTCCAACAAACAAAAGCCGAGGACCAGATGGCTTCACAGATGAATTGTATCAAACATTTAGAGAAGAGCAAACATCGATCCTTCTCTAACTCTTCCAGTATGTAGCAGAGGGAGCAACACTCCCAAACTCATTCTACAAGGCCACCATCACCCTGATACCAAAGCCAGAAAAAGATGTTACAAAAAAAGAAAACTACAGGCCAATATCACTGATGAACATAGATGAAAAAATCCTCAAACAAAATCCAACAGCACATTAAAAGGATCATACACCATGATCAAGTGTGGTTTATCCCAGGAATGCAAGGATTCTTCAGTATATGCAAATCAATCAATGTGATACACCATATTAACAAACTGAAAGATTAAAAACCATATGATAATCTCGATAGATGCAGGAAAAGCTTTTGACAAAATTCAATACCCAGTTATGATAAAAACTCTCCACAAAGTAGGCATACAGGGAATCTACCTCAACATAATAAAGGCCATATACGACAAACCCACAGCCAACATCATTCTCAATGGTGAAAAACTGAAACCATTTCCTTTAAGATCAGGAACAAGACAAATGTGCCCACTCTCACTGCTATTATTCAACATAGTTTTGTAAGTTTTAGCCACAGCACAGAAGAAAAAGAAATGAAAGGAATCCAGATCATAAAAGAAGAAGTGATACTGTCACTGTTTGCAGATGACATGATACTATATATAGAGAATCCTAAATATGCTACCAGAAAACTACTAGTGCTAATCAGTGAATTTGGTAAAGTAGCAGGATAAAAATTAATACACAGAAATCTCTTTCATTCCTATACACTAATGATGAAAAATCTGAAAGCAAAATTAAGGAAACACTCCCATTTACCATTGCAGCAAAAAGAATAAAATACCTAGCAATAAATCTACCCAAGGAGACAAAGATCTGTATGCAGAAAACTATAAGACACTGATGAAAGAAATTAAAGATGAGACAAAGAGATGGAGAGATATACCATATTCTTGGATTGGAAGAATCAACATTGTGAAAATGACTCTACTACCCAAAGCAATCTACAGATTCAATGCAATCCCTATCAAACTACCACTGGCAGTTTTCACAGAACTAGAACAAAACATTTCACAATTTGTATGGAAACACAAACGACCCCAAATAGCCAAAACAATGTTGAAAAAGAAAAAATGAGCTGGAAGAATCAGGCTCCCTGACTTCAGAGTATACTACAAAGCTACAATAATCAAGACAGTATGGTACTGGCACAAAAACAGAAATATAGATCAATGGAACAGGATAGAAAGCCCAGAGATAAACCCATGCACATATGGTCACCTTATCTTTGATAAAGGAGGCAAGAATACACAATGGAGAAAAGACAGTCTCTTCAATAAGTGGTGCTGGGAAAACTGGACAGCTACATGTAAAAAAATGAAATGAGAACACTTTCTAACACCATACACAAAAATAAACTCAAAATGGATTAACCACCTAAATGTAAGGTCAGACACTATAAAACTCTTAGAGGAAAACTTAGGCAGAACATTCTATGACATAACTCACAGCAAGATCCTTTTTGACCCACCTCCTAGAGAAATGCAGATAAAACCAAAAATAAACAATTGGGACCTAATGAAACTTAAAAGCTTTTGCACAGCAAAGGAAACCATCATAAATAAGATCAAAAAACAACCCTAGAATGGGAGAAAATATTTGCAAATGAAGCAACTGACAAAGGATTAATCTCCAAAATACACAAGCAGCTCATGGGGCTCAGTATCAAAAAAACAAACAATCAAATCCAAAAATGGGCAGAAGACCTAAATAGACATTTCTCCAAAGAAGATATACAGATTGCCACCAAACACATGAAAAGATGCTCAATACCACTAATCATCAGAGAAATGCAAATCAAAATTACAATGAGATATTACCTCACACCACTCAGAATGGCCATCATCAAAAAAATCTACCAACAATAAATGCTGGAGAGGGTGTGGAGAAAAGGAAACTCTCTTGCACTGTTGGTGGGAATGTAAATTGATAGAGCCACTATGGAGAACAGTATGGAGGTTCCTTAAAAAACTAAAAATAGAACTACCATATGACCCAGCAATCCCACTACTGGGCATATACCCTGCGAAAACCATAATTCAAAGAGTCATGTACCACAATGTTAACTGAAGCACTATTTACAATAGCCAGGACATGGAAGCAACCTAAGTGTCCCTCAACAGATGAATGGATAAAGAAGACATGGCACATATATACAATGGAATATTACTCGACATAAAAAGAAACAAAGTTGAGTTATTTGTAGTGAGGTAGATGGACCCAGAGTCTGTCATACAGAGTGAAGTAAATCAGAAAGAGAAAATCAAATACCGTATGCTAACGCATATATATGGAATCCAAAAAAAAAAAAAACGGTTCTGAAGAACCTAGGGGCAGGAGAGGAATAAAGACACAGATGTAGATAATGGACTTGAGGACACTGGGAGGGGGAAGGGTAAGCTGGGACGAAATGAGAGAGTGGCATGGACATCTATATACTACCAAATGTAAAATAGATAGCTAGTGGGAAGCTGCCACATAGCACTGGGAGATCAGCTTGTTGCTTTGTGACCACCTAGAAGGGTGGGATAGGGAGGTTGGGAGGGAGATGCAAGAGCGAGGGGATATGCGGATATATGTATACGTATAGCTGATTTACTTTGTTATACAGCAGAATCTAACACACCGTTGTGAAGCAATTATACTCCAATAAAGATGTTAAAAAACAAAAACAGAGCTAATTTGGACTTCCTCCGTCCTCTGCCTTCTATAAAGGGAGTCATTAGCAGCCTTGCCATTAGGATCTTCAGAAAGGATTCGTGAGTAAAAAACAAAACAAAAAAGTGAAAAACTAACAAATTGAAACTAGATCTATAAATAGGCAATATAGGGCAAGCAGGGTAACTATAAACATTGGAGATATTACATTGTTCTGGAAAAAGAAGCCTAGTCAGATCAGAAAATAATCAAGATTTTACTCTATGTGTCTCAACCCTCAGTAAAAGTCCTCCTCTTTTCTTCACCATTTCATTTGTCATGGTTCAGTAAATCCTCAGATAATTGCCTTCTCACAGTCTCTTTAACAACTCCTTTCTACTATACTCAATTTGTGCCTAGTAACCTTAAGACATCTCTCTCTCTCTCTCTTTCTCTCTTAGGTTCATCGGATGTTACCAAAATGAACTTAGTCTTGGCTAATAAATGCAGTGTGACCCACATAAAAGAAAATATAAAGTTGAGAACAAGTACCACCAACTCTGAAGCCCTTGGAATTTTCTGGGAGTCCTCTTCATCCTTCTCACACAAGCCACCGTCTGCCTCCTCATCCTCTGCTAGGTAAATGTTCTTGTCAAACATGAGATGAAAGATACTTTTAAGATTGCTTCTTAACCAGGTAGTGCACAGAATCTACTACTTCACCTTGAATGTATAGCATTTCAGTTGCACTGAGGTTTAAACAGGCTTGTATAGGTATGCTATAGGTATGCTTATATAGCATAGGTATGCTTAATCATAGAATCTGACAGTGTTTCTACAGAAAAATGCATTCAGACTACTGAACGATTGAATTATAAATGAAATTCTGGAACACATTAATTGTACATATTATATAAAATAAGTAACCGGGTTAATTTTTTAAAGAGAAAACTTTCATATTGACTACATAAAGTTTAGAAACATTAAACAACATAGAATAACCTGAACAAAATAACAAAGATTAAAACGAAATTGCAAAATAAAATGCAAATGGTTGCAAAATGTCAACTCCTCTAAATTAATCTATAAATTTAGGCTAAACCATAAAAAGTTTAGCTCCAGTATTATGGTGGTTGTGCATATTGCTTTTAAAACCAATGAAACTTATTGAGGTAAATTAAATGACTTTTACGTATTTTAAATAACATCCTCATAACCTATAAAAATGGTCTTTTTTATTTAAAATGACTCCACCTGGTTACATAAAACTTCAATTTTGGATTATTCAATCAAAATGCCATAATTATAATTTTTTTAAAAAAATTATTTATTATTTATTTATTTTTGGCTGCATTGGGTCTTAGTTGTGGCATGCGGGATCTTCATTGAGGTATGCGGGATCTTTCGTTGTGGTGCGCGGGCTTCTCTCTAGTTGTGGTGTGGGGTTTTCTCTTCTCTAGTTGTGGCGCGCAGGCTCCAGGGCACGTGGGCTCTGTAGTTTGTGGCACGCGGGCTCTCGTTGAGGCGCCTGAGCTCAGTAGTTGTGGTGCGCAGGCTTAGTTGCCCCGCGGCATGTGGGGCATTCCCCGACCAGGGATCGAACCTGCGTCCCCTACATTGGAAGGCAGATTCTTTACCACTGGACCACCAGGGAAGTCCCTATACTTATAATTATATTTAACAAATTCTAGAGTGTTCAGGGTAGTTGAAATAAGATGTTCATAAGCATTAATTACTCACAAAACATTTTTTTGGGGAAAATAAAATTCTATCAAACCTCAATAAGAGCAAAACTAGCATCAGTTAAATAACCACAGTTAAACTAAAAAGAAATAAAATTATTTTTAAAAAGAGAAAACAGATGCCCTGTTGTGGCTGTGGATGTTCAGGGGTCCCTGCTGTGAAAGCTGAATCAAACCTGCATGTCTTATATACACTACCAAATGTCAAATAGATAGCTAGTGGGAAGCAGCCGCATAGCACAGGGAGATCAGCTCAGTGCTTTGTGTCCACCTCGAGGGGTGGGATAGGAAGGGTGGGAGGGAGGGAGACGCAAGAGGGAGGAGATATGGGGATATATGTATATGTATAGCTGATTCACTTTGTTATACAGAAGTAACTAACACACCATTGCAAAGCAGTTATACTCCAATAAAGATGATAAAAAGAAAAGAATAAAGACTAGGTGATAAACAAAACAAAACAAAACAAAAAGCCTGCATGTCTCCTGGCTCCTTGGGTCCTCACACTGTTACCCTTTTTCTCGAGGATTTGATCATCCAGCGGTTCCCCTGATCCTCTCGGGCCTCTGCCCAGGACTGTACGTGAACTGCAGGGGCAAAAGGGCCACTTGGAAAAAGCTGGAATTTAAACTCTGTTTCCACCAATTTTGTCTATTATGATCTCCCCCCACCCCACCCCTCCCCACCTTAGCTCTTTGAGCTTCCTCTCAGTTGACAGAGCTGCCAACCATCTTTCTTGAGGTTTTTCTCACTGGAGATAATCTGTCCTTGATAGAAGGAAGTCATTCTTTCTCATTCTTTTTCCAGGTCTTCAGCCATCCCCATGGATAAGTATTCAGCTGTTTTCATACAGTTTGGGAAGTTATTTTTTTCTTTATTTGCAAGTGGTAAATACCCTCCTCTACTAATTTTCTGCAAAGTTGCATTTCAGGTTCTTGGTGAAGTTCAGGAAGTATTTGCAATTTCAGCTGAAGCTTTTGAATCTCATTTTTAAGCTGAGAAAGTGAAAAGCCACTTCTTAGCTTAAAAGTTCACTGTCTTTCCTCCATGTCCTGAGCACTCCCAGCCTGGCCCCAAATATTCAGGCACTCTCTTAACCTGACCTCCTCTCCTTTGGGACCATCTTTTAGGAGTTCTCAATCCCCACCCCAAAAAAGCCTTAAAATAGTTAAACAAGGAAGCTCTTAGACTGATGTGGCGCTAATGTAGTGGGGGCTTATGTAAGCAAACCAAAATTTAAGCCTGTAAATGCCTCAAGGTTACAAAAGCAAAACGCTTAGGACAATCAATCACAAACAGCTGACTAGGCTTTAAGCTACAGGCAATCAAATAATTAATTTCTTTCTCCTGGCTCCTATCGGTGGAGCGCTCCTAATCACTGTGTTTTGGTGATGCTTGATTGGAATCTATTTCTGCGCAAATAAACCCTTAAACTTTTAAATATGCCTCAGTTTATCTTTTTTTTTTTTTCTTTCGGTACGCGGGCCTCTCACTGTTGTGGCCTCTCCCATTGCGGAGTACAGGCTCCGGACGCGCAGGCTCAGTGGCCATGGCTCACGGGCCCAGCCGCTCCGCGGCATGTGGGATCTTCCCGGACCGGGGCACGAACCCGTGTCCCCTGCATTGGCAGGTGGACTCTCAACCACTGCGCCACCAGGGAAGCCCTCAGTTTATCTTTTAACACAAGTTATCAAAACGTTTCTTCCAACCATACATGGTTGTCTGGAAGAGGAGTTCTGGGTGGTTTTCTTCATCTTGTTATATTTCCTGATAGATTGGCACTCAAACTCTGCCCCAGGTGGTGCCCCTTAACTTGGCTGTGCTGTGGTGGTCCAGGCAGACCCTGCCCTACCTTTGATGGGGCTCCTTGGAGATCTCACTCCCTTCCTTCCTTCTCTGCCCACTTTCTTCTTAATGCTCACTCTCCCTGATCCACTGTCGTGTTCTTACTTTTTTTTTTCACTAATCTCTCTTGGTGATCCCTGGATCTCCCATCAGAATGCCTCATGACACTCACCACTGAGAAGGGAGTTTGTTCTCATCTTCCTGGGTTTTAGGGCACTTTTCACTCTTTGAATTTCACGGCTAGGTTAAGAGAGAGGCTTTTGGCTCTATGGAGGTTGAAGAAATGTAATTTCTATTATATCTATTATTGTAAATTCAAATATAAATTTCATATTGTGCCTCAGATTAGTTCATTAATCTACCCTGCCTCTGAATTCTATTTGAAGACTGGGAATTGAGGTCTAGCCACCTTCCTGTATCTTGAATGTGAGAACAACTCAGATAAATCTGTTTGCAGCTGTTCCTGGAAAAATACTCTGCTATCTCCTCTGAGACTATGTTAAATCTTCACGAATGGAGTTTACCCCTTTAATAAGAGCTTCTTCTACTTCATGGTAGATATTTTTATGACATAGATTCTTTCTCAAACTTGGCCTGGAGCTCTGGGAACCTGTGTTCTACCAGAGAGTCAGTCCAGGTTTTCCCATTTCCTCCATCTACCCAGTAGCTTTACCTACTCCCCCACCCTTCCCTAGTCACAAGACAGTAACAATATTTAATTAGTCTATTTCTCTCCATAGTTAGAAGGTAGAAGCAGAAGTCTTAGGACTTTTCTGACTCAACAGTGATGCTTGCAGGAGGGGAGGGAGGGGAGAAGAGCCCTCACTAACCCTCCTCTGTTTCTTTTCTTGGTTGTCATCTTCTAAATGTATGACATAAGGTCATGGCTTTTCTCTTGTCTCGTTGTTGTTGTTGTGAACTTTTTGACTGCTTTCATCTATTCTTTTTTTGTTGTTGTTCATCTTACTAGCTTATAATATGGTGAACTTCTGTGATCTGTTCATTATCGCCCATCTTTACCAAGAAGCATCAATAACAATTTGATTGTAAAGCAATTGTGCATATAGTTTGAAATGATTTAAGGGGATATAGTATTTTAATATCATTATAACTCCTACAAAATAATTTATCCATTGGCTTCCTATGACACTGCATGATTCTCAGTTTGCTTCGTGTCACTGTCTCCTCAGCTACATGGCATGAATTAAGAACACTTCGTGTCCACTTCTTAATGACATTGCTGCAGAAGGGTGATTTCCAGTTCCATTTAAGCTGATATCGTAATCCCTACAGAGTTTATATTAGGATTTTAAAGAGAGAATCTAGGTCAAACAGGAAGAAGTGACAAGCTGTGCCTTGACCCCTTTATCGGCTGCTCTGGATCCCACGGTGTGATTTCACTTTGCAATCAGGTCTCCATCAGGAGCTGCGCTGTTTATTTGCCAAAATATGTTGAACTTTCTCAAAGCCTTGTGCTTTGAGAAAGTTGTCTTATTTGGGACAGATAAGATAACAGTGGGAAATAAAATACCACTGAGAACCAAAAAGACTCATTTCAGCTTTAGGAACCAGAAATACTCAGAAACCTAAGTTATAATGGGCTCATAGACTCAGCTGAAGGGTTAAGCACCTCTAAACTGCGGGGCTGAACCAACCTCTTCATCTGAATCTTTAGGCCAAAACACTCAAAACCAGCTCCCAACAATAAAGCCTATTCCATCATCACTGCTGAGAAATATTAAAAAATAATATTGCCAAAAAAAGAAAAGAATGGGAAAATAACCACATGGGAAACAAAAGGAGGTAAATTCCACCTGGATCCTTTTGTTCACTGAAGGAATCACAGAAAATCACAGAAAACCAGCTGCCCAGGGTTAGCAAGTGGTACAATAAAATGAACACTGGCAAAATAGCTGTATGGTCAGGCCATTCAAGATGACTCTTCTCTTACTCTCCGTGCATCCCCTGCTTGACCAGACCCTCCTTTACTCACAGGACTATCCAGTCTTCTTAATTATAGGGCTTAATTGGTAACTGCCTACGTGCTTGCCCCGGCTCCAGCTGCTGGTTTCCCTGGTAACTGATGAGCCAACCTGACGTCACTTGCCCTATAAATGGTAGCCTCCTCCTCCTCGCAGTAGTAGAGGTTCTTGCAGACGCCTGCCCTACACGGTGTAACTCCATGACCTTTTGCTTCAAACTGGTAAGATTCCCTGTCCAGTAAACTGTTGATGTTTCTGTTGCTATTTCCAGGCTCCTTCTGTCTCAACTCTGGCAACTACAAGGTTCTGTGAGGTGCAGCCCAACAATTGACGAGCCAGCCAGGAGGCCAAAGGGACCCCCACGAGCACCAAGACGTCAGGAAATAAGAGCGGGGAATGGAAAGTTGCAGGGGGAACCCCGGTTTGGCTGTCCACTAGTAAGTGGGGCCCTGTGGTGGCTGTCCTTGAGGAAGGGGTGTCGGCAAGGGAGTCCAGAGGGTCATGGCCCGTCCAAATTGGGCTCCCAAGGTGTGGGACCTACTGAGAGCACTGAAGAAGGGGAAGATTGGGATGAGGTCATAAAGGTCCTTATCCCACAGGATAGAGATGAAGAGCGGCTCCCTTCAGAGCAGAGGCAGCTGACTACCATGAGAGATGTCTTTCTCTTCCACCATATTGATGATATCCTGTTAACCTCAGAGTTTCTTTCTAGTATTAAAAGTAGCAGCCCTGCACTTGTGGCTTGTCTGATTGCACGGGGCTGGCTGGTGAATACAGACAAAATGCAAGGACCTACCTGGATTATCTATCAAATACTTGGGTGTTATCTGGTCGGGTAAGACAAGCATAACCTAAACCATTACAGACACAGGCATTAGGGATATTAACGCAGGGCCAGGCTTGTGAATTGGATGTGGTCAGTTAACCAGAAAGGTTTGGCTTGGGCCTGTGGCAATGGCAAAGTGATGAAAAAGTCCCCTTGGGCTTCTGCTCTGAGCTGTGGAAGGAGGAAGAGTAAGGATTGCGTGATCCAGCGGCAGCTGCATGTGGGCTACAGTGTTACAACAGGTGGAAGACATTACAAAAGGCCCACCCAAGTCATCCTGCAACTCAATAAAACCACTAGTTGGGGATCTATAACAGCTGTGCGTGATGTATGGGATCCCCATGTACTTCAATAGCTACCGAGGAACCCACTTTACCAGCCAGGAAGTTCAGGCATGGAATGATAAAAATGACACACTGACCTTTCCACCTGCCCTACAACCCCACTGCTGCCGGGCTAGCAGAAAGGGTGAGTGGGCTACTTAAACAACCATTGAGATGGAAACCTGCTCTCTCCACGTGTGGACGGGGAAGCTAATTCAAACCCTGTGAGCTATAACTGAAGAAGCCAGTGGCTACGCCATGTTAACCCAGAGGCAACTAGGCAATGGTCAACTGTCGGTCAGGACAATGATTCACTTTCACCCTTGCTGCAGGATATACACCACTCCCCATCCCTCCCACAGCCCCCCGCCGGGGGAACACACTATAAAATGGCCCTGGGATTGGCAGGTAAAGCCCCGGTGGTTTGGGTTTGCTGAATAGGGTTAGAAAGGGACTTACAGATCTCACCTGGCTTCTACCTGGCTACATCCAAAACTACTATAGTAATCTGGGCCCCTTACTGGAGAGAGGTACCGTCACATTAACACTGTGGTCTGTTTACATATGTGGTCTCCAGTCTTCGGCCCCGGCTGTGGAGACTGAGGGTGGACAGGCGGTGTGGCACTGCAGGCCAGGACAAAACCACAGGCAGGGGTGGTATTTTCTCAGAGTGCTGTTACTGCTTGTAATTGGCTTAATGGTCATGATCTCCCCTGTATTGTGCCTGTCCGGCAACTCACATTTCATCCCTAGTCTGTCTGAGGACAAGGTGACAACTGTGGTCTCACTGCAAAGTGAGTGATTGCTGGATGAGCAGTAAGATGCCATGAAAAATCGACCCAGCTAATGTGACTGCGTGGGGACGACTGAAGACCTCCTCTTTCCTGTCCCGCATGCCAGGCGCCTGGCTCCGGAATTTTCCCACCTCTTGGAGAATCACTTTTTAGCATACTAGGTATCTTACACTCGATACTCCGTAGCTGCTGTTGTTTGTATTGCATTTGTGGTATTTTGTTGCTGTGTACCTCTACATACCTGACCCCAGGGATATCGTGGAGGAGGGGCAGGCCAAATTGTAAGGGTTGTGCGGGGTGCGTAGGGGTGGAGTGTATCCTCAGGCCACTCAAGATGACTGTTCTCTTGCTCTCTATAAATCCCTCACAAGACTATCCAATCCTCTTAATGATAGGGCTTAATCAGTAACTGCCCAGGTGCTTGCCCACTGTCCCAGCCGCTGGTTTCCTTGGTAACTGATAAGCCAAACTGACTCCAATTTCACCTGTAAATGGTAGCCTCCTTCTCCCCGAGTAGCAAAGATTGCTTCTGTGTCCTTCCTGGTGTCTGCCATACACAGTGGGGTGTTACTCCAGGAGCTTCTGCTTCAGACTGGTAAGATTCTCTATCCAATCAACTGTTGATAGTCTCTGTTGCTGTTTCCAGGCTCTTTCCTTGGTCTCGAGGCTGGGCAACAAGGCTTGCAGGCCTGTGGGGTGCAGCCCAACAATACCGTATAACCAATTTTAGGGGGAAATGGGATTGAAAGATTTTTATGACTGGACCTGGGTTGTAAAAAGTTGAAGAAAATCCAACGTCATAATCCTTCCTTAGGGAAGGTTAGATATGGCTTGAAGCGCCAGCCTCCAAACCCTCAGACCAGAACTGCCTACATAAATTGTGGAGCCCTTGCACAAAAACTAAATTTCAAGGCAGAACAGAGCATATAACCAAGGACAGACCCTTCTGTATGTGGAGCCCTGTGCTTGTACACAGGTCACACACCCATGCAGCTGGCCTGCCTTCCACTCCTGCATTCCTGCCCCACGGATTTTTACCTTTTTCGAGCTCCTCTTTTTTTGTCTTGAAAGTTTAGAGTCTGTAGCTGTGTGCTGGGAATGCTTGAGATGCAGAGGTGGAGGAGGCGCAGCGCCTCCTGGTGACTTCTCCAAGCATTGCACAATCTCCTGAGAGGAACGCAAGCATCTTCCAGTTTCCATCTTGGGCTTTGTCACAATCAGTTTTATAGCCATAGACCAGTGTAAACAGTACTTTAAAACGAGCTCAGAAAATACTGTGTCTGTCAGCGAGCTATTCAGAAGGATACCAGTGAATTTAGTTATTCCAAATTTCTTTGTTTAGAGCCAAGCCTCCTCCCCTGATGCTTTCTGTTAGATTTGATGGAGTCAGGGAGAGTTGGCACACAAGGCAGGGTAAGACCACTAAGTCAATTCATTAAAAATAAAATCCACATGGGTTATCAATCTTCCAAAGTTAAAACTCAGCTTTGATTAAGGGTTGGCTCTAGATTGAGATAAGAATTAGAAATGCCTAACCTGAAACTCTGCAACAGTCAAGTTTGTGATGAGCTTTGAATATCGGGCTAAGGAACATAACGGTTATTTTGGTTAAGACATGTGGATGCCAAAGGATTGGCATGATCATACCTATGTTCTAGAAAGATAATTCTGGCAAGGCCAAAACTTATGGAAGAAGTTGAAGTTGGGAAATCAGACAATAAAAGTCTGAACTCTTCAAAAAATAAGGGATATGTAGAAGTTGAATTCTTTTTCATTTTTTACTTGAAGTATAGTTGATTTACAATATTATTATACAGTTATACAGCACAGTGACTCAAATTCTTAGGTTATATTCTACTTAAAGTTATTATAAAATGTTGGCTATATTCCCTGTGCTGCAGTGTATCTTTGTAGCCTATTTTATATATAGTAGTTTGTACCTCTTAATCCTCTACCCCTATCTTGCCTCTCCCTACTGGCAACCACTAGTTTGTTTGCTAGATTTGTGAGTCGGTTTGTTTCATTATATACACTCATTTTGAGTTCACATACAAGTGATAACATACAGTATTTTGTCTTTCTGACTTATTTCACTAAGCATAATATCCTCCATGACTAGCCATATTGTAAATGGTAAAACTTTATTCTTTATGGCTGAGTAATACTCCATTGTGTATATATATCACATCTTTATTCATCTGTTGATGGATACTTAGGTTGCTTCCATGTCTTGGCTATAGTAAATGCTGCTATTAACACTGGGGTGCGTGTATCTTTTTGAATTAGTGTTTTCATCTCCAGATATATACCCAGGAGTAGAATTGCTGGATCGTATGATATTCCTATTTTTAGATTTTTGAGGAATCTTCATACTGTTTTCAATAGTGGCTGTACCAATCTACATTTCCAACAACAGTGTAGGAGTGTTGCCTTTTGTAGAAGCTGAATTTTGGTGGTGGAATTTGGTGATGGAATGGGTATCTGGAAGTCATAGTGGACATTTGGGGCTTAGATATTTTGTAACTTAGATCATCATATTTGCTGATGCCATTATTTGATATAGGGAGCATCAGCAAATCAGCCATTAAAATTCCTGATGGGGGTGGATTCGGGGGTCCTCCATTCTGCATAGTAAGACAGTAATAAACCAAGATACTTACCTTTTTTTTTGCGGTATGCAGGCCTCTCACCGCTGTGGCCTCTCCCATCGCGGAGCACAGGCTCCGGACGCGCAGGCTCAGCGGCCATGGCTCACGGACCCAGCCGCTCCACGGCATGTGGGATCTTCCCGGACCGGGGCACGAACCCGTGTCCCCTGCATCAGCAGGCGGACTCCCAACCACTGTGCCACCAGGGAAGCCCAAGATACTTATCCTTTTGACTTCCACCATTTTCAGTCACATCTTTAGAGATCTAGTTCATTATAACTTTTGAAATTATCAAGCAAAATTAAAAGTTAATTAGGAAATATCTTTAAAGCTAAAATAACTAAAATATAGCTAGATATAGCTATATTTTATAGCTAGATAACTAGAATATAGCTGAGACAGATTATCTTCCAAAGAGTCCTGATAAAAGCTGTGATAATGTAAAGTATTATGCTATGCATAATACTATGTAGAGAACTCTATCAGAATGGGTGCCTTCCTCAATTTGGGGTAAAAAGTTTGAATTCTGTAATCCCATACTCATTGTGATGGCAATGAGATTTTCTTTACAGAACCTTCTGATGGCTCTGTAATCTCACAAGTTTAGAATACCAAGCTATGTAGTAACAATATTTTCCTAAGTTTGAGTTGAGAGGAAAATTACTAGCATTTGAGATCTCCAGAAACATAAAAAATCCTTAATGATGGTGGAGACTTTTTTTTTCCCCTCTCTCTTCATCTTCCAGAGGGAGCCCCCTGAGCCTGTAATTCTGAACCCATACACTGATTAAACCCAACTTCACTGGTACAAGTTTTAAATTCTAAGTTTTTAAAACAAAGTTTAAAAGTTTCAAAAACTAGAATAAAGCTTTTGATTGATGTGGCCTAAAAACTCTATCCTGTGATGCTCTTGTAATTTCTTTTTCAAATGTTTGTGGTTATAGAAGGAATGTACTTTAATTCGTGATGAGTCTGTGAGAAATCAGTCTTATATGTGCATTGTTCAAATGTGCAAGGATGTTTTTGGGTTTTCACAATGACTGAAGACCTTACTAGAATTAGTATCTGGAAACCAAAAGTACATCCTGTAATGCAGGGGACAGATGTATACCTGAAATCCTGGATAACTGTCGGATTCTTTGTTTTTAAAAATATTACCAGAATATATGCAGCTGTACTGTGTATGTATAACCCTGTTGTACTGTTCCCCTGGCGTATACATGCTATCTCAATATTCAGGGTTTCTTTATATCTCCTCCAGTTTCTAGATGGTCCAGTTGCTATTGCCGCAAAACAAACTACCCCCAAACTTAGTGATACACCAACCCGTTTAGTATAGTTCACATAATCAGTAGATCAGAAATTTGGACAGGGCTTGGCCGAGCAATTCTTTTGCTTCTTGTATCTTCGATTGAAGTCATTCCATGGTACCCAACTGTTGGATAGGCTGGTGTGCAGGGCAAAAGATGATGTCCCTGCTCTTCTGGCTTCCTGACAGTGGTGGCTGGGCTTAGCTGGTACTATTGTCTAGAGTGCCTACACGTGATGTCTCCTGCATGGTGGTCTTGGTGTTGTCAGAGTTCTTATGTGGTGGTGGGCTTTTCTGAAAGGAGTTGTTCCAGGAGAGCTGGGAGGAAGGTGTATCACCTTTTGTGACTTAGTGTTCAAAACCATACAGTGTCACTTCTAGCACATACTATTGGTTGAAGCAGTCACAAACCCACCAGATTCAAAGCATGGAAATAGATTTCTATCTTTTAAAGGGATAAGCATCAAAAAAATTTGTGGCCATTTTTATAAACTACAACTTGAATTTATTCATTTAATATTGAGTGTGTAATACATGCTAAATACCCTGCTGGGCTTAGGGACAGTGAACACAGGAAATAAAACACCCTCATATTAGGTGGGAGAAAGACATGAAAACAGAATGGCACAAATAACTACACAATAAAAGTAAGTGCTGTGAAGAGCTAACCTGGTCTGGGGCTCAAGGAAAGAACTTCCTGTAAAAAGCATGTTTCAGCTGAGATCTGAAGGATGAGCAGAATGTAGCCAAGCTGCAGAGGGGAGGAGCAGACATTCAGGGTGAAGGAAGGTGGCCCGGGAAGGCACAAGGTGTTCAAGCAACAGAGAAATGCTATATGGCTGGACATTGAGAGTAAGGTGGAAGTGACTCATGTCTTGTATCCTTTTTACAGGAGTATGTAAGTTATCACAGAAGAAATGACAAATGTTTTTATCAGGTAAGTCGAGAGCTGATCAGATCTGAAGTTTTACTGTAATGTTTTTGCTTGCTTTGGGCCCCAAGTGAAGGGAGTTGTCTTACTCATAATCAGTTTATAGTACAGCATCAGTGATGCGTGCCAGGCCCTTTTCCTCTTTTTATATCTTTTCCCCTTCATCTTCCTGCTTCTATTTCCCTTCTTCCATCAAAGGCTGCTACTCTAAAGTGATTAACATAAATCCTTGGCAAGGTATGTATCATTCAAAGATATGGTGTAATTTATATATTAGGTGTGCCTTACATTCACATAGAGTATTATGTGCTAGCTCTTGTTTTGTCTCTCTTTTTCACATTCAACATTTTATCCCCAAAGTGTATACTTGAGGTAGTGGTTAAAAGCATGACCTCTCAAAACTAGGATTTCTCCATTTAAATCCTGGTTCTGCCACTTTTTAGCTATGTGATCTTTTTTTTTTCTTTGCGGTACGCGGGCCTCTCACTGTTGCGGCCTCTCCCGTTGCGGAGCACAGGCTCTGGACGCGCAGGCTCAGCGGCCATGGCTCACGGGCCCAGCTGCTCCGCGGCATGTGGGATCTTCCCGGACCGGGGCACGAAACTGCGTCCCCTGCATCGGCAGGCGGACTCTCAACCACTGCGCCACTAGGAAAGCCCTCTCCATACCTCAGTGTCCACATTTAGGAATATGATAATGGAGCATTGGGTTGAATAAAGGTGGTGCAGATAAACAAAGGGCATGGCAAACAGTAAGTGATGTTAGCTAGTATTATCAGTCAATGTTAGCTAGTATTATCATTCCCTAGTAGTTAACTAAATATTTGCTATCATCATCTAGTTCATTGCTTCTGACCGCTGAATAGGATTGTCATATGCCTCCACCCCATTTGGTTTATGTAGTTCCTTGATGATGGACAACAGACTCCAATTCTGTTATACCATTTCTCCCTTATAAACCTATACAAGAGTTTCTCTGAAGAACACACAAGTAATACTGGCAAGTCGCAGGGTGTGTGCCTACCCAGTTCCACTAAATACTGCTGAATTGATCTCTAGGATGGCTATGGTAGTTTATACTCTCACCTAACTGATCAGGGGTACGAAAGCCTGGACATCTTAGGACAGTTCAGGACAATCTTGAATATTCTGTAACTCTCTGGGGGATGGGGGCAGGGGAGACGAGGCTTTCTCGGCCTGCATTGAATCTTCACTTCTTGTTCTGCCCACTCCTGCTTCCTCCTCTCTGCTACAGATGTTGGTCCCTAGGGCACTCCCTAAGAAATATTCTGCATGCTAAACTTTGCGTCTTGCAGAACCCAACCTGAGACTTCATGCTATTTTTCAACTGAATTTTAAAACCTGATTCTATGCAATTATGTTAAATTACTTGAATGCTCAATCTCAAAAAGCTACAACATGCCACTGAGAAGACCACCTAATTTTGTCACACCATTGAAACGATCGTTTTTAGGAAAATACATTCTATTCTTTTTGTTCCGCTTCCTCTATTTTTGAAAACCTAGTTTCTCCCTGCAGCTCTATTAAAGGAAGTAAAACATTGAAGGGTAGCAGAATATGCCACCCCAAATTATGCTTCTTTGGCATAAGATTATTTTGAGCTGATTATTTTGAGAAACTGCAGACACAGGAGAAGCTCTAAAACCAGTAGAAGTTACGCTTTTGTAAGAGTAATTTACATTAGAAAGGGGGCCTGTACTAGGAACAGAGTTATTACCAGAGATAAGTCACCTGAGGTGCTTACCTACAAGGCAAGGCAACGTTTGTTTTACATATATTTCATTTCCTCTTTTCACCTTCCCGTGAATTGCCTTCTCTCCCTTTTGAAACGCAGACCTCTATCACTTTCATTAGGTCAGGATGTTATTATAAGCCTCAATTGTCTGGCTGCCTTTTGAGTCTCACATCTTCGGAATGCTCCTGTGTGTTAAGTACATAATTAAAATAGTGTTTTTCTCCTGTTTATCTGTTATGCCAATTCAGTTCTTAAGTCAGACACAGAACCTAGAAGGGTAGAATGGAAAAGTTTTCCTTCCCAACAATATTAACAGGCTAAAAATGGATTTTCTGACTCTAGCAAGGGTACTATGTTTATCAAAACTGAAATTCCTTGTTTGTAAGGAGTTATCTACAAGTCAGTGAGTTATAGTTCTGATACTGATCTAAAAGAAAATACAGATCTTCCTTGACTTACGGTGGGGTTATATCCCAATGAACTCATTGTAAATCAAAAATTTCCCGAGTTGAAAATGCATCTCACACACCTACTAAACATCATAGCTTAGCCTAGTCTACCTTAAAGATGCTGACAGCTAAAAATTTTCACCTGCGCTCTGGTTCTATAAGAATCAAGTCACTAGCCACTGCAGTTGCTGACTTTCGGCACACCCTGAAAGGAGTTCAGGGAGAGGAGGAATGAGGTACTCTGTGCTCTGAGAAAAACTGGCAGAACAGGGCTTTTGACAGTTAAATACTTTGCGCAGGAGATTTTATGAGCCCAAATTCTTGCATCTTCTCATATCTAGAAGAACGCCAAAATCATTAACAGACATCTGCCCCTTGTGACTAGCAGCAAGCTTCTTGTGACTAGCAACATTCTACCAAAAACTGTGCTTGATCGCACGTATCCCCCTTCACTAAAATTATATACTGACCACGCTCCCACCTCTTCTGAGCAGTTCCTCAGAACTATCTGAGGGGCTGTCTCCTGGGCTTTAGTCCTCAGTTTGTCCAAATACAACTTAAACTCATGTTATGCTTTCTTTTTTATTTTTTCAGTCAACAGTTTGGCAACTAATGAAGGGACCCAGAGCAGTCTTCTCTCCTTTGCCTGAACTCTATGAGGAACCAGAGTTTGGTACCAGCAGAGGCCTCTTGTGCCCATTCACCTCCCTCAGAGAGTCTAGACGAATTTGGGTGAGTCTCTCTTCCCTGGCTCTCGGCTCTCCCATATTGGTTGATATCCTGAGTTTTATCTGGCAGTATGTAACAGTCCTTGGCCCCTCAGGTGAAAGACACTGTTGAGGGGTGTGCCCACCCAGCTGAAAGATACTAGGGAAGGCGTCCACCCGGTTGAAAGACACTGAGCTGTCTGGGCTGAGTGGTTAGGTAGAAGGCTGATCTGACACCTCTCCTGAATTTGGCTGCTTTACTGAGTTTGTTGGGATAAAAGTGAAAATATTACATGAGAGCTTTGCTCTGAAGAAGGAGGATAAGACTGCTTCCGGTTGGTTACGACTTTCTCAGGAAACTGAGAAATTTATGGGAGTGGTGGAGGCAGAATCCTCACACTGTGCAGTGGTCCCACAGGGCAACCTGTGTATTAATTAAAAGACGTGCTCATCCAGGGATCATGTATAAGAATTGGCCATTCAATGATCTGAGTACCAACGGTGGTCTTAGACGACCAAAGGGAGAAACTGAGACACGTAAGAGGGCTGCGATGACTCCAGAGTGGCGCCTAGAGGAGTTAAGCTCACAAGCAGCACACTGGCCCACATACAATCTCATTAGTAGATTTTATCCCCAACAAATTCAACTTTAAGATGGGAAATAGAGCTCTCAAACAGAAACAAGGGGTGTCAGAAAGCCAGCCTCTGACCAACACCCCAGCCAAGTTTATAAACAAAACTTACTCTTACAAGCACTTACCTAATTGGGCATTAAAGGAGAATCTTGCCCAGAAAATGGCCAAAGTGGACTCTATAGCAGACACAGTTGTTAGAGAAAGCTGGCATGATAAAACACCTTTCCAGAATTCTGACCCTGAGGGAACAAGTCTTTCTAGGAAAACTTGCTTTTCTCTCCCAGTGCCTTGAGATGTAAATGTTCTACCAGGGTTCTCAGGAATACTTACCTAGACTACTGTAATTCCTGAGACTGAGGGAAACAACGGGGTGGGGGAGACGAGGCCTTTTCAAATTTAACTTATTCCAAATGTTATTTATAAACGAATGAGTTTTATATTGTAATGCCTAATTCATGACTAAATTTTAAAGTGAAGTTGAGACCTCTGCTTGTGTCTTTCCATATGTCTATGTGTGCATTATAAATATGTCTTTACCTTTGGATGGTATTATCAAAATTAATTTGGAAATGAGTTTTACTTAATTGGCTTAAAGGAAATTAAGTGCTTATATGAATTCTCAGAAATATAAAAGGAAACTGCCAGAATGAATTTCAGGTTCACATGAACTGGGAAATATTCATTGTTAATACCTGGTATTAAAGTTTGTCAATTTAATTAGTATAGACATGTCTTTAGAATCATCAATATTAAGTATAATACTTTTACTGTATCTAGGTTTAATAGAAGTCAAATAAGATCTTATATGTGTTGCAGATTTGTCAGCAAGAAAAAACTTGGTATGATTTTTATTAAAAAAATGTAAATGAAGTAAGAGCTTTTGGGTAAATGTCCTAGGAGTAATTATGTTTTAGGAATGTCTACTTAAAAATAATCTCTCCAGATATTTGGTAACTTGAAATTTTAGAGTTGTGCTAATTTAAATGAGGAAAGTTTATTGACTAGCTAGGTCATTCCCAAATAAAATGAGGTACTGAAACACTAATTACTAAACATTGGCTTGTATTTACAGGGAAACTAAAGATATTTAAGACGATTGATAAATATATTTGGTGCCACATGAGATTTTCTATAAGAAAGCACATATTTTTAGAAATTATTATTGGTATTTATGTTTGCCAATCTATAGAATACTAACATAAAAGACAGTTCATATTTGCTTGATCCTTAGTTTTCACTAGAAATTAAGGTTTTGAAGAGTTGAGTATTCTAGTTTAAATATGTAATTAAAGCTACCAGAAATAATTAGAGAAATATTTCAGTATACAGTAGCAAAGTAGGATGTGGGTTTTCAGTAAAAGAAGGTATGAAGAATAGAATTGCATTTTGTTAAGGGAAAAGAAAGTAATTTTGTCCTAGAGATGGTTGTTTCTGCATGGGAAAAAATAAGAGACAAACTAATACTGATACAGAAAGTTATGGAAAGTTCGTGGAAAGGGACCCCGAGAAAAGAGTTTTGTGCAACGTCAGGATTGGCTAAGTTTAGAATAAATTTAATTAAGTAAATGAATTGTTATTAAAAGTAGGCTGATGCAAGACTGGAGTTCAGTTTTCTTTCTGTTAAGAAAACAAAGTTGTTTTTTGACCATTGAGCTGCTTTTATAACAGAACTTAAGTTTCTTTACCTTTTAGAGTTTATCTTTTAAGTGATCTGTTCTGTATTTTCCTTTGAAATCTTTTGTCACATTGCTTAAGTGAATATGTATTGTTTCACAGTGATCTATGGTCCTATTTGACCAAGTGTTTTAAAACTTTTCTGACATTTTTTGACAAACTTCCCAAATCAAATTCCAGTGAAGTTCCTTTGACCTCTAACTAACTTTTGGGATGCTCCAAAAGTCCCTGAAACCTCCCAAAGACAGATATTAAACTAATTAGGTTCATTTGGTACATTAATTACATGAGAAGCATTGTCAAATGAGTAATAAATCTTCTTAAGTTATATTGTATGGGTAAACGTTATTAATATAGATATTCTAGAAATTATATGGAATTCCTAAAAATCAGTAAGCTTTGGTAAAGTATTATCAGTCATAATTCTAGTTATCTTAAAATGTTTTATGTCATAGCAGTAACCAAGTTTCTTTGTCAATTGCATTGTAATTAGGTCTTTAACTGTGCCTTAAGTCTTGTCATTCACAGACAGTTACTGTTTTACTCTGATGTCCTTGCAAAAATGCTTCCTCTTCACGAATATTCATAGCAAGAATATGCACTTTTTGACAAGTGCAGGCTTCTGATAACTTTCAGATTATACTGCTGATGGGTAAGAAATTAAAGAATTCTAATGGAAAATCTCTTGGCTTCATAAACTTAACAAGGATTAGTTACATGAGATAGTGAACTGGTGAATATGGTTATAATTTTTTATGGCTTCTGTCTGAAATATTATTGGCTTTTAATCTTTATTTTTCCAGCTATAAGGAACCCTTCCCCTTAAGCTAATTATGACTTACATCAATTTAGTAAATTATACCTTTGTAAGCAGAATTGAAACATATATCCTTTCTCTCTACCTGATCCCTCCAGAGATTGGAAACTCGTGGATTACCAGCACGTTTATCAGGTAAATTAGGAACGCCACCTCCTAACAGGTGCAGGAATCTCAAGATATTTTAAGGACCTTGAAAAGGGAGAAATTCACTCAAAAATTTCCAAGGCAAAATCAGTGACAAGCCCTTGGCATAGCTTTCCTACCCTTGAAAGGCCTTTTAAAAATTTGAGATTGCTTAAAAAGTTCCAGCAAAGCCAACTTTAAAAGAACCTATATGATCAATTACACTTGTATAGATCATCAGGCCAAGTTTATTGAAACCAGACTTATTTTGCAAACAAATTAGTCTAATTTTGGCTATATTTTGTAGAAATGAGGGTAATTTTAGAAAAAGATCGTTTCAGTGGACATTAAATTATAGTTTTGTTAGTTGAGGTCTGTATTTACTAAGACTCACTTCCCTGTAGCTCCTTGCTGTTACATTATTGTAAAGTTTAATTGAATTATTTTAAGGACACTCTAAGTTTGCTTCTGAAGTTTACCTCAGTAATCTATCTTTGGATGAAGATAAGATGCCCCTGTCGCACACACGGCCCCGGCGGGGATGCGAAGCGGGTGGCGGCTGCGGAACTGGCAAAGGCTGCCTGTTTCATAACCATCACTCCTTGCTGACTCGCGGGCTGCGAGGCCTGTGTTGGGTCGGGCTGCGCCGCGGGGGCCGCTTGGAGTGGAGGCCGCTTGGGGGCTGGCGGGCTGGAGGACTGTTGAACACGGGTTGGAGGAACGTGCAGCAACCATGAGTTGAACAGAACAGAGGAGGGCAAAAAATAAAGTGCTTCGTTAGCATGCTTGGAGGGAACATAGTAAGGAAAATTGTCAGCAGAGGTGTCTAGATGGAGAGGATGGAAATGCATGTTTGAGGGGAAGGAGAATCTGTTCTTCCAACGCAGATGGGCAGTACCCTCGGGTTCAGGTACATGTGCTGATTTTTTGGCAGTTTAGTGTGGAAACCATTGATCACCTTGTCCTCATTTCTACTAGTTCTGTGTTGTCGAGGGAGCGTGCCCAAATGAGCAAGGTATCGCAGCAGAACAGTACCCCGGGCGTGAATGGAATAAGTGTCATTCATACTCAGGTTCATGCCAGCGGTTTACAGCAGGTTCCTCAGCTGGGGCCCGCTGGCCCTGGGGGCGGAGGCAGAGCTGTGCCTCCAAGCAAGCAGAGCAAAAAGAGTTTGCCCGTGGATCGCAACCGTGACGTCAGCGCGGAGAGAGGAACAGCATGGCGGTGAAAAAGAGCCTGGTGAAAAGCCAGCTGAAAGCGCAGGATACGCTGCAGAGAGTGAATCAGCTCAAGGAAGAGAATGAACGGTTGGAAGCAAAAAGTAAATTGCTAAGGAATTAAGTGTACTGAAAGATTTATTTCTTGAGCATGCACAAAACCTCGCAGATAACGTGCAACCCAGTAGCACTGAAAATATGACAAATTCTGATAATGCAGGACAGTAGACCTCACCCCTTCCAAACGTCACAGCTTGTGGCTTGAACGTTAAATGTGTGACCACCTAAACCACTCGTATCAGTGGCTGAATCTCCATTATTCAAAGATCCATTGAAGGCTGTTTTCTAGGATCAGTGCTGAAGAGTTGATTAGCTAAAAATGTTAGCCATGTAATTTGAATATCTGGTTTTAAATGATAAGGATTTTTGTGGGGATAAAAAAAACATTTTTAAAGGTATTTGGTAAAAAAAAAAAAAATGCCCTGGAGCTTGAAGCTTTTAATAAATCCTGACTTCCCAAGGGAAAAAAAAAAAAGATGCCCCCATGACTGCAATCAGGAGATTATGCATACTGGAAAAGACATCATTTAAAGGACTATCTCCAATCTAAATGGAAGGACCCTTATCAGGTACTTTTAACCAGCTCATGCACAGTAAAACTAAGGAAGTTGACCCCTTGCATTGGACTGGCCTATGGAGAGGACTGCTGACCTCAAAATCATCTTAAAAGCGATGCTTATACAGGGCAGAAACTACAAGACCAGGATGAGAAGAAGACTATATCTGAAGTAGACAGCTTACCTAAGATGATGGATCAGGCCTATATACCAATTACTTTGATAATTGCTCACAAACCAAATGTATTTCTTTCCTGGGACTCCCTCACTTGGCCAATCAATCAGATTTGCTCTAACTATCACCAAAAATATAAATTTTCTTTTAAAGGTACTCAAATTCAATCAGAGCAACGAGCAAATTTTCAGCCAAAGAATGTAACTTCCCTCAGTTGTGCACTGGATTTATATGGCTAACATCAGGCTATGATTTTTAAGACCCCCCCCCCCGCCTTATGTTGGGAACAATTAAACCATACTAAGGATTTCCAGCTTAATAACACTAGGAAATTGGGCTGGGTGCCTTATGAATAAGCCTATATATCACTTCCCTTAAAGATACGAACTGGTACAGAACAGACTAAGTCAAATGACCTGGGGATATACTGGGTCGCGCCTAATGCAAGTTCTTGGCTTAAATTCTTACTTATGACCTTACTAATACTACTAGCTAGATTATTTGTATTGCTTAGTTTACAAGATTGTTGTTTCTTACATTACCAAATGTGTGAATGAACCTCTGATAAAATGATGACTAAGTGACTTGAAGAAGTTGACCAGACATATAGTTCTGTATAAGATCAATGATTGTAATAGTAACTCTCAATATGGGAAGAAGCACCAAGAGGGAATCATTTCTAGGACCATAAGGGACTAGTAAGACAGGTGGTCCAGGGGCTTTTGGCTACAGTTAATAGGGCCTAGTCCAGTAATAGCACATTGAGTGGTATCAATGAAATCCTTGCCTAGGAATGAACATTCCATGCACTGTGGGACAAAATGGTCATGAAATGCCTCCCAAGCCATTGTCAAATGTATGACCATGAGGGGCACTGCCAACTGAAAATTGTTGCTCGCTATCTGGTTCTATAAGAATGAAGTCACTAGACACTGCAGTTGCTGACCTTCGGCACACCCTGAAAGGAGTTCAGGGTGGAGATCAGGAATGAGGCACTCTGCTCTGGGAAAAACTGGCAGAACAGGCCCTCAGATAGTTAGATATCTTCAGGAGAAGATTTTATGAGCCCAAGTTCTTGCATCTTCTCATATCTAGAAAAACACATTGTTAACAGACATCTGTTCCTCATGACTAGCAGCAAGCTTCTTGTGACTAGCAGCAAGATTCTGCCAAAACGTGTGCTAGATTGAACGTGTCTCTCTTCACTAAAATCACATGTATACTGACCTCCCCTGCTACCTCTCCTGAGCGGTCTGTCAGAGCTATCTGAGAGGCTATCTCCCAGGCTATAGTCCTCATTTTGTCCCATATAAAACTTAACTCACGACCCTCATGCTGTGCATTTCTTTTTCAGTTGACAGCACTCAGACACTTACATTAGCCTAAAGTTGGGCAAAATCATCTAACACAAAACCTATTTTATAATATGTTGACTATCTTGTGTAATTTACTGAGCACTGTATTGAAAGTGAAAAACTAAAATGTTGTAAGTCTGGAGTGGTTGTAAGAGTATTGGCTGTTGGTTCTTGTGATTGCATGGGTGACGGGGAGCTGTGGCTCCCTTCTTCTGCCCAGCATCATAAGAGGGTATCATACCACATATCACTAGCCAGGGAAAAGATCAAAATTTGAAAAATGGTTTTTACTGAATATGTATCAGTTTTACACCATCATAAAATCCAAAAATCTTAAGTTGAACCATCCTGAGTTGGGGGCTGTCTGTAGTCCATTATTTTAGACTCAGTAGGAATGCTAGTCAGAATAGTAGCATAATGAAACTAAAGACTAGTAAGTCATCTTTCAGTTGAGCCCATCTGAGAATCACTCAGAAATATCTTATTGGGATGTAAGCCTTTGTCCTTATATGTGACCTTAGGCAATCATTAACTTCTGAGGTTGCTTTGGTGTTGTTAAAAAGACAAACTGAGGCATATTAAAAATTTTAAGAGTTTGTGAGCAAAAATCAGTTCAAATTGGGCAGCTCCAAATGGTAGGTGGTTAGGAGTTCTCCATTAACAAGAGCTGGGGAGAGACTTTTACAGAGAAAAGGCAGAAGCAAAGCGAGGAAATTGACTAAAGCTTAAAGCCTACTTGGCTACTTGTGATTGGTTGTCCGTAGGTTACAATTTTATAACCCTGACACATTTACAGCCTTAGATTTTGAACTGCTTACATAGGCTGCTGTGGCATTAGAGCCACCTCATATAAAGACCTCCTTTTTTCTTTTTTCATTTTTATTACAGTGTTTCTCTTGCACGCCATGATTTTTTTTAACATCTTTATTGGAGGATAATTGTTTACAATGGTGTGTTAGTTTCTGCTTTATAACAAAGTTATACATATATCCCCATATCCTTCCCTCTTGCGTCTCCCTCCCTCCCACCCTCCCTATCCCACCCCTCTAGGTGGTCACAGTACAGAGCTGATCTCCCTGTGTTATGCGGCTGCTTCCCACTAGCCATCTATTTTACATTTGGTAGTGTATATATGTCCATGCCACTCTCTCACTTTGTCCCAGCTCACCCTTCCCCCTCCCCGTATCCTCAAGTCCATTCTCTAGTAGGTCTGTGTCTTTATTCCCGTCTTATCCCTAGGTTCTTCATGACATTTTTTTACCCCTTAGATTCCCTATATATGTGTTAGCATATGGTATTTGTTTTTCTCTTTCTGACTTACTTCACTCTGTATGACAGACTCTAGGTCCATCTACCTCATTACAAAGAGCTCAATTTCGTTTCTTTTTATGGCTGAGTAATATTCCATTGTATATATATGTGCCACATATTCTTTATCCATTCATCGGATGATGGACACTTAGATTGCTTCCATGTCCTGGCTATTGTAAATAAAGCTGCAATGAACATTGTGGTACATGACTCTTTTTGAATTATGGTTTTCTCAGGGTATATGCCCAGTAGTGAGATTGCTGGGTCGTATGGTAGTTCTATTTTTAATTTTTTAAGGAACCTCCATACTGTTTTCTATAGTGGCTGTATCAATTTACATTCCCACCAACAGTGTAAGAGTGTCCCCTTTTCTCCACACCCTCTCCAGCATTTATTGTTTCTAGATTTTTTGCTGATGGCCATTCTGACTGGTGTGAGATGATATCTCATTGTAGTTTTGATTTGCATTTCTCTAATGATTAATGATGTTGAACATTCTTTCATGTGTTTGTTGGCAATCTGTATATCTTCTTTGGAGAAATGTCTATTTAGGTCTTCTGCCCATTTTTGGATTGGGTTGTTTGTTTTTTTGATATTGAGCTGCATGAACTGCTTGTAAATTTTGGAGATTAATCCTTTGTCATTTGCTTCATTTGCAAGTATTTTCTCCCATTCTGAGGGCTGTCTTGTTTATGGTTTCCTTTGCTGTGCAAAAGCTTTGAAGTTTCATTAGGTCCCATTTTTTAATTTTTGTTTTTCTTTCCATTTCTCTAGGATGTGGGTCAAAAAGGATTTTGCTGTGATTTATGTCATAGAGTGTTCGCCTATGTCTTCCTCTAAGAGTTTCATAGTGTCTGGCCTTACATTTAGGTCTTTAATCCATCTCGAGTTTGTTTTTGTGTATGGTGATAGGGAGTGTTCTAATTTCATACTTTTACATGTACCTGTCCAGTTTTCTCAGCACCACTTACTGAAGAGGCTGTCTTTTCTCCACTGTATATTGTTGCCTCCTTTATCAAGGATAAGGTGACCATATGTGTGTTGGTTTACCTCTGGGCTTTCTATCCTGTTCCATTGATCTATATTTCTGTTTTTGTGCCAGTACCATACTGTCTTGTTTACTGTAGCTTTGTAGTATAGTGTGAAGTGAGGGAGCCTGATTCCTCCAGCTCTGTTTTTGTTTCTCAAGATTGCTTTGGCTATTCGGGGTCTTTTGTGTTGCAATACAAACTGTGAAATATTTTGTTCTAGTTCTGTGAAAAATGTCAGTGGTAGTTTGATAGGGATTGCATTGAATCCGTAGATTGTTTTGGGTGGTAGTCATTTTCACAGTGTTGATTCTTCCAATCCAGGTACATGGTATCTCTCTCCATCTATTTGTTTCATCCTTAATTTCTTTCATCAGTATCTTATGATTTTCTACATACAGGTCTTTTGTCTCCTTAGGTAGGTTTATTCCTAGATATTTTATTGTTTTTGTTGCAGTGGTAAATGGGAGTGTTTTCTTTATTTCACTTTCATGTTTTTTATCATTAGTGTATAGGAATGCTAGAGATTTCTGTGCATTAATTTTGTATCCTGCTACTTTACCAAATTGATTAATTAGCTCTAGTAGTTTTTTGGTAGCATCTTTAGTATTCTCTATGTAGAGTATCATGTCATTTGCAAACAGTGACAGCTTTACTTCTTCTTTTCTGATTGGGATTCTGATTCCTTTTATTTCTTTTTCTTCTCTGACTGCTGTGGCTAAAACTTCCAAAACTATGTTGAATAATAGTGGTGAGAGTGGGCAACCTTGTCTTGTTCCTGATCTTAGTGGAAATGCTTTCAGTTTTTCACCATTGAGGATGATGTTGGCTGTGAGTTTGTCATATATGGCCTTTATTATCTTGAGGAAAGTTCCCTCTGTGCCTACTTTCTGGAGAGTCTTTATCATAAATGGGTGTTGAATTTTGTTGAAAGCTTTCTCTGCATCTCTTGAGATGATCATATGGTTTTTCTCCTTCAGTTTGTTAATATGGTGTATTACGTTGATTGATTTGCATATATTGAAGAATCCTTGCATTCCTGGGATAAACCACACTTGATCATGGTGTATGATCCTTTTAATGTGCTGTTGGATTCTGTTTGCTAGTATTTTGTTGAGGATTTTTGCGTCTATGTTCATCAGTGATACTGGCCTGTAGTTTTCTTTCTTTCTGACATCTTTGTCTGGTTTTGGTATCAGGGTGATGGTAGCCACAGAATGAGTTTGGGAGTGTTTCTCTCTCTGTTATATTTTGGAATAGTTTGAGAAGGATGGGTGTTATCTCTCTAAATGTTTGATAGAATTCGCCTGTGAAGCTTTTTGGCTTTTGTTTGTTGGAAGATTTTGATCAGTTTCAATTTCAGTGTTTGTGATTGGTCTTCATATTTTCTATTTCTTCCTGGTTCAGTCTCAGCAGGTTGTGCATTTCTAAGAATTTCACCATTTCTTCCAGGTTGTCCATTTTATTGGCATAGGGTTGCTTGTAATCTCTCATGATCTTTTGTATTTCTGCAGTGTCAGTTGTTACTTCTTCTTTTTCATTTCTAATTCTCTTGATTTGAGTCTTCTCCCTTTTTTTGTTGATGAGTCTGGCTAATGGTTATCAATTTTGTTTATATTCTCAGAGAACCAGCTTTTAGTTTTATTGATCTTTGCTATTGTTTCCTTCATTTCTTTTTCATTTATTTCTGATCTAATCTTTATGGTTTCTTTCCTTCTGCTAACTTTGGGGTGTTTTTTTGTTCTTCTTTCTCTAATTGCTTTAGGTGTAAGGTTAGGTTGTTTATTTGAGATGTTTCCTGTTTCTTAAGGTAGGATTGTATTGCTATAAACTTCCCTGTTAGAACTGCTTTTGCTGCATCCCATAGGTTTTGGGTCATCGTGTCTTCACTGTCATTTGTTTCTAGGTATTTTTTGGTTTCCTCTTTGATTCCTTCAGAGATCTCTTGGTTATTAAATAGTGTATTATTTAGCCTCCATGTGTTTGTATTTTTTACAGATTTTTTCATGTATTTGATATCTAGTCTCATAGTGTCGTGGTTGGAAAAGATACTTGATACAATTTCAATTTTCTTAAATTTACCAAGACTTGATTTGTGACCCAAGATATGATCTATCCTAGAGAATGTTCCATGAGCACTTGAGAAGAAAGTGTATTCTGTTGTTTTTGGATGGAATGTCCTATAAATATCAATTAAGTCCATCTTGTTTAATGTATCGTTTAAAGCTTCTGTTTCTTTATTTATTTTCATTTTGGATGATCTGTCCATTGGTGAAAGTGGGGTGTTAAAGTCCCCTACTCTGATTGTGTTTCTGTCAGTTCCCCCTTTTATAGCTGTTAGTATTTTCCTAATGTACTGAGGTGCTCCTATGTTGGGTGCACAAATATTTACAATTGTTATATCTTCTTCTGGGATTGATCCCTTGATCATTATATAGTGTCCTTCTTTGTCTCTTGTAATAGTCTTTGTTTTAAAGTGTATTTTGTCTGATATGAGAATTGCTACTTCAGCTTTCTTTTGATTTCCATTTTCATGGAATATCTTTTTCCATTCCCTCACTTTCAGTCTGTGTGTGTCCCTAGGTCTGAAGTGGGTCTCTTGTAGACAGCATATATGGGGTTTTTTTTTTTTTGTATCCATTCAGCCAGTCTATGTCTTTTTGTTGGAGCATTTAATCCATTTACATTTAAGGTAATTATCAATATGTATGTTCGTATTACCATTTTCTTAATTGTTTTGGGTTTGTTATTGTAGGTCTTTTCTTTCTCTTGTGTTTCCTACCAAGAGAAGTTCCTTTAGCGTTTGTTGTAAAGGTGGTTTGGTGGTGCTGAATTCTCTTAGCTTTTGCTTGTCTGTATAGGTTTTAATTTCTCCATTAAATCTGAATGAGATCCTTGCTGGATAGAGTAATCTTGGTTGTAGTTTTTTCCCTTCATCACTTTAAATATGTCCTGCCTGTCCCTTCTGGCTTGCAGAGTTTCTGCTGAAAGACCAGCTGTAAACCTTATGGGGATTCCCTTGTGTGTTATTTGTTGTTTTTCCCTTGCTGCTTTTAATATTTTTTCTTTGTGTTTAATTTTTGATAGTTTGATTAATATGTGTCTTGGTTTGACTAATATGTGTTTCTCCTTGGATTTATCCTGTATGGGACTCTCTGTGCTTCCTGGAGTTGATTAAGTATTTCCTTTCCCATATTAGGGAAGTTTTCAACTATAATCTCTCCCAATATTTTCTCAGTCCCTTTCTTTTTGTCTTCTTCTTGTGGGACCCCTATTATTTGAATGTTGGTGTGTTTAATGTTGTCCCAGGTGTCTCTGAGACTGTCCTCAATTCTTTTCATTCTTTTTTCTTTATTCTGCTGTGCAGTTGTTTTTTCCACTATTTTATCTTCCAGGTCACTTATATGTTCTTCTGCCTCAGTTATCTTGCTATTGATCCCTTCTAGAGAATTTTTAATTTCATTTAATGTGTTGTTCATCACTGTTTGTTTTCTCTTTAGTTCTTCAAATGTTTCTTGTATTTTCTCCATTCTTTTTCCAAGATTTTGGATCATCTTTACTATCATTCTGAATTCTTTTTCAGGTACACTGCCTATTTCTTCTTCATTTGTTAGGTGTGGTGGGTTTTTACCTTGCTCCTTCATCTGCTGTGTGTTTCTCTGTCTTCTTATTTTGCTTAACGTACTGTGTTTGGGGTCTCCTTTTTGCAGTCTGCAGGTTCGTAGTTCCCGTTGTTTTTGGTGTCTGTCCCCAGTGGCTAAGGTTGGTTCAGTGGGTTGTGTAGGCTTCCTGGTGGAGGGGGCTAGTGCCTGTGTTCTGCTGGATGAGGCTGGATCTTGTCTTTCTGTTGGGCTGGTCCCAATCTGGTGGTGTGTTTTGGGGTGTTTGCGGCCTTATTATGATTTTAGGCAGCCTCTCTGCTAATGGATGGTGTTGTGTTCCTGTCTTGCTAGTTGTTTGACATAGGGTTTCCAGCACTGTAGCTTGCTGGTCATTGAGTGGAGCTGGGTCTTGGTGTTGAGACGGAGATCTCTGGGAGATTTTCTCCATTTGATATTATGTGGAGCTGGGAGGTCTGTTGTGGACCGATGTCCTGAACTTGGTTCTCCCACCTCTGAGGCACAGCCCTGGCACCTGGCTGGAGCACCAAGAGCCTGTGATCCACATGGCTCAGAATAAAAGGGAGAAAATGAAAGAAAGAAAGAAAGAAAGGAAGAAGATAAAATAAAGTTATTAAAAAATAATAATTATTAAAAATTTTATAAAGTAATAAAAAAGGAAAGAAGGAAGGAAACAAACCAAAGAACACATCTGCCAATTATAACAAGTGCTAAAAACTGTACTAAAACAAACAAACAAAAAACCGGACGGAACCCTAGGACAATGGTAAAAGCTAAGATATACAGACAAAATCACACAGAGAACGATACACATACACACTTACAAAAAGAGAAAAAGGGGAAAAAAAATATATCGTTGCTCCCCAAGTCCACCTCCTCAATTTGAGATGATTTGTTGTCTATTCAGGTATTCCACAGATGCAGGTTTCATCAAGTTGATTAATTAATTACAGTTTTGGCTCTCCAGAAATCGAATCTTAAACCAATCAGGAATTGCCTGATGAGCACTAGTTAGGTAATCTGCCTGATAAGACTCCTGTCATCCCCTAAAGGAAAGAAACCTTGTGACAACCCACCCTCTTTTATGTCTAGTATAACTTCCTTGTTCCTGCTGCTTTCTGCCTCTAAAAGTCTTTCATTTTGTACAGGTCCTCAGTGCTCCTTTCTCTATACTAGATTGGATACTGCCTATTTCATGAGTCATTGAATAAAGCCAATAAGCTCTTTAAAATTTACTCAGTTGAATTTTGTTTTTTTTTTGACAACACCATATGCCATGTGGGATCTTAGTTCCCTGACCAGCGATTGAACCCGCACCACCTGCAGTGGAAGTGTGAGGAGTTCTAACCCCTGGACTGCCAGGGAAATCCCCGAATTTTTTTTTTTAAATAGAGGTAAACACTGCATGAGGCAACCTTCCAGGAAACTTCAGTCTGAGCCCATTTTGCCTACTGGAAATGTTCCTATAACTGTGTCTATACTCCCCAGTGCTCTGTCCACTATTACTATAAAATGTAACTAGTCCAAAAATTGAGATAACGTAAGACCACAGAGGTGGGAGCCACCGATTCTGCCAGTGGATGCTGGGGAAGATTTTACAGTGGAGGTAATTCTTATAGGTTTGAGCCTATTGTAGAAGGATTGTAAGAGTTTTTCACACTGCATAATTAAAAAATGATGTCAACAGGTGATTCTGGCTTGCCCTTTTTGCAGGGAGTTCTTGCTGATTCTCTCCTCCTCTTTCCCTTAAGAATCAGAAAATTTTAAACAGGCCAGCACCTTCTGGAGGTGATCTAGCGTGAGAATGCTGCCAGATAGGGATGATCTACATGGATTGAGACTACCCAACCTAATCAGAACTTCTCTCTTGGGCTGTGCCAGGAAGTAAAAGGAGGAATATAGATAAGAGAGCCAGAGCTCCAGGAATAGGATGGGATTAGAGGGGAGGGATCACTAGATTAATGCCTCTGAGGAAAAAGAAGAGTTAATAAAAATTATTGGGTCATTGTTGGAGCCTGGCTTGGTAGCCAAGAATGTGACTTCTTTTGCTTCTTGCTTCCTTACTTTTTAATGTATGTACTAAGATCCATCACATAGTGTAGTAGATAAAAAATGGCCAAAAATCCACTGGAGCTCCTGCCTTTAAGAGGTAGGTCTGTTTCCCCATCCTTTTCATTTAGATTGGCCTTCATATACTGCGGATGAAGGAATGTGAGGTTTTCCAGACCTTAAGAAGTTTTGCACCTTTCACTCATCTTTTTCTACTTCCACCATGTGAACAAGCCTCAGCTACCCTGCTACAGAGGTCATGTGGAAGAGACTGAGGCTCTCCAGCCAATAGCCTACCAATTGCCCAACAGGTAAATGTGTCCATTTAGACCATCCAGCCCTAGCCAACCCATCAGCTGACAGTTGATGAGTAAGCCTAGCTGAGACAGGCAGAAAAACTGCCCAGCTAGGCCCAGCTAAAAAGCCCAACCTGCTGATTTGTGAACTAATAAATGATTATTATTTTAAGCTATTAAGTTTTGGAGGGATATTTTATGCAGCAAAGGCTGAGTATATTGCTATTATTTGAAAAATGAAAGAGCATAAAATATTTGCCATGGAAAGAAGTTTGACTTTTTTTCCATTTATTGCCATTTTTTCAGAAATGATCCTCTTTCAAATTAGGTAAAATGTAGCTTTCCTAATTGGATGTAAACAGTGGGACAGTTTAGGAGAGTGAAGTACTGAGATAACCAGATCCTGAACTAAGGTAGTGGAAGTGAGTATGCTAATAAAAGAATAGGTTAATGGGTATTTCAGACTTCTAGGTTTGATTCCTGAGCCAGGCTATTGATGACATTTTCATTTTACAAACATTTCCTGTATTGTGAATAATTAAAGATTTGTGTGCCAATGATTGTCCTGAGAATCCCAATAACTGAAGCTGCTGAAAAATCCCAAATTGTGCAATAATTTGGTTTTTACCCTTCAAAGCACTGGTCATATAAGTGAAGACAATAATTCAAATAATAATTCAAAGAAAGTTAAAAAAAATAATGGGAACAACAAAATATGAAACTGTTGATTGAGAAAAAGACCACAGGCTAGAACTCAAGTTCATTTCCCTGCATTTTGCCTTTCAGAGAAAGTTATGTGACAGACTAAATTTCAATAGAAAATTAAAAATGTTATGTATTATTTTATGATCCTAAAATAATAAAATTTGATTATAGACAATGTAGGAAATTACATCAAAGTAAAAATTAGGGAATTTGAACACCCATATTCCTACCTTCCAGAGATAACCATTATTAACATTTTGATGTATATACCATAAATCTTCTGTATCACACACATACCTACACAAAATTACATATGTACATATATGTGTATTTTATCTAATTTAGATCATAATGATTATATTGCTTTATATGTTCCCCTTTTCTCTTATTATGAGCATTTCCTATCCCTTAAAAATATGAATTTTAATATTTGCATGGCATTCTATTTTATGGGTATATCAAAATATATCTAATGTTGGAGGATAATGTTCTAATTTTCCAAAATATGTGTGACATTTAGGCACATAATTTTTTGATATATCTCTAATTAGTCCTATAATTAAATTCCTAGATGTGTGATTACTAGGTACAGTTTATGAATGTTGTCAAGGCTCGAGACACATATTGCCAAATATTCTTTTAAAAAGTGCCAGTTTTGGGGCTTCCCTAGTGGCGCAGTGGTTGAGAGTCCGCCTGCCGATGCAGGGGACGCGGGTTCGTGCTCCAGTCTGGGAGGATTCCACATGCCGCGAAGCAGCTGGGCCCGTGAGCCATGGCCGCTGAGTCTGCGTGTCTAGAGCCTGTGCTCCTCAATGGGAGAGGCCACAACAGTGAGAGGCCCGCGTACAGCAAAAAAAAAAGTGCCAATTTTGAACTTGCACTTTTAGTCACTAGGTATTGTCATAAATGACAATAATTTACAAGACTTCCAGGATACATATGATAAGTAGACCACTTGCATCTATGAGCATAGAGTCAAACCATTTAAGTTGAAAGCCAGAGTAATGACCTTGATGCTTTATGAGACTTCAGAGAAGTGGACTAAGATATTTAGTAATGTTCAACAAAAAGTATAATCAAGCATTGCATTCCTTGGGCATTCTAGTTAATCAAGAGTTTACCCTCTGTTACTTCTTTTACAGTAAAACTGAAATTATATAGAAACTAGTGTTCCAGTTACTACAAGAATTTTCAGTCACTCTAAATATAGACAGAAAAAACAAGTAAAACAAAATATCTGACGGTGAAGAAGAAACTTAGAGCAGTGAACAGTCGTGGAGACAGCCAAGAAGAGCCAGAGTTCTCTCTTGATAATTACATCCCCTACATTCTGAACAATTATTCCCTGGCAGAAGGAACTCTAGTGGTCTGGCTCTGTCTCTAAAGTCCAGATTTTCTGCATGAGATCCAAGTCTGCTGTAGAATCAACAAGATGTATAAGGAAAAAAAAATTCAGGAATAAATGTGAAAATAGAGGGAAGAAAAGTGGAAGACTCCATAGATGATGGTGGTTCAGGGATATAGTGGAGTAAAGAAGTAGCAATACAAATGTCACAGTAACAGTGGCAGCAAGCAGCCACTGATGGAGAGAAGGAGGGAAGAGAGAGAACATTAAATAGGCTTGTTCTTTATGGAGAAAGAGAAAAGTGGTGGGAATTTGGGTCAAAAAGGTCCTGGATGCAACTTTGGATTGAATAAAAGGATAGGAATTATTTGTAATTTTGAAGTAAAAATCACATTTTCAAAACCTTCAGTTCTTGTCACAAGTTCTTCTGTCTTTTCTCAAGAAATAGCTGATATTTGCATTCCTGGGGAACACATGTCTGACCAGGATTCCTTGAAATAATTTCCTTTAATTTTTTTTTAAACAACTTTGTTGAGATATCATTGACATATAAAATTGTATATATTTAAGATATACAGCTTGATGTCTTGATATACACACACATTATGAAATGATCACCACAATCAGGCTAATTATGGACAAAAAAATGTTGCCTCTCATTTCAGTAAACAACAAATGTTGCCTGCCTTCAGCCACTGCAGCTGCCTCTGACAGTGCACCCTGAGTGGAATTCACAATGGAGAAAAATAGGATACTGGTCCCAGATAAGATTCATATCTAAGGTATAATTTCCAAGAGCCCAGAATCTTGCATCTTTCCATACCAAAAAGAGTACTAAAATCCTTAACTTGAGATTTCTGTTTTTTTTTTTTTTGTAATTAGTAGTAATCTCTTGATGTTGGACTACATGTTTTTTTGTTTTTGTTTTTTTCCCCAATAAAAACTCCTATATATCCTGGCTCCTCCCTTACCTCTCCAGAACAGTTCCTTAGAGCTATCTGAGAGTCTGCCTCCCGAGCTATAGTCCTCAGTAAGGTCCCAGCATAAAACATAACTCACAACTTTTAGGTAGTGCATTTTCTTCAGTCGATACATATGTATTACATATACATATATATTACATATATATTACTTCTACATAGTTACCATTTTGTGTGTGTGTCTACATAGTTACCATTTTGTGTGTGGCAGTGGGAAGGGGATTTAATCCTCAATAAATTATAAGTATACAATATAGTATTAACTATTGTCACTATGCTGTACATCAGATCTCCAGAAATTATTCATCTTGCATAACTGGAACTTTGTACCCTTTCACCAACATAATCATATTTCTCCACCCCCAGCCCCTGGAAAACTACCACTGGACTCTCTGCTTCTGTGAGTTTGACTATTTTAGATTTTACATGTAAGTGAGTTCATGCAGTACTTCTCTTTATGTGTCTGCCTTTCTTTGCTTAGTGTAATGTCTTCCACCTCCATTCATGTTGGCAGTATTTTTTTTTTACTGAGGCTGTATTCCAATGTGTTATATATCAATATTTATCATGTATCTATCTACCTCATGGTTTTTTTTCTTTTAATTGGAGGTTAGCTGATTTTCAATATTGTGTTTCAGATGTATAGCAAAGTGAGTATAATGTGTATATTATATGTATTTTCAGACTATTTTCTATTACAGGTTATTGCAAGATATTGAATATAGTTCCCTGTGTTATACATTAAACCCTTGTTGATCATCTATTTTGTGTATAGTAGTTTGCATCTGTTTATCCCACACTCCTAATATGACCCTTCCCCTACTTTGGTAACCATAAGTTTGTTCGTTTGTTCTCTATGTTTCTGTTTTGTATATAGATTCATCTGTATTATTTAGATTCCATGTATAAGTGATATCATATAATATTTGTCTTCTTCTGTCTAACTTCACTAAGTATAATATTCTCTAGGTCCATCCATGTTGCTGCAAATGGCAGTATTTCTTTTTTTTATGGCTGAGTAATATGCCACTGTGTGGGGTGTGTGTGTGCGCGTGTGTGTCACATCTGAAGTCAGTTGTCAGTTGATGGGCAGTTGGGTTGTTTCCATGTCTTGGCGATTATAAATAGTGCTTCTGTGAACATTGGAGAACATGTATCTTTTCAAATTAGAGTTTTCATTTTTTCCAGACATATACCCAGGAGTGGGATTGCTGGATGATATGGTAGCTCTATTTTTAGTTTTTTAAGGAAACTCCATAGTGTTTTCCACAGTGGTCACACTAATTTACACTCCCACCAACAGTGTACCAGGGTTCCCATTTCTCCACATCCTCTCCAGCCTTGTTTTTATGGCTGAATAGTATTCCATTGTGTGTGTGTGTGTATATATATATATATATATATATATATGTATACACAGACATTTTTCTTATCCATTTATCAGTTGATGGACACATAGCTTGCTTCCATATCTTGGCAATTGTAAATAATGCTGCTGTGAACATTGGGGTGCATGTATCTTTTTGAATTAGTGTTATATATATATATATATTTTGGATATATACCCAGGAGTGGAATTATTGGCTCCTATGGTAGTTCTATTTTTAGTTTTTTGAGAAACTGTCATACTGTTTTCCACAGTGGCTGGACCAACCAACAGTGTACAAGGGTTCCCTTTTCTCTACCTTCTCACCAACATTTGTTATTTGTGTTCTTTTTGATGATAGCCATTCTACCAGGTGTGAGGTGATATCTTATTGTGGTTTTGACTTGCATTTCTTGTAATGATGTTGAGCATCTTTTCATTTTCATTTGGAAAAATGTCTATTCATGTCTTCTGCCCATTTTTTAATTGGGTTGGTTTTTTTTGATGTTGAGCTGTATGAGCTGTTTATATATTTTGGGTATAAAGCCCTTATCACTCATTTCATTAGCAAATATTTTCTCCCATTAAGTAGGTTACCTTTTTGTTTTGTCAATGGTTTCCTTTACTGTGCAAAAGCTTTTAAGTCTAATTAGGTAACATTTTTAAATTTTGCTTTTATTTCCTTTGCTTTAGGAGACAGATCCAAAAAAATATTGCTAAGATTTAGGTCAGAGTGTTCTGCCTATGGTTTCTTCTAGGATTTTTATGGTTTACAGTCTTAACATTTATGTGTTTAATCCATGTTGAGTTCATTTTTGTATATGGTGTTAAAGAATGTTTTAATTTAATTCTTTTACATACAGCTGGTCAGTTTTCCCAGCACCACTTGTTGAAGAGAATGTTTTTTCTCCATTGTATACTCTTGCCTCATTTATCATAGATTGACCATAAGTGTGTGGGTTTATTTCTGGGCTTTGTGTTGTGTTCCATTGATCTATGTGTCTGGTTTTTTTGCCAGTATCATACTAGTTTTTTTTGTGTGTGTGTGGTACGTGGGCCTCTCACGGCTCTGGCCTCTCCCGTTGCGGAGCACAGGCTCCAGACGCTCAGGCTCAGTGGCCATGGCTCACAGGCCCAGCCACTCTGCGGCATGTGGGATGCTCCGAGACTGGGGCACGAACCCGTGTCCCCTGCATCGGCAGGCGGACTCTCAACCACTGTGCCACCAGGGAAGCCCCATACTGTTTTTATTACTATAGCTTTGTAGTATAGTCTGAGGTCAGGGAGCATGATTCCTCCAGCTCTGTCCTTCTTTCTCGAGATTGGTTTGGCAATTCAGGGTCTTTTGTGTTCCATGCAAATTTTAAAATTGTTTGTTCTAGTTCTGTAGAAAATGCCATTGCTATTTTGATAGAGATTGCATTAAATCTGTAGATTGCCTTGGGTAGTATGGTCATTTTAAGAATATTAATTCTTCCAATCCCTGAACATGGTATATCTTTCTATCTGTGTCATTTTCAGTTTCTTTCATCAGTGTCTTATAGTTTGAGTACAGGTCTTTTACCTCCTTAGGTACGTTTATTCCTAGGTATTTTATGCTTTTTGATGCAATGGTAAATGGGATTATTTCCTTAATTTCTTTTTCTGATACTTTGTTGCTATTGTGTAGAAATGGAATGGATTTCTGTGTATCAATTTTGTATCCTGCAACATTACTGAATTCACTGATGAGCTCTAGTAGTTTTCTGGTGGCATCTTCAGGGTTTTCTATGTATAGTTTCATGTCATCTGCAAACAGTGACAGTTTTACTTCTTTCTTTCCAGTTTGAATTCCTTTTATTTTTTTCTTGTCTGATTGCTGTGGGTAGGACTTCAAATACTATGTTGAATAAAAGTGGTGAGAGTGGGCATCTTTGTCTTGTTCCTGATCTTAGAGGGAATGCTTTCAGCTTTTCATCACTGAGTATGATGTTAGCTGTGTGTTTGTCATATGTGGTCGTTATTATGTTGAGGTATGCTCCCTCTGTGCTCATTTTCTGGAGAGTTTTACCTTAAATGGATGTTGAATTTTGTCAAGAGCTTTTCTGCATCTATTGAGATGATTTATGGGTTTTATTCTTCAATTTGTTGATGTGGTATATCATATTGGTTTGCAGATATTGAAAAATCCTTGCTTCCTTTGGATGAATCCTGCTTATTCATGGTATATGATCCTTGTAATGTATTGTTGGATTTAGTTTGCTAGTATTTTGTTGAGGGTTTTTGCATCTACGTTCATGAGTGATATTGGCCTGTAATGTTCTTTATTTTGTGATATCTTTGTCTGGTTTTGTTATCAGGGTGATTGTGGCCTCATAGAGTGAGTTCAGAATTGTTCCTTCTGCATTTTTTTGGGAAGATTTTCAGAAGGATAGGTGTTAACTCTTCTCTAAATGTTTGGTAGAATTCAACTCTGAAGACATCTAGTCCTGGACTTTTGTTTGTTGGGAGTTTTTAAATTACTGATTCAATTTCAGGGCTGGTAATTGGTCTGTTCATATTTTTTATTTCTTCCTGGTTCAGTCTTGAGAGATAATCTGTTTCTAAAAATTTGTCCATTTCTTCTAGGTTGTCCATTTTATTGGTGTATTGTTGTTCTTAGTAGTCTCTTATGATCCTTTGTATTTCTGTGGTGTCCATTGTAACTTCTCCTTTTTCATTCTTGATTTTGATTTGGCCCCTCTCTTTTTTTCTTGATGAGTCTGGCTAAAGGTTTATCAACTTTGTTTATCGTTTCAAAGAACCAGCTTTTAGTTTCATTGACCTTTTCAGTTGTTTTTTTAGTCTCTATTTCATTAACTTCTGCTCTGAGCTTTATGATTTCTTTCCTTCTGCTAACTTTGGGTTTTGTTTGTTCTTCTTTCTTTAGTTCCTTTAGGAGTAAGGTTAGATTGTTTATTTGAGATTTTTCTTGTTTCCTGAAGTAAGCTTGTATCACTTATAATCTTTCCACTTAGAACCGCTTTTGCTGCATCTCATAGGTTTTGGATTGTGTTTTCATTTTCTTTTATCTCCAGGTATTTTTTGATTTCTTCTTTGATTTCTTCTGTGAGCCATTGGTTGTTTAGTAGCATATTGGTTAGCCTCCATGTGTTTGTGCTTTTTGCAGTTTTTTTCTTGTAGTTGATTTATAATCTCACAGAGTTATGGTCAGAAAAGATGCTTGATAAGATTTCAATTTTCATAAATTTACCAGTGCTTCTTTTGTGGCCTAACATGTGATCTGTTTTGGAGAATGTTCCAGGTACACTTGAAAGAAATGTGTATTCTGCTGCTTTCAGATGAAATTCTCTATATATGTCAGTTAAGTCCATTTGGTCTAAGGTGTCATTTAAAGCCAGTGTTTCTTTATTGATTTTTTTGTCTGAATGATTTGTCTATTGACGTAAGTGGGGTGTTAAAGTCCCCCACTATTATTGTATATTTCCCCTTTATGTCTGTTAATATTTGCTTTATGTTTTTAGGTGCTCCTATGTTGGGTGCATATATATTTACAATTATTATATCTTCTTCTTGGGTTGATCCCTTCATCATTATATAATATCCTCTTTTGTCTCTTGTAACAGTCTTTACTTTAAAGTCTATTTTGTCTGATATACGTATTGCTACCCCAGCTTTCTTTTGATTTCCATTTGCATGGAATACCTTTCCCCATCCTCTCGCTTTCAGTCTGTTTATCTTTAGATCTGAAGTAAGTCTCTTGTAGGCAGCATATATATGAGTCTTGTTTTTGTATCCATTCAGCCACTCTGTGCCTTTTGATTGGAGCATTAACTCCATTTATATTGAAGGTATTTATTGTATGTATGTTTTTATTGCCAGTTTATTAAGGGATTGTTTTTATAGGTCTTTTTCCCCTTTCTTCTTTTGTTCTCTTGTGATTTTGTTGGCTACCTTTAGTGTTATGTTTAGATTCCTTTTTCTTTTTGTGTCTATATATATTACAGATTTTTGGTTTGTGGTTACCATGGGGTTTTTATATAGCAATGTATATACGTGATTTTTTAAAGTTGCTGATCTCTTAATTTCCAATGCATTTTAAAAACCCTGCATTTGTATTGTCCTCCCCTCATGATTACTGTTTTTGATATCACATTTTACATCTAATTGTTTTGTGTATCCTTTAACTTCTTATTGTGGATATAGATGATTTTACTACTTTTGTCTTTTAACCTTCCACTAGTTTTGTGCATGGATAATTTCCTACCTGTTACTGTACGTTTACCTTTACCAGTGAGCCTTTTCATTTTGTAATTTTCTTGTTTTTGGTTGTGTCCTTTTCTTTTTTGCCTAGAGAAGTTCCTTTAACATTTGTTGTAAAGCTGGTTTGGTGGTGTGGAACTCTTTTAGCTTTTGCTTGTTTGTAAAACTTTTGATCTCATCATCAAATCTGGAGAGCCTAGCTGGGTAGAATATTCTTGGTAGTATGTTGTTCCCTTTCATCACTTTAAGTATATTGTGCCCCTCCCTTCTGTCTGCAGTGTTTCTGTTGAAAAGTAAGCTGATAGCCTTTTGGGAGTTCCCTTGTATGTTGTTTGTTGTTTTTCCTTTGCTGCTTTTAATATTCTCTGTGTGTAATTAAAATGACAAAATTAATTTGTCTTGGTCTGTTTCTCTCTGGGTTAATCCTGCATGGGGCTCTCTGCACTTCCTGGACTTGGGTGACTGTTTCCTTTCCCAGGTTAGGGAAGTTTTCAGCTATTATGTCTTCAAATAATTTATCAGCACCTTTTTCTCTTCTCCTCCTGGGACCCCTATAATGTGAATATTAGTGTGCTGGCTGTTGTCCCAGAGGTCTGTTAAACTGTCCTCATTTCTTTTCATTCATTTTTCTGTTCAGCATTAGTGATTTCCATTACTGTCCTCCAGCTGATCCACTCCTTTGTATCATTTAGTTTACTGTTCATTTCTTCTAGTGTATTTTTATTTCAATTATTGTATTCTTCATTTGGTTGTTCTTTATATTTTGTAACTCTTTGTTAAAAACTAACTTCTCACTCTGTGCATCCATTCTTCTCTGAGTCCTTTGATCATCTTTACGATCACTGTGCTGAACTCCTCCTAGGGTGGATTGCCTATCTCCACTTCACTTAGTTCTTCTGGGGTTTTATCTTGTTCCTTTGTTTGGAACATGTTCCTTTGTTTGGAACATGTTTCTTTGTTTGGAACATGTTTCTTTGTTTGGAACATGTTTCTCTGTCCTCTCATTTTGCCTAAGTTGCTGTTTTTATTTTTATATATCTGGTAGGTTGGTTATATTTCCCTACCTTGGAGAAGTGGTCTTTTGTAGGAGACATACTATGCATCCAGGTAGCATATTACCTGCTCATAACCCAAACTATAGGCTCTAGAGGCTTCATCTATGAGGGCTTCAGGGGTCTTTCTGTTGTGGTGGGCTGACTATATGGGATTCTGGTAGGGTTGGTTGGCCCCTGGTCAGGTTGATTGCCAGGCCCTACCTTGTCCAGAGGCTGCCAGCCACTGGTTGGTGGGACCAGGACATGAAGAAGCTGACTATGGAACCCCAGGGGGCTCCAGGTCTTATGCTGGCTCACTGCTGGGCTGAGTCAGAGTCTAGAAGACTCAGGGTGTTGCCTACCCACTGGTGTGTGAAGCCAAGTTCTGGGGTTAGAGCCAGGTCCTGGAGTCTGGTTGCAAAACCCAGGGACCCCAGAGTTGGTGTTGGATTGCTAGTGGGGCAGGGTAGTTTCTGACACAGTTGGGTCTGGGGTTCAGGGTTTCCTAAAGCTTGTTGGCCTGATAGTGGGCAGGGCCAGGGCCCAGCTAGTCTCAGGACAGAATCTGGCCTGCTGATGGGCAGGCTGGGTCCACAGGCTGTAGGATTCTGGGTTTCTTGAGTCTGGTGTCTGCCCCCTGGTGGGTGAGGTTGGTCCAGAGGCTAGAACAGGCTCCCTTAAGGGCAGGGCTTGGGCCCAGGGTATTCTTGGACTGGTGCCTGCTCACTGGTGGGTGGAGCTGTATCCTGGGCCCTCTGGGAGGTGGCAGGGTCATGTCTAGAGGTGGCAGGGTCATGTCTAGAGGTGGTTGCGGGCTCAGGGGATCTTAAGGCAGCCAGTCCCTGATGAGTGGGGCTGTGAACCCACTCATTAGTTGCTTGGCCTCAGACATCCCAGCACTGAACACCTACAGGCTGTTGGGTGGGACCATGTCTTTGTGCTAATGAGCTAGAGGAGTATTCCACAATGGTGCTTGCTAGTATCATTGTCCATGTGGTAGAAGGAGCTCCCAACAACTGCTGCCTACAGTGTCTATATTCTGAGGTTGAGCTGCAGTTGCCTCCTGCTTCTCCTGCAGACTCTCCAGATCATCAGGTAGGTCCAACCCAGTTCTAACCATTTTTTGACTTTTTTTTTTTTGATGTTTAGTTGTATGAGCTGTTTGTATAGTTTGGACATTAACCCTTGTTGGTTGCATCATTTGCAAATATTTTCTACCACTTTGTATGTTGTCTTTTCATTTTGTTGTTTGTTTCCTTCGCTGTGCAAATGCTCTTTCTTTTTTTTCTTTTTTTTTTTGTGGTACGTGGGCTCCCACTGCTGAGGCCTCTCCCATTGTGGAGCGCAGGCTCCTGATGTGCAGGCTCCGCGGCCATGGCCCACGGGGCCAGCTGCTCTGTGGCACGTGGGATCCTCCCGGACCGGGGCACGAACCTGTTTCCCCTGCACTGGCAGACAGACTCTCAACCACTGCGCCACCAGGGAAGCCCCCTGTGCAAATGCTTTTAAGTTTGATTAGTTCCCATTTGCTTATTTTTTCTTTTCTTTTGCTACATTTATGTCCAGGAATGTTTTACCTGTGTTCTCTTCTAGCAGTTTTACGGTGTTATGTCTTATATTTAGGACTTCAAACCATTTTGAATTTATTTTTGTATATGGTGTGAGGGAATGTTCAGATTTTGTTGATTTACATGTAGCTGTTCAGCTTTCCCAACACCACTTGTTGAAGAGACTGTCTTTTTTCCCTTGTATGTTTTTGTCTCCTTTGTCATAGATTAATTGACCGTAGGTGCATGAGTTTATTTCTGGGCTCTCTATTCTGTATCATTGATCTATATGTCTGTTTTTGTGTCAGTACCATGCTGTTTTGATTACTGTCACTTTGTAGTATAGTCTGAAGTCTGGAAGGGTTATGCCTCCAACTTTGTTCTTTTTTTTTTTTTTTTTTTTTTTGCGGTATGCGGGCCTTTCACTGTTGTGGCCTCTCCCATTGTGGAACACAGGCTCCGGATGCACAGGCTCAGCAGCCATGGCTCACGGGCCCAGCAGCTCCGCGACATGTGGGATCTTCCCGGACTGGGGCATGAACCCGTGTCCCCTGCATCGGCAGGCGGACTCTCAACCACTGCGCCACCAGGTAAGCCCGCCAACTTTGTTCTTTATCCTCAGGATTGCTTTGGCAATCCTGAGTCTTTTGTGGTTCCATATAAATTTTAGGATTGTTTGTTCTAATTTTTTTGGCAAATGTCATGGGTATTTTGATAGGGTTATCAAGTCTGTAGATTGCTTTGAGTAGTATGGCCATTTTAACAATATTCTTCCAATCCAAGAGCATGGGATATCTTTCATTTCTTTGAATCTTCTTCAATTTCCTTTATCAGTGTTTTATAGTTTTCAGTGTATAGATTTTTCACCTCCTTGGTTAAGTTTATTACCAGTTTTTTTTTTTTTGATGCAACTTTGGGATTTTTTTTTAACTTATATTTTGTTGGTGTAAAGAAGTGCAACAGGGGCTTCCCTGGTGGCGCAGTGGTTGAGAGTCCGCCTGCCGATGCAGGGGACACGGGTTCGTGCCTCAGTCCGGGAAGATCCCATATGCCGCGGAGTGGCTAGGCCTGTGAGCCATGGCTGCTGAGCCTGCACGTCTGGAGCCTGTGCTCCACAATGGGAGAGGCCACAACAGTGAGAGGCCCGCATACCGCAAAACAAAACAAAACAAAAACAAAAACGAAGTGCAACAGAGTTCTGTATATTAATCTTGTATCCTCCTATCTTGCTGAATTCATTTATTCTAACAGTTTTTGTGTGCAGACTTTACAGTTCTCTATATCAGGTATCATATTATCTGCAAATAGTGACAGTTTAACCTCTTCCAATTTGTATACCTTTTTTTTCTTGTCTGACTGCTGTGACTAGGAATTCCAATACTATGTTGAATAGAAGTGGTGAGAGTGAGTATCTTTGTCTCATTCTTGAATTTATCAGGGAGGCTTTCAACTTTTCATCACTGGGTATTATGTTGGCTGTGGGTTTGTTATAGATGGCTTTTGTTATGTTGAGATATGTTCCCTCTATGCCCACTTTTGTGAGCATTTTTATCATGAATGAATGTTGAATTTTATCAAATGCCTTTTCTATGTCTATTGAAATGATCATGTGGCTTTACTTTTTGTTAATGTTGTGCATCATATTGATTTGCATATATTGAACCTTCCTTGCAACCCTGTAATCAATCCAGCTTGATCGTGGTGTATGCTATTTTTTATGTATTGTCAGATTTGATTTGCTAAATTTTGTTAAGGATTTTTCTTCTATGTTCATCAAAGATAGTGGCCTGTAATTTTCTTTTATTGTAGTGTCTTTGTCTGGTTTTTGTATAAGTGTGATGGTGGCTTCATAGAATGCCTTTGGGAGTGTCCCCACCTCTTCAATTTTTTGGAACAGTTTGAGCAGGATTACCTATAAGTTCTTTACATGTTTGGTAGAGTTCAGCAGTGAAGCTGTCTGGTCCTGGACTTTTGTTTTGAGGAAGTTTTTTAAAATTACAGTTCTGTTTCACTTCTAGTGATCAGTCTGTTCAAATTATCTGTTTCTTCTTGACTCTGTTTTGGCAGGATCTGTTTCTAGAAACTTGTCCATTTCTTCTAAGTTGTCCAACTTGTTGGAACATAACTTCATAGTATTCTCTTATGATATTTTTGTATTTATGTAGAGTCAGTTATTGTTTCTCCTCTTTCATTTCTTATTTTGTTTGTTTGGGTCCTCTCGCTTTTCTTCTTGGTGAGCCTGGCTAGAGGTTTGTTAATTTTTGTTTCTTTTTCAAAAACCAGCTCTTAGTTTTATTGATCTCTTCTATTATTTTTTTTCATCTCTATCTCCTCTCTGATCTTTATTTCCTTTCTTCTGCTGACTTTGGGTTTTTTTTTTTTTTTCAAATTCTTTTTGGTGGTAGATTAGGTTGTTTGAGATCTTTCTTCTTTCTTGAGGAAGGCCCATATCATTGTGAACTTCCCTCTTAACAACTGCTTTTGCTGTATCCCATAGATTTGTAGGTTGTGATTTCATTTTTGTTTGCCTTGGTTTTTTCTGAATCCTTCTTTTGTTTCTTCATTGACCCATTGGGTTTTTTTTTTTTTTTTTGCAGTACGTGGGCCTCTCACTGTTGTGGCCTCTTCCGTTGTGGAGCACAGGCTCCAGACGCACAGGCTCAGTGGCCATGGCTCACGGGCCTAGCCGCTCTGTGGCATGTGGGATCCTCCCGGACCGGGGCACGAACCCGTGTCCCCTGCATCGGCAGGTGGACTCTCAGCCACTGTGCCACCAGGGAAGCCCGACCCATTGGTTTTTTAGTAGCATGTTGTTTCATCTCCATGTGTTCATTATTTTCCCATTTTCCTTTCTGTGATTGATTTCTAATTTCACACTGTTGTGGTGAGAAAAGTTGCTTTAAATAATTTCTGTCTTAAATTTGTTGTGGCTTGTTTTGTGACCTGGTATGTGGTCTCTTCTTGAGAAAGTTCCATGAATACTTGATAAGAATATGTATTCTGTTGTTTTGGTTGTACTGTAGTGTAGACATCAAGTCCAAATTGTCTGTTGTGTCATTTAGGATCTCTGTTGCTTTATTGATTTTCTGGATGATCTGTCCATTGATATCAGTGGGGTGTTAAAGTTTCCTACTATTATTATATTATTGTCCATTTTTCCCTTTATGTCTGTTAGCATTTGTTTTATGTATTTAGGTGCTCCTGTATTGGGTGCATATATGTTAGTGAGTGTAATATCTTCTTCTTGTATTGATCCCTTTATTATATAATGCACTTCTTTGTCCTTTTTTTTTTTTTTTTTTGCGGTACATGGGCCTCTCACTGTTGTGGCCTCTCCCTTTGTGGAGCACAGACTCCGGACGCACAGACTCAGTGGCCATGGCTCATGGGCCTAGCCACTGTGTGGCATGTGGGATCTTCCCGGACCGGGGCGCGAACCTGTGTCCCCTGCATCGGCAGGCAGACTCTCAACCACTGTGCCACCAGGGAAGCCCCTGTCCTTCTTTATAGTGTTTGTTTTAAAGTCTTTTTGTCTGATATGAGTATTGCTACCCCCACTTTCTTGTTGTTTCCATTTTCATGAAATATTTTCCATCTCCTCACTTTCAGTCTGTGTGTCTTTCACCCTGAAGTTGAGTCTCTTCTAGGCAGCATATTGTAGGTCCTTGTTTTTTTAATCCAATCTGCCACCCTATGTCTTTTGATTGGAGCATTTAGTCCATTGACATTTAAAATAATTATTGATAGGTATGTAGTTATTGCCATTTTAAACTTTGTTTTCCAGTTGTTTTTGTAGTTCTTCTTTGTTCATATCTTCTTTGTGTTTTTCCCTTTGTGGTTTGAAAATTTTCTTTTATAGTTTGATTTTCTTTTGTAGTATGCTTGAGTTCCTTTCTTTTTGGCTTTTCTGAATCTATTGTATGTTTTTGATTTGTGGGTACCACGGAGTTCAAGTGTGTTGACCCATAACTATGTCTACTTGCTTTAGACTGATAGTCATACAAGTTCAAATACAGTCTAAAAGATCTACATTTTTATAATCCTCTCTCCCACATCTTGTGATTTTGATGTCCTATTTTATATCTTCATGCTTATTTTACTGTTAATTGTAGTCATCATTTTTATAAAATGTTTTTGTTTTTTTATTCTATTGCTATATACTGGTTTATTTAAGTGATTTTCAATCCTTTTTTACATTCGTCTTTCCTATTGTGATTTTCCTTTTCCTATAGATTCTTCTTTTTTTATTTAGAGAAGATCCTTCAATATTTCTTTTAGGGTAGCTTTAATTTTGCTGAATTCTTTTGGTTTTTGCTTGTCTGAGAAATTCTTTATCTCTCCTTCTATTCTAAATGATAATCTTGCTGGGTAGACTCTCCTAGGCTGCAGATTTTTCCCTTTCAGGACTCCCTTCTCGCCTATAAAGGTTCTGCAGAGAAATCAGCTGATACCCTTATGGTAGTCCTCTTGTAACTGACTCTCTGTTTTTCTCTTGCTGCCTTTAGAATCCTCTTTAACTTTTGCCATTTTAACTATATGTCTTGATGTTGGTCTGTTTGGGTTCCTCTTGTTTGGGACCGTCTGTGCTTCAGGTACCTGGATATCTGTTTCTTTGTTTAGGTTTGGGAAGTTTTCATCCATAACTTCTTCGAATACATTTTAGATTCCCTTCTCTCTCTTCTCTCCTTTGGGAACCCCTATCATGCATAGGTTGGCATGCTTTATGTTACCCCATATATCTCATATGTTGCTTTCATTTTGTTTTTTCATTTGTATTTCTGTCTGCTGTTCTATTTAGGTGATTTCCATTATTCTGTCTTCCAGATCACTTGTTTATTCTTCTGTGTCATTTAGTCTGCTATTCATTGTTTCTAGATTGATTTTTATTTTGGCAATTGAATTATCTATATTTGATTGGTTCACCTTTATATTTTCTAGTACCTTGTTACAGTAATCTGCATTTCTGTTGATAATCTTTCTTAATTCCTTTAGCATTTCTATTACCTCCTTTTTTGAACTCAGGATGTAGTAGGGCGGTGAGGTCTGTTTCATTCTTTCAGGTGATTTCTCTTATTCTTTTAATTGGGAGTAGTTCCTCTGCCTTTTCAGGTTACTTAACTTTCTCTGATTCTATGGATTTAGGAGAAGCAGTTACCTCCTGTGGCCTTAAAGGGGTGTTTTTATGTGGTAGCATCCCTATGTAGATTGCATGCATTCAATGTTTTTGGTGTGAGGGCTGGTTTTGGTATGGATGCCAGCCACATCGTTCCTCAGAGTGTGCTGGCCGTTATCCCTTTGATTGGTGTTCGTGGATTTAAAGCCTGTGCAGGATGCGAGGCAAGGTTTTCTCTTTGCATTGTGTCTGTCCCTGCCCTGTCAGGGATGGGGTCTGCTCTCCAGCTGTTGGAACAGAAACCTTGAGGGTCAGGTTTGATCAGGCTCCACTGCCATTGAGTGCATGCCCAGCCCCAGTAGAGGTGGTTGCTGAAGGAAGTGTGGACTATGTGTTCACAGAGGACCTAGGCACTGCCTATGTAGGCATCCATGGTTCTGCTCAGCAACAGCCCAAGATGGTATTCCTTTCTCTGTTGTGTTTGTCCTAGATCTAGTGCAAGCCTGTGGTGTATCTCAGTTTCTTTATCCCACATTTTCTTTATCCATTCATCCATCAATGGGCACTTGGGTTGTTTTCATATCTTGGTTATAGTGAATACTGTTGCAAAGAACACGAGAGTGCACATATCTCTTTGTGATCCTGTTTTTAATTCCAGAAGTGGCACTACTGGATCCATGGCAGTTCTATTAATTTTTCTTGATCCTTTCTGGAGTTGGAGTTCTTGTGTTTGCATCCTGACTCTAATATTAATTTTGTGACTTTTGTCATGGTTAATAAACTATATTCCTCAGTTTCCACATCACTAAGCTGGGAATAATAGAATTTACATCATTGGATTGTGGTGAGGATAAAATAAGTTCATGTATGTAAAGTGTTTAGAAAAGTGTCCGGCATATAAGTGCTTAATAAATTCTAGAAATTCCTTTATGAAAAATGTCCATTAGATGGAATTATCAGGTTATGTAGACTCAGTGGTGTGCTGGAGCTGGTTTCAACTATCTCATGAGAGGTGATTATGCCATATTTCTGTGTTCAGTGATGAAGCATCACTGTGTTCAGTGATGAAGCACTGATGGCTTAAAATCAGTTACATTGGGAATCTTTACACCACAGAAATTTGCAAATACTACAAATCTGGATTCGCTCCTCCCCCCACCCCCGATCTCCCCGAACTGCTGGTTAAGCAGTGGTGTGCTAGTAAATGTTTATCAGAAAAAGAAACTTTTATTTCTAGCAGGTGATTCTTTGGATTCATGGACACTATAAAACATTTTTCCATTTCTTCACACTGAATAAGATCAGAAGCTTTTGCCCTATCAAGGAATGTTACATCCTACACTGTTTTTAGAATACTGAACTAGTCAGAAGGTCTATGCTTTTGTCCTGGCTCCAACACTTATTAATTAACTTTGGGAAAAACTCTTAGATTTTCTGAGTCGTGGTTTTCTTGCCTGTAAAATGTTAAAAATAATGTCTGAGTTGCTTACAGATTTAGGTTTAAATGAAATAATACATATGAAAGTACTTCATAAAATTAAAACACTATGCAAAGTATTTTTATCATATTGTATCATCTAAAGGAAAGCTAATAATAAAAATTTTCTACTTTGAACTTTTGCAAAATCTGTTGGGAAAGCCAAAGTGCATTACAATTTCCTGACAAAGTATTTCATCCTTACAGAAAATGCAGGTAACATCTCTTAATGTGAAAAATCTATTATTCTTGAAGTTCCGTCTGGGTGATTTTATTTTTATTTATTTTTATTTATTTATTTTATTTTTTTAACATCTTTATTGGGGTATAATTGCTTTACAATGGTGTGTTAGTTTCTGCTTTATAACAAAGTGAATACATTATACATATATATATATATGTTCCCATATCTCTTCCCTCTTGTGTCTCCCTCCCTCACATCCTCCCTATCCCAATCCTCCAGGTGGTCACAAAGCACAGAGCTGATCTCCCTGGGCTATGCGGCTGCTTCCCACTAGCTATCTACCTTACATTTGGTAGTGTATATATGTCCATTCCTCTCTCTCGCTTTGTCACAGCTCACCCTTCCCCCTCCCCATATCCTCAAGTCCATTCTCTAGTAGGTCTGTGCCTTTATTCCTGTCTTACACCTAGGTTCTTCATGACATTTTTTCCTTAAATTCCATATATATGTGTTAGCATACGGTATTTGTCTTTCTCTTTCTGACTTACTTCACTCTGTATGACAGACTCTAGGTCTATCCACCTCATTACAAACAGCTCAATGTCGTTTCTTTTTATGGCTGAGTAATATTCCATTGTATATATGTGCCACATCGTCTTTATCCATTCATCTGAAGATGGGCACTTAGGTTGTTTCCATCTCCAGGCTATTGTAAATAGAGCTGCAATGAACATTTTGGTACATGACTCTTTTTGAATTATGGTTTTCTCAGGGTATATGCCCAGTAGTGGGATTGCTGGGTCATATGGTAGTTCTATTTGTAGTTTTTTAAGGAACCTCCATACTGTTTTCCATAGTGGCTGTACCAATTCACATTCCCACTATCAGTGCAAGAGTGTTCCCTTTTCTCCACACCCTCTCCAGCATTTATTGTTTCTAGATTTTTTGCTGATGGCCATTCTGACTGGTGTGAGATGATATCTCATTGTAGTTTTGATTTGCATTTCTCTAATGATTAATGATGTTGAGCATTCTTTCATGTGTTTATTGGTAGTCTGTATATCTTCCTTGGAGAAATGTCTATTTAGGTCTTCTGCCCATTTTGGATTGGGTTGTTTGTTTTTTTGATATTGAGCTGCATGAACTGCTTGTAAATTTTGGAAATTAATCCTGTGTCAATTGCTTCATTTGCAAATATTTTCTCCCATTCTGAGGATTGTCTTTTGGTCTTGTTTATGGTTTCCTTTGCTGTGCAAAAGCTTTGAAGTTTCATTAGGTCCCATTTGTTTCTTTTTGTTTTTATTTCCATTTATCTTGGAGGTGGGTCAAAAAGGATCTTGCTGTGATTTATGTCCTAGAGTGTTCTGCCTATGTCTTTCTCTAAGAGTTTGATAGTGTCTGGCCTTACATTTAGGTCTTTAATCCATTTTGAGCTTATTTTTGTGTATGGTGTTAGGGAGTGATCTAATCTCATACTTTTACATGTAGCTGTCCAGTTTTCCCAGCACCACTTATTGAAGAGGCTGTCCTTTCTCCACTGTACATTCCTGCCTCCTTTATCAAAGATAAGGTGACAATATGTGTGTGGGTTTATCTCTGGGCTTTCTATCCTGTTCCATTGATCAATCTTTCTGTTTTTGTGCCAGTACCATACTGTCTTGATTACTGTAGCTTTGTAGTATAGTCTGAAGTCAGGGTGCCTGATTCCTCCAGCTCCGTTTTTCATTCTCAAGACTGCTTTGGCTATTCGGGGTCTTTTGTGTTTCCATACAAATTGTGAAATTTTTTGTTCTAGTTCTGTGAAAAATGCCAGTGGTAGTTTGATAGGGATTGCATTGAATCTATAGATTGCTTTGGGTAGTAGAGTCATTTTCACAATATTGATTCTTCCAATCCAAGAACATGGTATATCTCTCCATCTATTTGTATCATCTTTAATTTCTTTCATCAGTGTCTTATAATTTTCTGCATACAGGTCTTTTGTCTCCTTAGGTAGGTTTTTTTTCTAGATATTTTATTCTTTTTGTTGCAATGGTAAATGGGAGTGTTTTCTTGATTTCACTTTCAGATTTTTCATCATTAGTGTATAGGAATGCCAGAGATTTCTGTGCATTAATTTTGTATCCTGCTACTTTACCAAATTCATTGACTAGCTCTAGTAGTTTTCTGGTAGCATCTTTAGGATTCTCTATGTATAGTATCATGCCATCTGCAAACAGTGACAGCTTTATTTCTTCTTTTCCAATTTGGATTCTTTTTATTTCCTTTTCTCCTCTGATTGCTGTGGCTAAAACTTCCAAAACTATGCTGAAGAAGAGCAGTGAGAGTGGGCAACCTTGTCTTCTTCCTTATCTTAGTGGAAATGCTTTCAGTTTTTCACCATTGAGAACGATGTTGGCTGTGGGTTTGTCATATATGGCCTTTATTATGTTGAGGAAAGTTCCCTCTATGCCTACTTTCTGCAGGGTTTTTATCATAAATGGGTGTTGAATTTTGTCAAAAACTTTCTCTGCATCTCTTGAGATGATCATATGGTTTTTCTCCTTCAATTTGTTAATATGGTTTATCATGTTGGTTGATTTGCGTATATTGAATCCTTGCATTCCGGGAATAAACCTCACTTGATCATGGTGTACAATCCTTTTAATGTGCTGTTGGATTCTGTTTGCTAGTATTTTGTTGAGGATTTTTGCGTCTATGTTTATCAGTGATATTGGCCTGTAGTTTTCTTTCTTTGTGACATCTTTGTCTCGTTTTGGTATCGAGGTGATTGTGGCCTCGTAGAATGAATTTGGGAGTGTTCCTCCCTCTGCTATATTTTGGAAGAGTTTGAGAAGGACAGCTGTTAGCTCTTGTCTAAATGTTTGAAAGATTTCGCCTCTGAAGCCATCAGGTCCTGGGCTTTTATTTGTTGGAAGATTTTTAATCACAGTTTCAATGTCAGTGTTTGTGATTGGTCTGTTCATATTTTCTATTTCTTCCTGATTCAGTCTTGGCAGGTTGTGCATTTCTAAGAATTTGTCCATTTCTTCCAGGTTGTCCATTTTATTGGCATAGAGTTGCTTGTAGTAATCTCTCATGATCCTTTGTATTTCTGTAGTGTCAGTTGTTACTTCTCCTGTTTCATTTCTAATTCTATTGATTTGCGTCTTCTCCCTTTTCTTTTTTTTTTTTTGATGAGTCTGGCTAATGGTTTATCAATTTTATCTTCTCAAAGAACCAGCTTTTAGTTTTATTGATCTTTGCTATCGTTTGCTTCATTTCTTTTTCATTTATTTCTGATCTGATTTTTATGATTTCTTTCCTTCTGCTAACTTTGGGGTTTTTTTGTTTTTCTTTCTCTAATTGCTTTAGGTGCAAGGTTAGGTTGTTTATTTGAGATGTTTCCTGTTTCTTAAGGTGGGCTTGTATTGCTATAAACTTCCCTCTTAGAACTGCTTTTGCTGCATCCCATAGGTTTTGGGTCATTGTGTCTCCACTGTCATTTGTTTCTAGGTATGTTTTGATTTCCTCTTTGATTTCTTCAGTGATCACTTCGTTATTAAGTAGTGTATTGTTTAGCCTCCATGAGTTTGTATTTTTTACAGATCTTTTCCTGTAATTGATATCTAGTCTCATAGCATTGTGGTTGGAAAAGATACTTGATACAATTTCAGTTTTCTTAAATTTACCAACACTTGATTTGTGACCCAAGATATGATCTATCCTGGAGAATGTTCCATGAGCACTTGAGAAAAATGTGTATTCTGTTGTTTTTGGATGGAGTGTCCTATAAATATCAGTTAAGTCCATCTTGTTCAATATATCATTTAAAGCTTGTGTTTCCTTATTCATTTTGGATGATCTGTCCATTGGTGAAAGTGGAGTGTTAAAGTCCCCTACTATGAATATGTTACTATCGATTTCCCTTTTAATGGCTGTTAGTATTTGCCTTATGTATTGAGGTGCTCCTATGTTGGGTGCATAAATATTTACAATTGTTATATCTTCTTGGATCGATCCTTTGATCATTATGTAGTGTCCTTCTTTGTCTCTTGTAATAGTCTTTATTTTAAAGTCTATTTTGTCTGATATGAGAATTGCTACTCCAGCTTTCTTTTGGTTTCCATTTGCATGGAATATCTTTTTCCATCCCCTTACTTTCAGTCTGTATGTGTCTCTAGGTCTGAAGTGGGTCTCTTGTAGACAGCATATATATGGGTCTTGTTTTTGTATCCATTCAGCCAATCTGTGTCTTTTGGTGGGAGCAGTTAGTCCATTTACATTTAAGGTAATTATCGATATGTATGTTCCTATTCCCATTTTCTTAATTGTTTTGGGTTCGTTATTGTAGGTCTTTTCTTTCTCTTGTGTTTCTTGCCTAGAGAAGTTCCTTTAGCATTTGTTGTAAAGCTGGTTTGGTGGTGCTGAAGTCTCTCAACTTTTGCTTGTCTGTAAAGGTTTTAATTTCTCCATCAAATCTGAATGAAATCCTTGCTGGGTAGAGTAATCTTCCTTGCAGGTTTTTCTCCTTCATCACTTTCAATATGTCCTGCCACTCTCTTCTGGCTTGCAGAGTTTCTGCTCAAAGATCAGTTGTTAACGTTATGGGGATTCCCTTGTGTGTTATTTGTTGTTTTTCCCTTGCTGCTTTTAATATGCTTTCTTTGTATTTAATTTTTGACAGTTTGATTAATATGTGTCTTGGTGTATTTCTCCTTGGATTTATCCTGTATGGGACTCTCTGTGCTTCCTGGACTTGATTAACTATTTCCTTTCCCATATTAGGAAAGTTTTCAACTATAATCTCTTCAAATATTTTCTCAGTAGTCCCTTTCTTTTTCTCTTCTTCTTGTGGTACCCTTATAATTCTAATGTTGCTGCGTTTAATGTTGTCCCAGAGGTCTCTGAGACTGTCCTCAGTTCTTTTCATTCTTTTTTCTTTATTGTGCTCTGCAGTAGTTATTTGCATTATTTTATCTTCCAGGTCACTTATCCGTTCTTCTGCCTCAGTTATTCTGCTATTGATCCCATCTAGAGTATTTTTAATTTCATTTATTGTGTTGTTCATCATTGTTTGTTTCATCTTTAGTTCTTCTAGGTTCTTGTTAAATGTTTCTTGCATTTTGTCTATTCTATTTCCAAGATTTTGGATCATCTTTACTATCATTATTCTGAATTCTTTTTCAGGTAGACTGCATATTTCCTCTTCATTTGTTAGGTCTGGTGGGTTTTTATCTTGCTCCTTCATCTGCTGTGTGTTTTTCTGTCTTCTCATTTTGCTTATCTTACTGTGTTTGGGGTTTCCTTTTTGCAGGCTGCAGGTTCCTAGTTCCCGTTGTTTTTGGTGTCTGTCCCCAGTGGCTAAGGTTGGTTCAGTGGGTTGTGTAGGCTTCTTGGTGGAAGGGACTAGTGCCTGTGTTCTGGTGGATGAGGCTGGATCTTGTCTCTCTGGTTGGCAGGTCCATGTCTGGTGGTGTGTTTTGGGGCGTCTGTGGACTTATTATGATTTTAGACAGCCTCTCTTCTAACAGGTGGGGTTGTGTTCCTGTTTTGCTAGTTGTTTGGCGTAGGGTGTCCAGCACTGTAGCTTGCTTGTCATTGAGTGAAGCTGGGTGCTGGTGTTGAGATGGAGATCTCTGGGAGATTTTGATATTATGTGGAGCTAGGAGGTCTCTTGTGGGCCAGTGTCCTGAAGTTGGCTCTCCCACCTCAGAGGCACAGCACTGACTCCTGGCTTCAGCATCAAGAGGCTTTCCTCTACACGGCTCAGAATAAAAGGGAGAAAATGAAAGAAGGAAAGAAAGAAAGAAGGAAAGAAAGAAAGAAAGAAAGAAAGAAAGAAAGAAAGGGAGGGAGGGATGGTGGGCGGAAGGAAGGAAGGAGGGAAGGATGGAAAAAAGAAAGAAAGAAGGAAGATAAAGTAAAATAAAATACAGTAAAATATAATAAAGTTATTAAATTAAAAAATAATTATTAAGAAAAAAGTTTAAAAAAAACAAACAAAAAAACGGATGGCTAGAACCTTAGGACAAATGGTGGAAGTAAAGCTATACAGACAAAATCTCACACAGACGCATACACATACACACTCACAAAAAGAGGAAAAGGGGAAAAAATCATAAATCTTGCTCTCAAAGTCCACCTCCTCAATTTGGGATGATTCGTTGTCTAAAGGAGGGAAGGAAGGAAGGAAGGAAAGAAAGAAAGAAAGAAAGAAGGTAAAGTAAAATAAAAGTGTTATTAAAATTAATTATTAAGAAAGAAAAAAACTTAAAACAAACAACCAAACAAAACAGACGGATAGAACCCTAGGACAAATGGTGGAAGCAAAGCTATACAGACAAAATCTCACATAGAAGCATACACGTACACACTCACAAAAAGAGGAAAAGAGGAAAAAATCATAAATCTTGCTCTCAAAGTCCACCTCCTCAATTTGGGATGATTCGTTGTCTATTCAGGTATTCCACAGATGCAGGTACGTCAAGTTGATTGTGGAGCTTTAATCCGCTGCTTCTGAGGCTGCTGGGAGAGATTTCCCTTTCTATTCTTTGCTCTCCAAGCTCCCAGGGGCTCAGCTTTGGATTTGGCCCCGCCTCTGCGTGTAGGTTGCCAGAGGGCGTCTGTTCTTCGCTCAGACAGGACGGGGTTAAAGGAGCCGCTGATTCGGGGACTCTGGCTCACTCAGGCCGTGGGGGAGGGAGGGGCGCGGAGTGCGGGGCAGGCCTGCGGCGGCAGAGGCCAGCGTGACGTTGCATCAGCCTCAGGCGCGCCGTGCGTTCTCCTGGGGAAGTTGTCCTTGGATCCCAGGACCCTGGCAGTGGCGGGCTGCACAGGCTCCCCGGAAGCGGGGTGTGGATAGTTACCTGTGCTCGCACACAGGCTTCTTGGTGACGGTAGCAGCAGCCTTAGCGTCTTATGCCCGTGTCTGGGGTCCGCGCTGATAGCCGCGGCTCGCGCCCGTCTCTGGAGCTCCTTTAAGCAGCGCTCTTAATCCCCTCTCCTCGAGCACCAGGAAACAAAGAGGGAAGAAAAAGTCTCTTGCCTCTTCGCAAGCTCCAGACCTTTTCCCGGACTCCCTCCAGGCTATCCATGGTGCACCAACCCCCTGCAGGCTGTGTTCACGCTGCCAACCCCAGTCCTCTCCCTGCGCTCTGACCGAAGCCCGAGCCTCAGCTCGCAGCCCCGCCTGCCCCAGCAGGTGTGCAGACAAGCCTCTCGGGTTGGGCTGGTGAGTGCCGGTCGGCACCGATCCTTTGTGCGGGAATCTCCCCGCTTTGCTTTCTGCACCCCTGTTGCTGCGCTCTCCTCTGCGGCCCTGAAGCTCCCCCCTCCGCCACCCACAGTCTCCGCCCGCGAAGGGGCTTCTAGTGTGTGGAAACTTCTCCTCCTTCACAGCTCCCTCCCATTGGTGCAGGTCCCGTCCCTATCCTTTTGTCTCTGTTTATTCTTTTTTCTTTTGCCCTACCCAGGTACGTGGGGAGTTTCTTGCCTTTTGGGAGGTCTGAGGTCTTCTGCCAGCCTTCAGTAGGTGTTCTGTAGGAGTTGTTCCACGTGTAGATGTATTTCAGGTGTATCTGTGGGGAGGAAGGTGATCTCTGCGTCTTACTCTTCCGCCATCTTCCTTCTCTTCACCCGTCTGGGTGATTTTTAATTTATTTTTTAACTCAGAAGATAAAAGTAAGGAGTGAATTATTTTTGTTCAAGTAATAATATACACATTATTCTTTAGCTTCCCAGTAAAATATGCTCTTCATGAAGAGTGGTATAAGCATTACTCAGTGTTGTAACACACAGATTTCACAGTAAACTAAATGTACTGAGTGAGACTGAGAATTTGTTACTGTTGGTAAGTTCCATGTGTTAATCCTCCTCAGCTAGTCTTCCAGCTGAAGGGGGGAAATTCAGTCTTCTTTTTCAGCAAGGAGATAGAAAGTCAGTGCCACAGAGAAGACAATAAATGCTCTAAGACCCCCAAGACCTTAGAAAAATGTCATTTCATATGGGAAAAAAGGTAACGTACCTGAGTTGAGAAGGATCTGTGGTTATTTTAATCATGCAGCTGCAGCCTTTTATTTCTTAATAAGTTTTATGGCCTCAAAGATGTGTCGTTCAGATTCACATTTACCTGAAATTTATTATAACTTTATTTTGTGCTAGGCTTTCTAGTTACTCTTCTTAGAGCAGCTTTCCCCAAGTGTTAATAGACCCAATGATGGGTACTCCTTTACCATTATATTTTCCATTGTTGAATAAATTGGAAAATGTGTTAAATTTAAATAGATTTAACAGTAGAAGCTTTAAAATGTCAATTTGTACTCTGGCTTTCCCAGAGGGAAATGTAGTATGAAGTGTTTTCCAAATTGACTACAGAATCATTCATTTAAGAACATTTCAGGAAACAGGTATGCCCCAGAATACCTGTTGGCAAACCCATCCTAGGCAGGTTGTTAGGTGAGTTAAAAACTAGAGTGTGATAAACACCATTAGAAGTGGTTCAGAGGAGGGAATGATCACTCAGGCTTGGAGGAGATCAAGGGGGCTGCATGAAGGAAGTGTTTGAGCTGGGCCACGAAGGATGAGGGAAAGTTCGACAGGCAGAGTTGGTAGGTCGGAGCTTTCAGGTGGAGGAAGAGGCAGGAACAAAAACATAGAGATGGGAAAGCACAAACTCTATTCAAAGAGTGGCAAATGTCTCTTGATACCTCCACAAGGGGATCTTAAGTTCAAGTAAACATTCCCCAGATGACTACGGACCACACTTGGCCCCAGTCTACTGATGAGACTGTAAGACAGGGCAGTATCAGGCTTTCTGTTTTACAGTCATAGTTGTAGTAACAGTCCATGTAGCAGAATACACAACCATTGACATAGCTGTCCAGTGTTTTCTTTCCTCTCCTCTGCCAAGTGACAGCTCAAGTACAAGGGCAGGGGACTCATATTGGGCAGGTAAAGGAGTTTTCCCAGGCTCGGAAGCTCTTTGTTCCACTGGAGCCAATAGCTCTTATTACAACTCCACAGGCATAGCTTTTAGTGTCCCCATATGGGATGTACTCAGAGTCACCATGCTCAAGTCCAAAGCATGGTTTATCTTGGCATCTAGAGTTTCTCCTTACCCAGATGCAATTTACCAGTCAGGTCATTTTAACCATGAGCAATTTTACTTGTGTAACATAGTTGACATAATATTCTTTGACTTCCAAGGGAACAGAGCTTAACCAAAGGTCAAATTCTTATTCAGAAGCTGTGCCCTTTACACACAGCCCTTAAATATTAAGCTAGCAAGGAGATTGGGCAAATGATGTATTATATTGGATTCCAACTAGAGTTTGGATTCAAGTAACTTCTACCTTTTCCCATTTCTTACCCTAAACAGGGAACATGCAAAGACATTTAGTATTTTGTTATAAAACTCTGTAAATATGAAAATATTATAACACTAGATTTCAGCATTAGTATGTTTTGATAGAACCATTAAGAATTTAAAATACAGGAACACATGTGTAGCCATCTTGATTAATCTTTCAGAAGATTAACATGACATTAACCTTCTGAAATAGAAAGGAACATGCTCTTCCGATCCATGGAAATAAGAGTCCTGCCTTTCCCTTCACTCCTGATCCTTGAAGCATCTAAAAAATATCTGGTGCTTCAAATGTGACCTTTAGTTTTGTAAATGTTAAGGTAGTATATGTTCCAGTATCTTAGGGTCAAATGAGACATGATTTTCCAAACTATATTTCTAAACAAGGAAGTAGGAAAACCTCAGGCTTCACCCATGGTTCTTTTAGATAATGGCTGCTCAAAGAGCAGAAGGCAGCAGGTGGAGAAATTTTGTTTTTTAATTTTTATTTTATATTGGACTATAGTTGATTTACAATGTTGTGTTAGTTTCAGGTGTACAGCAAAGTGATTCAGTTGTACATATACATATATATTATTCTTCAAATTCTTTTCCCATTTAGGATATTACAGAATATTGAGCAGAGTTCCCTGTGCTATACAGTATGTTCTTGTTGGTTATCATTTTTAAATATAATAGTGTGTATATATCAATCCCAAACTCCCAATTTATCCCTCCCTCCCCACCTTTCCCCTTTGGTAACCATAAGTTTGTTTTCTATGTCTGTGAATCTGTTTCTGTTTTGTAAATAAGTTCATTTGTATCATTTTTTTAAGATTCTGCATATAAGTGATAGCATATGATATTTGTCTTTGTCTGACTTACTTCACTGAGTATGATAATCTCTAGGCCCATCCATGTTGCTGCAAATGGCATTATTTCATTCCTTTTTATGGCCAAGTAATATTCCATTGTATATATGTACCACATCTTCTTTACTCATCTGTCGATGGACATTTAGGTTGCTTCCATGTCTTGGCTATTGTAAATAGTGCTGCAATGGACACTGAGGTGCATGCATCCCTTTGAACCATGGTTTTCTCCAGATATATGCTCAGTAATGGGATTTCTGGATCATATGGTAGCTCTATTTTTAAATTTTTAAGGAACCTCCATACTGTTATCCATAGTGGCTGTACCAATTTACATTCCCACCAACAGTGTGGGAGGGTTCCCTTTTCTCCACACCCTCTCCAGCATTTATTGTTTGTAGATTTTTTGATGATGGCCATTCTCTCTGGTGTGAGGTGATACCTCATTGTAGTTTTGATTTGCATTTCTCTAATAATTAGTGATGTTGAGAATCTTTTCATATGCCTCTTGGCCATCTGTATGTCTTCTTTGGAGAAATGTCTATTTAGGTCTTCCGCCCATTTTTTGATTGGGCTATTTGTTTTTTGTTTTGATATTGAGCCACATGAGCTGTTTGTACATTTTGGAGAATAATCCCTTGTCAGTTGCATCATTTGCAAATAGTTTCTCCCATTCCATGGGTTGTCCTTTCATTTTGTTTATAGTTTCCTTTGCTGTGCAAAAGATTTTGAGTTTAATTAGGTCCCATTTGTTTATTTTTGTTTTTATTTACATAACTGTAGGAGACAAATCGAAAAAGATATTGTTGCGATTTATGTCAAAGAGTGTTCTGCCTGTGTTTTCCTCTAAGGGTTTTGTAGTATCCAGGCTTACATTTAGGTCTTTAATCAATTTTGAGTTTATTTTATGTGTACTGTGTTAGAGAATGTTCTAATTTCATTCTTTTACATGTAGCTGTCCGGTTTTCCCCACACCATTTATTGAAGAGACTGTCTTTTTTCCATTGTATAGTCTTGCCTCTTTGTTGTAGATTAATAGGCCATAGGTGTGTGGGTTTATTTCTGGTCTTTCTATCCTGTCCTATTGATCTATATTTCTGTTTTTGTGCCAGTACCATACTGTTTTGATGACTGTAGCTTTGTAATATAGCATGAACTCAGGAAGGTTGTTTCCTCCAGCTGCATTTTTCTTTCTCAAGATTGCTTTTGCTATTCAGGGTCTTTTGTGTCTCCATACAAATTTTATGATTTTTTTGTTCTAGTTCTGTGAAAATGCCATTGGTAATTTGCTAGGGATTGCATTGAATCTGTAGATTGCTTTGGGTAATGTAGTCATTTTCACAGTATTGATTCTTCCAATCCAAGAACATGGTATATCTTTCCATCTGTTCAGTTTCTTTCATCAGCATCTAATAGTTTTTGAAGTACAGGTCTTTTGCCTCCTTAGGTAGTTTTATTCATAGGTATTTTATTCTTTTTGATGCAGTGGTAAATGGGATTGTTTCTTTAATTTCTCTTTCTGATCTTTCATTGTTAGTGTATAGAAATGCAACAGATTTTTGTGTATTAATTTCATACCCTACAACTTCACTGAATTCACTGATGAGTTCTAGTAGTTTTCTGGTAGCATCTTTAGGATTTTCTATGTACAGTATCATGTCATCTACAAACAGTGACAGTTTTACTTCTTTTCCGATTTGGATTCGTTTTATTTCTTTTTCTTCTCTGACTGCTGTGTCTAGAACATCCAAAATTATGTTGAATAACAGTGATGAGGGTGGACATCCTTGGCTTGTTCCTGATCTTAGAGAAAATGCTTTTAGCTTTTTACAGTTGAGTATGATCTTAGCTGTAATTCTGTCATACATGGCCTTTATTATGTTGAGGTATGCCCACTTAATGGAGAGTTTTTATCATAAATGGGTGTTGAATCTTGTCAAAATCTTTCTCTGCATCTACTGAAATGATCATATGGTCATATTTGTCCACTTGTTAATGTGGTGTGTCACACTGATTTATTTGGGGATATTGAAAAATCCTTGCCTCCCTGGGATAAATTCCACTTGATCATGGTGTATGATCATTTTAATGTATTGTTAGATTTAGTTTGCTAGTATTTTGTGGAGGATTTTTGTGTCTATGTTCACCAGTGATATTGGCCTGTAATTCTCTTTTTCTGTGGTATCTTTGTCTGGTTTTGGTATCAGGGTGATGGTTGCCTCATAGAATGAGTTTGGGAGGGTTCTTTCCTCTGAAAATTTTTGGAAAGGTTTCAGAAGGATAGGTGTTTACTCTTCTCTAAATGTTCGGTAGAGTTCAACTGTGAAGCCATCTGGTCCTTAACTTTTGTTTGCTGGGAGTTTTGAAATCACTGATTCAATTTCAGTACTGGTAATTGTTCATATTTTCTATTTCTTCCTGGTTCACTATTGAAAGATTATAAGAATTTGTCCATTTCTTCTACATTGTACATTTTATTGGCATATATTTGCTTGTAGTAGTCTCTTATGATCCTTTGTATTTCAGTAGTGTCCATTGTAACTTCTCCTTTTTCATTTCTAATTTTATTGATTTGAGCCCTCTCCCTTTTTTTCCTTGATGAGTCTGGCTAAAGGTTCATCAATTTTGTTTACTTTTTCAAAGAACCTGCTTTTAGTCTCATTGATCTTTGCTGTTGTTTTCTTTGTCTCTATTTCATTTCATTTTTTTTTTTGATTAGGGGTATAGTTGTTTTACAATATTGTGTTAGTTTCTACTGTACAGAGAAGTGGAGTTCCCTGTGCTATACAGCAGGTTCTCATTAGTTAACTATTTTGTACATATTAGTGTATATATGTTAGTCCCAATCTCCCAATTTATCACCCCCACTTTCCTCCCTTAGTGTCCATACATTTTTTCTCTACATTTGTGTCTCTATTTCTGCCTTGCAAACCAGTTCATCTGTACAATTTTTCTAGATTCCACAAGTATGCGGTAATATACGATATTTGTTTTTCTCTTTCTGACTTACTTCACTCTGTATGACAGTCTCTAGGTCCATCCACATCTCTACAAATGACCCAATTTCGTTCCTTTTTATGGCTGAGTAATATTCCATTGTATATATGTATCACATCTTCTTTATGCATTCATTCCATGACCTGGCTATTGTAAATAGTGTTGCTATGACATTGGGGTGCATGTGTCACTTTTTTTTTTAGTATCTTTATTGGAGTATAATTGCTTTCCAATGTTGTGTTAGTTTCTGCTGTATAACAAAGTGAATCACCTATATGCATATGTATATCCCCATATCCCCTCCCTCTTGCGTCTCCCTCCTACCCTCCTTTTCCCACCCCTCTAGGTGGTCGCAAAGCACCGAGCTGATCTCCCTGTGCTATGCAGCTGCTTCCCACTGGCTATCTATTTTACATTTGGTAGTGTATATATGTCAGTGTTACTGTCTCACTTCGCCCCAGCTTACCCTTCTCCCTCCCCGTGTCCTCAAGTCCATTCTCTATGTCTTTATTCCTGTCCTGCCCATAGGTTCTTCAGAACCTTTTTTTTTTTTTAGATTCCATATATATGTGTTAGCATAAAGTATTTGTTTTTCTCTTTCTGACTTACTTCACCCTGTATGACACAATCTAGGTCCATCCACTTCACTACAAATAACTCATTTTCATTTCTCTTTATGGCTGAGTAATATTCCATTGTATATATGTGCCACATCTTCTTTATCCATTCATCTGTCGATGACACTTAGGCTGCTTCCATGTCCTGGCTATTGTAAATTGTGCTGCAATAAACATTGTGGAACATGACTCTTTTTGAATTATGGTTTTCTCAGGGTATATGCCCAGTAATGGGATTGCTGGGTCATATGGTAGTTTTATTTTTAGTTTTTTTAAGAACCTCCATACTGTTCTCCATAGTGGCTGTATCAATTTACATTCCCACCAGCAGTGTATGAGGGTTCCCTTTTCTCCACACCCTCTCCAGCATTTACTATTTGTAAATTTTTTGATGATGGCCGTTCTGACTGATGTGAGGTGATACCTCATTGTGGTTTTGATTTGCATTTCTCTAATGATTAGTGTTGTTGAGCATCTTTTCCTGTATTTGTTGGCAATCTGTATATCTTCTTTGGATTAATGTCTATTTAGGTCTTCCACCCATGTTTTGATTGGGTTTTTGTTTTTTAATATTGAGCTGCATGAGCTGTTTGTATATTTTGCAGATTAATCCTTTGTCCATTGCTTTGTTTGCAAATAGTTTCTCCCATTCTGAGGCCTGGCTTTTTGTCTTCTTTATGGTTTCCTTTGCTGTGCAAAAGCTATTAACTTTCATTAGGTCTTGTTTATTTTTTTTGTGGTACATGGGCCTCTCACTGTTGTGGCCTCTCCCTTTGTGGAGCACAGGCTCCAGATGCACAGGCTCAGTGGCCATGGCTCACGGGCCCAGCTGCTCCGTGGCACGTGGGACCTTCCCAGACTGGGGCATGAACCCACATCCCCTGCATCAGCAGGCGCACTCTCAACCACTGCGCCACCAGGGAAGCCCCTTGTTTATTTTTGTTTTGATTTCCATTACTCTAGGAGGTGGGTCAAATAAGATCTTGCTGTGATTTATGTCCAAGAGTGTTCTTCCTACGTTTTCCTCTAAGAGTTTTACAGTGTCTGGTGTTACATTTAGGTCATTAATCCATTTTGAGTTTATTTTTGTGTATGGGGTTAGGGAGTGTTCTAATTTCATTCTTTTACATGTAGCTGTCCAGTTTTCTGAGCACCACTTATTAAAGAGACTGTCTTTTCTCTGTTCTATGTTCTTGCCTCCTTTGACATAAATTAGGTGACCATATCTGCATGGGTTTATCTCTGAGCTTTCTATCCGGTTCCATTGATCTATATTTCTGTTTTTGTTCCCATTCTGTACTGTCTTGATTACTGTAGCTTTGCAGTATAATCTTAAGTCAGGGAGTCTGATTCCTCCAGCTCTGTTTTTTTACCCCCCTCAAGATTGCTTTGGCTATTTGGCGTCTTTTGTGTCTCCATATAGATTTTAAGATTTTTTTGTTCTAGTTCTGTGGAAAACACCATTGGAAATTTGATAGGGATTGCATTGAATCTGTAGGTTGCTTTGGGTAGTATAGTCATTTTCACAGTATTGATTCTTCCAATCCAAGAACATGGTATATCTTTCCATCTGTTTGTATCATCTTCAGTTTCTTTCATCAGCATCTTATAGTTTTCTGCATACAGGTCTTTTGCCTCCTTAGGTAGTTTAACCCTAGGTATTTTATTCTTTTTGTTGCAATGGTAAATGGGAGTGTTTCCTTAATTTCTCTTTCAGATTTTTCATCATTAGTGTATAGGAATGCAAGAGATTTCTGTGCCTTAATTTTGTATCCTGCAACTTTATCAAATTGATTGATTAGGTCTAGTAGTTTTCTGGTGGCATCTTTAGGATTTTCTATGTATAGTATCGTGTCATCTGCAAACAGTGATAGCTTTACTTCTTCTTTTCCAATTTGTATTCCTTTTATTTCTTCTCTGACTGCTGTGTCTATGACTTCCAAGACTATTTTGAATAATAGTGGTGAGCATGGACATCCTTGTCTTGTTCCTGATCTTAGCAGAAATGCTTTCAGGTTTTCATTATTGAGAATGATGTTTGCTATGTGTTTGTCATATATGGCCTTTATTATGTTGAGGTAGGTTCCCACTGTGCCCATTTCTGGAGAGTTTTTATCATAAATAGGTGTTGAATTTTGTCAAAAGCTTTTCCTGCATCTATTGAGATTATCATATGGTTTTTATTCAATTTGTTAATATGGAGTGTCACATTGATTGATTTGCATATATTGAAGAATCCTTGCATCTTGGGATAAATCCCACTTGATCATATTGTATGATCCTTTTTATGTGTTGTTGGATTCTGTTTGCTCGTATTTTGTTGAGGATTTTTGAATCTATATTCATCAGTGATATTGGTCTGTAATTCTATTTTTTGTGACATCTTTGTCTGGCTTTGGTATCAGGGTGATGGTGGCCTTGTAGAATGAGTTTGGGTGTGTTCCTCCCTCTGAAATTTTTTGGAGGAGTTTGAGGAGGATGGCTTTTAGCTCTTCTCTACATGTTTGATAGAATTCACCTGTGAAGCCATCTGGTCCTAGACTTTTGTTTGTTGGAAGATTTTTAATCACAGTTTCAATTTCATTACTTGCAATTGGTCTGTTCATATTTTCTATTTCTTCCTGGTTCAGTCTTGGAAGGTTACACCTTTCTAAGAGTTTGTCAGTTTCTTCCAGGTTGTCCAATTTATTGGCACAGAGTTGCTTGTAGTATTCTCTTATGATGCTTTGTATTACTGCAGTGTCTGTTGTAACTTCTCCTTTTTCATTTCTAATTTTATTGATTTTAGTCCTCTCCCTCTGAGTCTGGCTAATGGTTTATCAATTTTGTTTATCTTCTCAAAGAACCAGATTTTAGTTTTACTGATCTTTGCTATTGTATTCTTTGTCTGTTTTTCATGTATTTCTTCTGTGGTCTTTATGATTTCTTTCCTTCTACTAACTTTGGGTTTTGTTTGTTTTTCTTTCTCTAGTTCCTTTAGGTGTTAAATTAGATTGTTTATTTGGGATTTTTCTTGCTTCCTGAGGTAAGATTTTATTGCTGTAAATTCTCTTAGAACTGCTTTTTCTGTGTCCCATAGGTTTTAAATAATTGTGTTTTCATTTTCATTTGTCTCTAGGTATTTTTTGATTCCTCTTTGATTTCTTTAGTGAGCCATTGGTTGTTTAGTAGCATATTGTTTAACCTCCACATGTTTGTGTTTTTTTTAACATTTTTTTCTTGTAGTTCATTTCTAATCTCATAGTGTTGTTGTCAGAAAGATGGTTGATATGATTTCAATTTATTTAAATTTACAAAGCTTGTTTTGTGTCCTAGAATGTGATCAATCCTGGAGAATGTTCCATGTGTACTTGAAAAGAATGTGTATTCTGCTCCTTTTAGAGGGAATGCTCTATAAATATTGATTAAGTCCATCTGGTCTAATGTGTCCTTTAAGGCCTGTGTTTCCCTATTGATTTTCTGTCTGGATGATCTATTGATGAAAGTGGGGTTTCAAAGTCCCCCACTAGTATTGTGTTACTGTTGATTTCTCCTTTTATGGTTGTTAGTATTTGCCTTATATATTGAGGTGCTGCTCTGTTGGGTGCATGTATACTTACAATTTTTATATCTTCTTGTTGGATTGATCCCTTGATCATTATGTAGTGTCCTTTGTCTCTTGCAAGAGTTTTTAAAGTCTATTTTGTCTGAGATGAGTATAGCTACACCAGCTTTCTTTTGATTTCCATTTGCAATGAATACCTTTTTCCATCCCCTCTCATTGTCTGTATGTGTTCTTAGATCTGAAGTGTGTCTCTTGTAGACAGCATATATATGGGTCTTGTTTTTGTATCCATTCAGCTAGTCTGTGACTTTTGGTTGGAGCATTTAATCCATTTACATTTAACATAATTATTGATATGTACGTTCTTATTGCCATTTTGTTAATTATTTTGTATTTGTCGGTCTTTTCCCTTCCTTTCCTCTTCTCTTTTGTGATTTGATGGCTAAATTTACTGTTGTGTTTTTATTCCTTATTCTTTTTTTGTTTGTGTATCTATTGTAGATTTTTGGTTTGTGGTTACCATGAGGTTTTGATATAGCAGTCTCTATATAAAGAAGATTGTTTTATGTTGCCAGTCTTTTAATTTGAAATGCATTTCCAATGTCCTGCATTTGTACTCTCCTCTTCTCATGATTGCTGGTTTTGATATCATATTTTGTGTGGATAATTTCCTACCTTTATATTTGCCTTTTCCTTTTGTAATATTCTTGTTTTTAGTTGTGGCCTTTTCTTTTTCTTTTTCACCTAGAGAAATTCCTTTAGCGTTTGTTGCAAAGCTAGACTGGTCTGGTGGTGCTGAATTCTCTTAGCTTCTCATTTTTGTAAAGCTCTTGATTTCTCCATCAAATCTGAACAAGAGCCTTGCTGGCTAGTGTATTCTTGGTTGTAGGTTCTTCCCTTTCATCAGTTTAAATATATGGTGCCACTCCTTTCTGGCCTGTAATATTTCTGCTGAAAAATCAGCTGATAACCTTATGGAAGTTCCCTTGTATGTTATTTGTTTCTTTTCCCTTGTTTCTTTTAGTATTTTCACTTTGTCTTTAATTTTTGTCAGTTTGATTACTCTGTGTCCCAGTATGTTCCTCCTTGGGTTTATCCTGCCTGGGACTCTCTGGGCTTCCTGGACTTGGGTTACACTTTCCTTTCCCATGTTAGGGTATTTTTCAGCTATTGTCTATTCAAATATTTACTCAGGTCCTTTCTATCTTCTCCTTCTGAGACTCCTATAATGTGAATGTTGGTGCATTTAATGTTGTCTCAGAGGTCTCTTAGATTGTCCTCATTTCTTTTCATTCTTTCTTCTTTATTCTGTTCCACAGCAGTGATTTCTACCATTTTGTCTTCCAGTTCACTTATACATTCTTCTGCTTTATTTATTCTGCTATTGATTCCTTTTAGTGTATTTTTCATTTCAGTTGTTGTATTGTTCATCTATGTTTGTTCTTTAGTTCTTTTATGTCTTTATTAAATATTTCTTGTATCTTCCTGGTCTGTGCCTTTATCTTTTTCTGAGATCTTAGATCATCCTTACTATCATTACTCTGAATTCTTTTTTGGGTAGATTGCCTGTCTCCACTGAGTTGTTCTTCTGGGATTTTAACTTGTCCCTTTCTCTGGGATATAGTCCTCTGCTGTCTCATTTTGTCTTTCTGTGATTGTGGTTTCCATTCCACAGGTTGCAGGGTTGTAGTTCTTCTTGCTTCTGCTGTCTGCCCCCTTGTGGATGAGGCTGGTCTAAGGGGCTTGTGCTGGTTTCTTGGTGAGAGGGACTGGTTCCAGCCCACTGGTGGGCAGAGCTGGGTCTTGTCCCTCCTGTGGGCAGGGCTGTGTTAATGGGTGTGTTTAGTGGCCAGCTGTGGGCTTAGGAAGACTTTAGGCAGCCTGTTTGCTGATGGGTGGGGCTGTGTTCCCACCCTGTTGGTTGTTTGGTCTGAGGCATCCCAGCACTAGAACCTATTGGCGGTTGGGTGAGGCCAGGTCTTGGTGAGAAAATGGTGGCCTCCAGGAGGGCTTACGCCAATGAGTACTACCCAGAACTACCGCCACCAGTGTCTCTGTCCACACAGTGAGTCACAGCCACCCCCTCACACACCCCCAACCCCCTCCACAGGAGACCCTCCAATACCAGCAGGTAGGTCTGGCCTAGGGTCTTATGAGGTCACTCTTTTTCCCCTGTGTCCTGGTGCTCATGAGACCTTGTGTGTGCCCTCCAGGAGTGGAATTTCTGCCTCCCCCAGTTCTGTGGAAGTCTTGCAGTCAAACCCTGCTGGCCTTCAAAGCCAGGTGCTCTTGGGGCTCCTTTTCTCAATGCCAGACCCCCAGCCTGGGTAGACTGATGTGAGACTCACAACTTTCACTCCTGTGGGAGAACCTCTGTGATACAATTATTTTCCAGTTTGTGAACTGCCCACCTGGTGGGTATGGGATTTGACTTTATTGTGATTGCACCCTTCTTGGAGCTGGAGCCTCCAATGGGGGAATCTCTGCTTTGTGGCTTTACTGCTCTTAGGCTCCTACACAACCTACCTAAACAGCTTCCCTCCCAGACTTGACTTCTTATTGGCTTCCCATTATGACAAGGAGCTAGTCTGACAAACTGACTTGTTCTAATGTGTGAATGGTAGAGGGAGAACTGTTTACCCCTCCCCTCTTTCTAGGCAACATGCTCAAGCTCTCCCCATGTCACAAACACCCCCATGTACATCATGCATGCTTTGATGCATCCAAAATAAGGCTCTAAGAGTCCAGGCAAGCCAGCAGGATATTTTTGAGCTGGGCTTGTGTTTATTCAAAATAAAAAAAGGGTCGGAGCTGTCTTCTCTGCTCTATATTTCAGCACAGAAAAAAATCTTCACACACATTGCTACTGTGTTTAAACGAACTGTGCTATGCTCCCCTTACAAGGAGAAGAACTGAGTATGCAGTCTGATTTAGGGTGCTTTTCCTGTGGGTGTTTGACAATAGAAGCATACCATCACAAATCCAAGAAAATAAATTTATTAAACTTTGAAGGAAAAAAATCCACAGACATAAAGAAAGTTAAATATAAACTGCAGGACACAACTAGTCATACTAGTGAATAATGGCTTGTGTGGCCAGCAAAGTACCAAAATGACATTCGGAGACCGATTGAGGTATTTAGCTATTTTTGGCTATAGAAATGTTGTCAGCCTATTGTAAAATAGTAAGATAGTTTTCCCAAACACACAGTTTTAAGTTGAATTAGGTTCTACATTGATGAAACTGTCTATGAAACTAAATTATGTAGCTCTTAGAGAAAACCGTAGCAGCAAGGTAGCAGAAAATCTATTAAACATCTATTACAAAGTAACATGTTGAACTTTAAACACCCAATTCTAGCTTTTCACTGTCCTTCCTGCAAGAAAGAGGGAATTTAAAATCGCCAACCATTAAGCTTGTTTCCTAAAAAGGTATGGCAAATACTATTTAAGTTAAAGCTAACTTTAAAGTTTTATTAACCTTTAAAAAATACTTAAGTGAGAAGCATTCTTGAGTGAGATGAGTCTTCTTTTTTTGACAAACCTTTTGAGGAGCAATCCCAGTGCTCCTATGAATGATGTTTAGGTTATTAAGATATTGAACAATAACTTATAATTTACTCAGGCTGCTTCTTTTTCTTCTGACTACCCGCTTTAAGGCCAATCCACTCAGAGGGGAAGTAAAAAATGACGAAACTTCTTTTATTTAAGTAAATCCTATAAAAGATTTGGTAAGGAAGAAAGTTTCTGCTATGGGTTTAAATAAATTTTTTAGTTATCTTGCGGATTTAAAATCTTGTTTTTTCTCTTTTTTTTGCTACCATGAATAATGAGTATGTGTCTGGCTATAGGCTGTGAAAGAAAAAGCTTTTTCTTGAACTTTTATTCCATGATCTGGTTAACTTCACTTCGACCAGCTTCAACTTACAAAATGCTTCTTGGACCTATTCCTTCCTTAGGTAAATATGAACTAAGAGACACTGTGGCCGAGGTTCTAAGGCTTGACTCTCATGATCTGAGTGCACTAAGAAACTCCTTCCCCGTGCACTGCAGTGATTAAGCATTCTGGGTCAATAGGAACCAGCTATGATTTCTATTCTCTTAGTATGCAGTGCTCTGACATGAACCAAAACTTGGGTAAGAAAAGCCTTTTTGTTCATTTGTGTTGTGGGTTTTTTTTTTGTTTTTTTGGGTTTTTTTGGTTCATGATAAGTTGATCTGCGCAAACATTTTAAAGTTTTCTAAATTAACAAATATCTGTTTACAAATTCAGATAAGATGAACACATTCCAATAATGCAGCTAACTACAATCATTTTAGAATCATTTAAAGAGTTTTAGGAGGTATAAAAAGGGCCTTGTAAAAAACTAGTTTTTCTTCAGGTGCGTTGACCAAAGCATTAAACCAGCTTTAGACTGCAGTTACTACATTCTTTAGATGGGTCGGCATGAGCTACAGTACACCGTGTATAGTGTAATAGAAAATAGCCATGCTTAAAGTGTAAATTATTAAAAATACCTTTATCCATTTTATGTCAAAATAAATGTTTTACATATCCAAACTATTTCTTGTCTTCTTACCTAAAATTTTAGTTCCCAATTATTAAAAAAAACTTAGCCTGTGCTATGATTTGCATTCAATCGTCCTGAACTGCAAAAGCCACCTGATTTTTCGCTTTTTCAAAAAGCATGATTAACTATAGATTAAAAAACATAGCCATTCAATGCTTAGTAGCACAAAATTAACACCCACAATAACAAGACAATCACTGCCACTAAACAGTCTTTGAGACAATTCTTTAAAATATTTACAATTCACAAGAATATCTATCTGATGAAGGGTTCTTCTTCTTTTTCTTTAATATCATGTTTCAACACTTCAGGAAAAGCCATTTAGAATCCGTATCCCCCACCCTCAACTCCCACCCCCCTCCAAAAAATGTTTAAACATTGTTTTGGTTTCAGCATTCATTCCCTAGCCAACTCTTTGCTAGAGTAAATAGGTAACTCATTAAATATGTAGCTCATGGGAAATCGAAGAAAAGCTACGGCATGATTTTGTTCAGTTGGTCTGTGCTCACGTAGCCACATGATGAGAGAAACTCTTTGTCAGGCAAGGGCAGGGCAGTTGCATTGAGTACGAGGCCCTGTGGAGATTGTACTATATGAATGGAGGTATAGTCTGGGACAGGCAACTCAGAACTTGGAACACGTTCTGCTGTCCCAGACCTCCCAGCAGTAGTGGTAAGGCTTTCCGTGGTGATGTAAATGTCTTCCTGGTTAAAGCTTGGCTCTACATGTGATTCAACCTCGACATGAGGGGCCAGGGCGATGCACTTTTTAGCATCTGCCTCACAGAAGTAGGCGTTGTCCATGATGAAGTTTGCTTGGCAGGGTGAGACGACTTCTGGATGCATGTCACACTGGGAGATCCCAGCCTTATTCTTTTGGCCCGGGGAAAGGACCACACTCCCTGCTGGTGTAATGTCACTTACCTGGGCATAAAAGTCGATGTTTGCCAATGAACTTGGATTGCTGAGCTGTTGCTGTGTATGGCCAGCTTGATGAGTTGACTCAGTTTTGCCAATAAGAAGTGATCTTGGTTTGTTTTCCTCTCCTAGGATAACACTGGGCTGCTGGCTAGCAGGGGTAGCATCATTCGAAGGTGAGTTATTTAGATTCTTCTGGTCAAGGCACAAGCGATCTGCTTCCCCTTTCAACCTTTGTGGCTGAGCAACCTCTGAGGTACCATCACACATGTCATTGGCATTGAAATCAGTCTCCAGAATGTCAGGTTCGTAACAGCTGGTACGTCCAGAGTCGTCATCCTTTGCCCCAAGGATATTAAGTGATTTTTCATGGTCATTGCTTAGAAGTCTGTCTGTGTCTGATCCTTCAGTCTTTTCATCAGGGTCATCAATATCTAGCTCAATAAATTCAACCCAAGAGTCATCATTGTAGAATTCGTGTTTATAGTTGTCATGAATGGCTAAGATTGTGTTCACCTCTTCTAATTTTCCTTCCTAGGAAATAGAAAATGAAGATCTATGAAAAACTCACAACAATTAAGTGATATAATAAATAACATTCAGAGACTAATTAGTAACAAAACCACATTAGTGAAGAACTTTTCTTTCTTTCTTTTTAAAAATTCTTTTCTATTATGGTTCATCACAGAATACCAAACATAGTTCTCCATGCTATACAGCAGGATGTTGTTTATCCATTCCATATACAATAGCTTGTATCTGCTAACCTCAACCTCCCATTCCATCCCTCCCCCAACCCCCTCCCCCTCGGCAACTACAAGTCTGTTCTCTATGCCTGTGAGTCTGTTTTTGTTTCATACGTAGATAGGTTCATTTGTGTCATATTTTAGATTCCACATATAAGTGATATCGTATGGTATTTGTCTTTCTCTTTGACTTACTTCACTTAGTATGACAATCTCTAGTTGCATCCATGTTGCTGCAAGTGGCATTATTTCATTCTTTTTTATGGCTGAGTAGCATTCCATTGTATATATGTACCACATCTTCTTTATCCATTCATCTTTCGATGGGCATTTAGGTTGTTTCTATGTCTTGGCTATTGTGAATAGTGCTGCTGTGAACATAGGGGTGCATGTATCTTTTTGGATTAGAGTTTTGTCTGGATATATGCCTAGGAGTGGGATTGCTGGATCATATGGTAATTCTATTTTTAGTTTTCTGAGGAACCTCGATATTGTTTTCCATAGAGGCTGTACCAACTTACATTCCAACAGTGTAGGAGTGTTCCCTTTTCTCCACACCCTCTCCATCATCTGTTATTTGTAGAGTTTTTAATGATGGCCATTCTGACTGGTGTGACGTGGTACCTCATTGTAGTTTTGATTTGCATTTCTCTAGTAATTAGCAATGTTGAGCATCTTTTCATGTGCCTATTGGACATTTGTATTTCTTCTTTGGAGAAATGCCTATTTAGGTCTTCTGCCCATTTTTCAATTGGGTTGTTTATTTGTATATTTTGGAAATAAAGCCCTTATTGGTCTCATTGTTTGAAAATACTTTCTCCCATTCTGTAGGTTGTCTCTTTGTTTATGGTTTCTTTTGCTGTGCAAAAGCTGGTAAGTTTGATTAGGTCCCATTTGTTTCTTTTTGTTTTTATTTCTATTGCTTTGGGAGACTGACTTAAGAAAACATTGGTATGGTTTATGTCAGAGAATGTTTTGCCTATGATCTGTCCTAGGAGTTTTGTGGTGTCATGTCTTAAGTCTTTAAGCCACTGTGAGTTTATTTTTATGTATGGTGAGAGGGTATGTTCTAACTTCATTGATTTCCATATGGCTGTCCAAGTTTCCCAGCACCACTTGTTGAAGAGACTGTCTTTTTCCTATTGTACATTCTTTCCTCCTTTGTTGAAGATTGACTATAGGTGTGTGGGTTTATTTCTGGGCTCTCTGTTCTGTTTCATTGACCTATATGTCTGTTTTTTGTGCCAATGCCCCTGTAGCTTTGTAGTATTGTCTGAAGTCTGGGAGGGTTATGCCTCCTGCTTTGTTCTTTTTCTTCAGGATTGCTTTAGCAATTCTGGGTCTTTAATAGTTCCATATAAATTTTAGGATTATTCTAGTTCTGTGAAAAATGTCATGGGTAATTTGATAGGGACTGCATTAAATCTGTAGTTTGCTTTGGGCTGTATGACCATTTTAACAATGTTAATTCTTCCAATCCATGAGCATGGGATATCTTTCCATTTCTTTGACTCACCTTCAGTTTCCTTTATTAATGTTTTATAGTTCTCAGCATATAAGTCTTTTACCTCCACAGTCAGGTTTATTCTCAAGCATATTTTATATTTTTGGGTGAGATTTTAAATAATATTGTTTGTTTACATTCCCTTTCTGATATTCTGTTGTTAGTGTAAAGAAATGCAACCGGTTTCTATATGTTAATCTTGTATCCTGCTACTTTGCTGAATTTGCTTATTATTTCTAGTAGTTTTTTTGTGGATTCTTTAGGGTTTTCTATATAGTATGTCATCTGCATAAAACGACAATTTTGCCTCTTCCCTTCCAATTTGGATACTTTTTATTTCTTTTTCTTGTCTGATTGCTATGGCTAGGACTTCCAATACTATGTTAAATAGAAGAGGTAAGAGTGGGCATCCTTGTCTTGTTCCAGATTTTAGTGGGAAGTCTTTCAGTTTTTCACCATTGAGTATTATATTGGCTGTGGGTTTGTCATAGCTTTTACTATGTTGAGATATGTTCCCTGTGTACCCACTTTGGTAAGAGTTTTTATCACGAATGGATGTGGAATTTTGTCAAATGTTCTTTCTGCATCTTTTGAGATGATCATGTGGTTTTTGTCTTTTCTTTTGTTTACGTGATGTATCACATTGATTTGTGTATGCTGAACCATGCTTGTGAACTTGGGATGACTCTTGGTCATGGTGTATGATCTTTTTTTATGTGTTGTTGGATTTTGTTGAGAATTTTTGCGTCTATATTCATCAAAGATATTGGCCTGTAATTTTCTTTTTTGGTGGTGTCTTTGTCTGGTTTGGGTATCAGGGTGATGGTGGCTTCACAGAATGTCTTTGGGAGTGTTCCCTCCTCTTCAATTCTTTGGAAGAGTTTGAGAAGGACTGGTGTGAGTTCTTCTTTGTATGTTTGGTAGAATTTGCCTTTGAAGCCATCTGGTCCTGGATTTTTGTTTGTAGGGAGTTAATTACATATTCTATTTCACCTCTAATGATCAGTCTGTTCAAATTATCTACTTATTGTTGATTCAATTTTGGTGGGCTGTATGTTTCTAGAAACTTGTCCTTTTCTTCTAGGTTGCTGAATTTGTTGAGATATAATTGGTCATAGCATTCCCTTATGGTTTCTGTATTACTGTGGTATCAGTTGTTATGTCTCCTTTTTCATTTCTTATTTTGTTTATTTGGGTTCTCTCTCTTTTCTTCTTGGTGAGCCTGGCCAGAGGTTTGTCAGTCTTGTTTACCCTTTCAAAGAACAAGCTCTGGGTTTTATTGATTTTTTTCTATTTTTTAATCACTATTTTATTTATTTCCTCTCTGATCTTGATTATTTCCATCCTTCTGCTGATTTTAGGTTCTGTTTGTTCTTTTTCTACTTCTTTTAAGTGGTAGATTAGGTTGTTTATCTGAGACTTTTCTTGTTTTTTTGAGGAAGGCCTGTATCACTATGAACTTCCCTCTAGGAATTGCTTTTGCTGCATCCCATAGATTTTGTACAGTGGTGTTTTCATGGTAATTTTTCTCAAGGTATTTTTAAATTTACTCTTTGATTTCATTGTTGACTGATCGGTTTTTTAGTAGCATATTGTTTGGTAATCGTTTTTTTAGTAGCATATTGTTTAGTCGTCATTTTCTTTTTCTGTGGTTGATTCCTAGTTTCATGCTGCTGTGGTCAGAAAAGATGCTTGAGATAATTTCTATACTCAAGTTTGTTGAGGTCTGTTTTGTACCCTAGTATGTGGTCAATCCTAGAGAATGTTCCATGTGCACTCGAAAAGAATGTATATTCTGTTTTTTTGGATGTAATGTCCTAAAAATATCAATTAGGTCTATCTGTTCTATTGTATCATTTAGGATCTCTGTTGCCTTATTTTCTTTCTAGAAGATCTGTGCACTGATGTGAGTGGGGTGTTAAAGTCTCCTACTATTATTGTATTCCTGTCAATTTCTCCCTTTATGTCTGTTAGTATTTGTTTTATGTATTTGGGTGCTCCTATATTAGGTGCATATATGTTGATGAGTGTAAAAGTGTCCTTCTTTATTTTTCTTTATGGCCTTTGTTTTAAAGTCTATTCTGTCTGATACGTGTATTGTGATCCCCACCTTGTCATTTCCATTTGCATGAAATATCTTTTTCCATCTCCTCACTTTCAATCTGTGTCCTTTGCTCTAAAGTGGGTCTCTTGTAGGCAGCATATTGTAGGCTCTTGTTTTTTTTATCCAATCTTCCTCTCTGTGTCTTTTGATTGGAGCATTTAGTCCATTGACATTAAGGTAATTATTGATAGATATGTATTTATTGCCATTTTAAGCCTTGCTTTCCTGTTGATTTTTTATTTCTTCTTTGTCCCTTTTTTCTTTTTGTTTTTCCCTTTTGTGGTTTGATGATTTTCTTTTGTATTGTACTTCTTTTTGGTTTTTGTGAGTCTATTGTATGTTTTTGATTTGTGGTTACCTTGTTTCTCAAGTATGTAAACCCCATCCTATAGCTATTGATACTTGCCTTAGACTGGTAATCATATAGGCTCAAACACATTCTAGGAAATGATAAAAAAAAATTTACACTTTCTTACTCTTCTCCCCCACATTATATGATTTTGATGTCCTCTTTTACATCTTCATGTTCATCCTTTTGCTGTTCACTGTGGTTATCATAAATTTCACAGAAATTTATTTTGATTTTTTTAAAATCCGTGTACTGGCTTATTTAGGTGATTTTCTTTCCAATTGTGATTTTCTCTTTCCTATATATTCTTCTTTTCTATTTACAGAAGACCTTTCAATATTTCCTTTAGGATAGGTTTAGTATTGCTGTATTCTTTTTGTTTTTGCTTGTCTAAGAAATTCTTTCTCGCTCCTTCTATTGTAAATAATAATCTTGCTGGGTAGAGTATCCTAGGTTGCAGTTTTTTCCGCTTCAGGACTTTGAATGTATCTTGCCACTTCCTTCTGGCCTGCAAAGTTTCTGTGCAGAAATCAGCTGATAGCCTTATGGGGGTTCCCTTGTAATTAACTTTTCTCTTGCTGCCTTTAGAATCCTCTCTTTAACTTTTGCCATTTTAATTATAATTTTGGTGTAGGTCTGTTTGGTTTTACCTTGTTTGTTTGGGACCCTCTGCTTCCTGTACCTGGATATGTTTCTTTCTTTACGTTTGGGAAGTTTTCAGCTTCCCAAATACATTTTCAATACCCTTTTCTCTTTCTTCCCATTCTGGGGTCTCTATTATGCATAGATTGGCATGCTTTATATTATCCCATAGGTCTCTTATATTGCTTTCATTTTTTTTTCATTTGGCTTTCTGTCTGCTGTCTTGATTGGGTGATTTCCATTATTCTATCTTCCAGGTCATTTACTCAGTTTTATGTATTATTCATTCTGCTATTCATTGCCTTTAGTTCAGTTTTCATCTTGGCAAATGAGTTTTAAAATTTTCTGGTTCCTTTTTATAGTTTCTAGTTCCTTTTTATAGTACTCTGCATTTCTGTCAATAGCATTTCTTAATTCCTTCAGTATTTTCATTATCTCCTTTTTGAATTCGGTGTCTATTAGACTGAAGAGGTCTGTTTCATTGTTCTTTCAGGGGAATTCTCTTGGTCTTTTAACTGGGAGTGGTTCCTCTGCTTCTTCATTTTACCTTATATTTCTCTTATTCTGTGAGTTTAGGAGAAACAATAATCTACTGTGGTCTTGGAGGGCTATTTATATGTGAGAGTGTCCCGGTGTAGTTTGTGTGGATTTAATATTTTGGTGCAAGGGCTGTTTTTAGTATTGATGCCTGTCACCTCTTTCCTCAGCATGTGCTGGCCATTATTCTCTTGATAGGGCGTGTGCAGATGCGGTGGCTGGTGCCTGGTCCTGGCATTCTCTGTGGTGGTAGCAGCTCATGCGCAGCCCTGGAGCACACAATGGGAGGTGGCTCACAACTACTCCTGGAATCTGCGAGGGTGGTGGTGGTAGCTCATGACAGCTCTTAAAGCATGGGGGTTGGGGGTGGTGGTGGCTTGTGATCGCTCCTGTAGCTTGTGTAGGCAGTGTCCTGCAACCTGAGAGCACATGCAGGGAGAAAGGCTGCAATGGCAGGTCTTGCCTCTCCTCTCGCACACCACCCAAACAATGGTACCTGGCCTCTAAGGTAGCCCAGGCTTCCTCTGCGTACATCCTCTGGTGCAGTTGCACCAAACTCCAGCCCCTTCAGGCTCTTTCTGCACAGCCCAGCACCTGAGTCCTCTCCCTGGATCTAATCTCTGAAGCCTGAGCTTCAGCACCCGGTCCCTGCCTGCACTGATGGATGTGTGTCTCCGGCCGGGGAGTGCTGAGCGGTGGCACTGACTGTCTGCCAGTCTCTCTCCATTCTAGCTGCTGCAAAACCGGTTCCTGCATTCTCCTCCAAGGCTCTAAAACTCCCACTCTGTCCCGGCTGATCTCCATGATGGTGAGGGGACTTCCCAGGGTGCAGGCATCTTTCCTCTTTCACAGCTCTCTCTCAAGGGGTGGGGTGCAGGTCCCTTCCCAATTCCTTTCTTTTCTTTTGTCCTACCTGGTTACACAGAAATTTTCTTGCCCTTTTAGAGGTCTGACGTCTTCTGCCAGCGTTCAGTAGATATTCCGTGAGAACTGTTCCACATGTGGATGTGTTTTTGATGTATTTGTGTGAGGCAGTGAGCTTCACATTCTACTACTCTGCCATCTTGATCCAGTAGTCAAGAACTTTTAAATACGCAAGACATTTTCATAATTTTGAGATGTATTATTTAAAAACTTTTTTTCCAGAAGGAATACAAAAAATAAAATGTAATACATATAGCTTGCAAAAGGTCTCAACATAAGACATTATTGTTCAGGTATCATTTAATTAGTGTTATGTATAACTTAGATAATTTATTAATTACCTTGAGGAGATCTGGATCAATTCCTTTAATCTTTGGAACTGGAACTGGGGGTAGAATCAACATCTTAATCCTTGAAAACAAAATTTTGTTTTGATGTCAGTTATACATTCTCATTTCAAAAGATAGAAATAAAATGTTGACAGTATTATTAAAGTAACAGAAAATTTGGAATAAGTATAATCTGAGAAAGAGGAAAGCATTAAGCAGTAAATGACAAGGCAAAACTATAGAAGAAAAAAGAACAAAAAACAAAAACCCCTCATCTGAAACCAATTTAAGTAAAATGCAGTTTTCTTATAACTTTTCTTTTATAATGTCTTTTATTGATAAGACAGTCTTAGTACTGGAAGTTAGAAATTTAATTCCAGCTGAAGCCAATTTCCATGTCAATTATAAGGGAGGTAATTTTAATATACATCTCATCTGTAATTTGTAGAGGAAGGGAAGGGGAGGAGAAAGAGCCAATCTACGTGGAGCCAACATTATCTGTACCCTTAAAAAAGAGTGGGTTGGTATAAGTTCATACCACAAATCTACATGAATTATAAGATTATCCAAGGCAATCTCATTAACCAGGGTGTTATTGCACAGTTCATTTCAGTTAGGACAGACTAAATTTGAACTATCTCTAATCAGTATGGATTTATATACACAAGTCTATGATGCACTTAAAATTTCTGTTCCAAATATTTAAGTTACTTTTTGACCATAATTCATTTCAATATCTATCCTGCTTGTCTTGTGCCTGATTGTATCCCCAGCACTTAGAACAATTCCTGGCACAGAGAAGGTGCTCAATAAACCATTTCTTGAATAAGTTTAAGTCATTTATTTATTTCATTAATAGTGTAACTAGAGTTTTTGTTTTAAAGTCAACATTGTGGCTGTGGAATAAGGCTCAGATACTACTATAAACCACTGATGAAAGAAATCAAAGATGACACAAACAGATGGAGAGATATACCATGCTCCTGGATTGGAAGAATCAATACTATGAAAATGACTATGCTACCCAAAGCAATCTATAGGCTCAGTGCAATCTCTGTCAAATTATCAATGGCATTTTTCACAGATTTAGAACAAAAAATTATACAATGTGTGTGGAAGCACAAAAGACCCCGACTAGCCAAAGCAATATTGAGAATGAAAAATAGAGCTGGAGGAATCAGGCGCCCCGACTTCAGACTATACTACAAAGCTACAGTAATCAAGACAGTATGGTACTGGCACAAAAACAGAAATACAGATCAATGGTACAGGATAGAAAGCCCAGAGATAAACGCATGCACCTATGGTCACCTAATCTATGACAAAGGAGGCAAGGATATACAATGGACACAAGACAGCCTCTTCAATAAATGGTGCTGGGAAAACTGGACAGCTACTTGTAAAAGAAAATGTGAAATAAGAACACTCCCTAACACCATACACAAAACTAAACTCAAAGTGGATTAAAGACCTAAATGTAAGACCTGACACTATAAAACCCTTAGAGGAAAACAAACACAGGCAGAACACTCTTTCTTTGATATAAATCACAGCAAGATCTTTTATGACCCACCTTCTAGAGTAATGAAAATAAAAACAAACAAATGGGACCTAATGAAACTTAAAAGCTTTTGCACAGCAAAGGAAACCATAAACAAGACAAAAAGACAACACACAGAATGGGAGAAAATATTTGCAAGTGAAGCAATGGACAAAGGATTAATCTCCAAAATATACAAACAAACAGCTCATGCAGCTCAATATCAAAAAGACAACCCAATCAAAAAATGGGCAGAAGACCTGAACAGACATTTCAGCAAAGACGACATACAGATGGCCAAGAGGCACATCATAAGCTGCTCAGCATCACTAATTATTAGAGAAATGCAAATCAAAACTACAATGAGGTATCACCTCACACCAGTCAGAATGGCCATCATCACATATCTACAAACAATAAATGCTGGAGAGGGTGTGGAGAAAAGGGAACCCTCTTGCACTGTTGGTGGGAATGTAAATTGGTACAGCCACTATGGAGAACAGCATGGAGGTTCCTTAGAAAACTATAAATAGAACAACCATATGCCCCAGCAATCCCACTACTGGGCATATACCCTGAGAAACCATAATTCAAAAAGATTCATGTACCACAGTATTCATTGCAGCACTGTTTACAATAGCCAGGACATAGAAACAACCTAAATGTCCAGTGACAGACAAATGGATAAAGAAGATGTGGTACATATATACAATATTACTCGGCCATAAAAGTGAACAAAATTGGGTCATTTGTAGAGATGTGGATGGACCTAGAGTCTGTCATACAGAGTGAAGTAAGTCAGAAAGAGAAAAACAAATATTGTATATTAATGCATATATGTGGAATCTAGAAAAATGGTACAGATGAACCTATCTGAAGGGCAGGAATAGAAAGGCAGACGTGGAGAATGGACGTGTGGACACAGTGGGGAAGGGGAGGGTGGGATGAATTGGGAGATTAGGTTTGACATCAATACACTACCATGTGTAAAATAGATAGCTAGTGGGAACCTGCTGTATAGCACAGGGAGCTCAGCTCGGTGCTCTGTGATAACCTAGATGGGTGGGATGGGGGGAGGGAGGTCCAAGAGGGAGGGGATATATATATATATATATATATATATATATATATATACACACACACACACACATATAGCTGATTCAGTTCACTGTACACGAGAAACTAACACAACATTGTAAAGCAATTATACTTCAATTAAAAGAAAAAAAATTAACATTGTGGCTCTGGAATAAAGCTCAGAGATTATCCATTCCAATCTGAGTTTTGGGTATCAGCTGATAGTCTACTTAGTGTGAATGAACGTTTTTTGCATGTTTCCACCACCTTTTTACATAATCCAAGGAATAAGCCAAATTCCGTAAGTTGTGTTTGAGTAGACTACACTAGGTTTACTCTGTGGGATGGTGTTAAATTGTTACTGATGAACAGAAGTTGTAGAAAAAATTCATGTTATTAATAACTGCTACCATTTTTGAATGCTTCTGATAAACCACTATGAGATGTATCTTGCACTAGACTCTGGGTCGGCAAATTACGGTCTATGGGCCAAATGTGGTCTGCCCTCTGTTTTTGTAAATAAAGTTTTATTGGAACGTGGTCATGGTCATTTTACATATTATCTATGTAAAATAGTTTGCATATCATCTATGGCTGCTTTCATGCCACAGTGGCAGAGCTGAGTAGTGGTGACAGAGATTGCATAGCCTAGAAAGCCTAAAAATTGACTGTTTGGTCATTTTTAAAACAACTTTGTCAACCCTTGCACTAAACATTTCATTTAATCCTTACCACTACCAGGGAGGCAGAAGACATTATCTGTGGAAAGATTTAGATATTTAAGGAACATGTTCAAATCACACATTAATACTTGGCTCAGCTGGCGCTCAAATCCAAAGCAGCTGACTCCAAAACCTGGGCCCTTCGCCTTCTGTTGCGCTGATGGGTTAAACTTGGTTCTGCATCTCTAAATGAATAGTTCACAGGTTCGAACACATAGAAAAATGCAACAAAACCCCAGTTACAGGAGGCAAAGTTTCCTAAATGTCTAACGCTTTACTTTGTATGGGTGCTTTTTTTTTTTTTTTTTTTTTTTGAAGAGGATGACGCATTTAGGTACTTGTTGATAGCTTTCTAGGAGTTGTGGTTGACTTTAGGCCAGGGTGGCAGACCCTGCAGCTTGGAGGACCCAAGCCAGTCATGCAACTGAATATAGCGGGCCTGGTACAAAGTCATAGGGAGGGATGGGAATGGTGACAGAGAACATATGCCCTTTGCAAATGGGATGGTTGTTGGTCCTCTGCTTCAGCACATGTTGCCACGCAGGAATATCAGCCCAGTTTCACTAGATCTGTTTTTAAAGGTAATCTGGTAATCTGGATTTTTGTGTGAAAATTCCCTGTTTTATAAACACTTTGCAGGAAAACCTTTACTCCAAAATCAAAAGAACATAAAACAACAAAACATGGATCTGTGGGCTGAATTTGGCTTTCAGGTTGCCAGTTTGTCACTTCTGTTTTATGTTGATTCAGTTATTTCTTCCTGGATTAGTCATAGCTTGAAGGCTGGAGTAGGTCATATGGTGGGAGCCACAGAGTGTAGAATAACGATAAACTGGCATGAAACTACGTTTCTGATTTTTCTATCATTTTATTCAAATCCAAATTACACTATAAATTTTGCTAGAGTTGACTCAATGATCTGGACTAAGAAAGGGAGCAGTGGCTTGGTTTGTGAACTAACAAAACCTCAAGCAAAGAGCACCTGAAGTCCTTTACAGTCCTGAAGTTCTGGGGTAAACTGGCATAGCCCCTCATTCTTTGAGTTTCATTTTAATTGTTCTTTCCACACTTGCTGTCAGCTATTTTCTACCATTTCCTACTTTCATTAGAACATGGAAATTTAGACAATGATAAGGGTTTTTATGGGTACATGAAAAAAGAAAGGTTAATTGTTTTCCACGGAAAACTTAATTTAGAACAGGAAATTTGGCAGTACAAATAGATTTCCAAAATTTTTCCCAATTTGGTGATTTTGACCAAGCGTCATAGTTAAGAACTTCATTATTCATAGAAAACACTCTTTTAGACAAAGGTTAATATATTTCCTTTGAAATTCTATTTGGAGGATTATTTTTTCTTTCAAATATTGTTAACTAATATAATTTTAAGCAACATAACAAATTTGCTTGGTCTTCATGATGACTCGAAATTGACAACTAATGTTAAAAGTAAATTCCGTTATGTACATAGTGGGTTTATCTACTGCAGGTACACATAAATTAGCCCATCGCCTAACTGTACAGATCGGTGAATTCAAATTAATCAACAGAATAATTTGACTCCTTTGCTGTTGGCATTGCTTAAATATATAAATTACTTAAAATCCTAAATAATTATTTACTTATTTACTAACTCCCCCCCCCCACAACTGAAAAGTGTGTTATCCTGCTTTATAATACTTGTGTTTCTAAGATAGTAATGTTGCTAGAAAGTTAGATAGAAAATAAAATTCTACAGAGGGAATTTTGTTTTCTCCTGAGCTTACATTATAAAATTGGAGATTAACCCTTCCTACATTCACTTGGAGACTTTTAGCATGCTTGACACTCTGGAACTCTAGAATTCTGAGAATTCTTCTCTCTACTGAAACTCTATTTTGATGTTTACAAATACTATACAGCTTCAAAATACAAATTAAAAAGCGTTTACAATATATTCACATAGATCCTATTCTGATTTGTAGATGCGTCTTGGCTTCACCTGGAGACTTGTCTTTAGTCCTAGCTAGAGTAACCAACTGTCTTGGTTTGCCTGGACACAGGACTTTCAGTGCTAAAACCAGGGAAGTCTCAGGCAAACAGAGTGTTAGCTACCCTAATTCTAGGAGAAGGGGCAAGATTAACCCATGGGACTTAAAGAATATTCTAAACTACCATATGACCCAGTAATCCCACTACTGGGCATATACCCTGAGAAAACCATAATTCAAAAAGAGTCTGTACCACAATGTTCATTGCAGCTCTATTTACAATAGCCAGGAGATGGAAACAACCTAACTGTCCATCATCGGATGAATGGATAAAGAAGATGTGGCACATATATACAATGGCATACTACTCAGCCATAAAAAGACATGAAACTGAGTTATTTGTAGGGAGGTGGACGGACCTAGAGTCTGTCCTACAGAGTGAAGTAAGTCAGAAAGAGGAAAACAAATACCGTATGCTAACACACATATATGGAATCTAAAAAAAAAAAGGTTCTGAAGAACCTAGGGGCAGGACAGGAATAAAGATGCAGACATAGAGAATGGACTTGAGGACACGGGGAGGGGTAAAGGTAAGCTGGGACGAAGCGAGAGAGTGGCATGGACTTATATACACTACCAAATGTAAAATAGATAGCTAGTGGGAAGCAGCCGCATAGCACAGGGAGATCAGCTCGGTGCTTTGTGACCTAGCGGGGTGGGATATAGGGAGGGTGGGAGGGAGGGAGACGCAAGAGGGAGGAGATATGGGGATATACATATGCATATAGCTGATTCACTTTGTTATACAGCAGAAACTAACACACCATTGTAAAGCAATTATACTCTGATAAAGACGTTTAAAAAAAAATATTCTAAATGTAAGAAAACTGGCGACCAGTACTAGTAACTTTTCCTATGTTTTGTATTAAAAGTTCCTGTAGTCTGTACTGAGTTTCTTTCAAGAATGAAAATAGAATAATTAGCCTTTACAGCTTAAGGGAAATTTAAAGGTCATATAATCCAACACCCTCAAATTACCCACGAGAACATGGAGGCCTAGAGAGATTAAGGGACTCAAATGAGATTAAACAGCAGTGGCAGAATAATAACTGGAACCTGCCTTTTGACTGCAAGAGAATGCAGAATGGAATCTCTTCAAGCTTAGAATTTTATCTGTGTTGACAAAAGCAGATGAAATACCAAATCATAACTATCCAAGCAATTTCAATAAAACCCAAATTTACTTAAAATCATCATCATATGAAGTCAAAAAAGGTTTTATTAGATTGAATTATCTAGGTGCTTTAGTTTACCACTTAAATTTCCTCTTACATTAGGACTGTGTCAGACTCAGCCAAAGCCTCACTGCTGCCTTATGGTCCTGGAATAAATGAGCCAATTTTTTCAGAACTTTGAGGAGGTACATATCACAAGGTGTATAGTCACTAGCCTCAGCCTCTTAATGTCCTATGCAACTTTCCAGATAGAACTGAGACCTGTGATGTCTCTATGATGAACACAACAAAGTGGTAAATGTATAACTGGACATAACGTTTCACTGGGTTGAAATATTTCACTCATGTTTCACAAAAGAAAACATCAAACAATAAATGGAAACATGTATGTTTGCTAAATAACTGGCAAAAACATATCAAAGTATGTTATATCACACTTACCTTTGTTGTTTAGAAAATATGCATAAAAATAATGTCACCATTAGTCCAAATGTTCCAAAGATAATAAATAAGAACCATGGAAACCGGAAATCTGAAAAACATAAGAACAACATCTCACTCACAGAACTATGAATAGTTGAAGTTTACATTTCACTCTCCTGTTCCACATAAAAAAACTTCCTAATTTGTATTCATCTAGTAGAGTCAGTGATTTCATTTGATAACCACTGAAATAGACTGCAATGACTTAGGAGTATTTTCTGTTCCAAGAACACCTCTATCCACTTCCTCAGATCCTTTCATGTACCAAAAAAAGAAAATCAAAGTAAAGAAACAGCATACAGTTTAAGCACAATCCATGTTTATACAAACAAACTGCTTTAAGCATCTTATGTATTCAGGGTATGTCATTAAAATGCTTCAGCTCTAGGAAAAACTGATGCCTGTTAATATACTACTTTTCCTAAGTAATGTCCACTTGGTTCTTTTTTTTTTTTTTAAAGGTGTGGTGATATTTTTTATCCTCCAGATTGAGGATCCATCAAAGTTTTACTTTTGAATCATTACTGAAACTTTTTAGACATGCAGGGCATACATTTTCTGCTTAAATATTGCTTAAAATATGCTTAAAAAATATTGTTTGACAGAAGAAGATCAGTACTAGGACTCCCATCTTTAGATTTTAGTATAATTTGTAGCAAATTTGTGGGAGTCTGTAAAACTTCTATTTCATTTCTCAAGAACAAGTGCCGCAGTGGCAGAGGCTGACTGCTTTTAAGGTGGAATTGACCTTAACGTTGCTTTATGAAAGTAGGCTTTTATGCTGTAATATTTTATTTTCTTATTCAGTTATTAAAAGCCCCAAGGGAGATGTTATGCATATTATAAAGAATTAGTGGGGGAGAGAATATCGTTTTTTTGTATGTTGTGGTACCTATAATTTTATATCAAAGATATACTCAGGAACATAATATAAAGCGAGAGTTTAATATTTTTCTTTTTTAACAGAGAAGAAAAGCTTGTTTAAAAAATGTTTTTGTTAAGGAATTAAATGCCATCACAATAAGGTTAAAGGGCATGTGGCAAATGTGCTTTTAACCTGAATTTCATTGTATCAAGTATCATTTGAAACAACAAGTCTGTTGAATAGAGTGTAGAAAAGATGGTGCTATAGACATTTTCATTTGTGTTATATAGTATCACGGATTCTACCTGTACTATAGACATTTTCATTTGTGTTATATAGTATCACAGATTCTACCTGTACTGTAAGTGCAGAAATATAAATTTAATTTCTCTGTAGCTTGTGACTGTTTCGTTAACAAACCTCAGACCCTCATGTGGCACTGTAAACCTTCTGTTTTTAATGGGGATGAGCTATAGCCAATTCCCATTTGGGAGTGATAATACTTTATACACTTACTATTCATTGTTAAGCAGCCTTCTTTATTTCTATATCCAAAAATTTAAATTCTTTTATTCTGAATTCATAGGTCTCATTTCTTTAAACTATATGTTTATATTTCTTTTATATAGGATCTTCAAATATTCCTTGTCACTCTTGAGCGTATCTAGCACACGATTTATTAAGCCTTCCTCCGGGTAAAAGCTGCACCCAAACTTTCTAAAACCAATAAACACCTGCCATTGACGACTTATGCTGACTCAATATTAGGAATTCTCTAAGATGCCACATAGATAGCCATCCATCCAGATTCAGAATTTCTTCACTGTGTGTGTATATGAGAAACATTTTTTTTCTGATTATAAGTGCAAAACAAACTCATAGAAAATACTAGAAATACAGAAACAAGGAAATAAAGAAATGAAGAAAAGAATCACCTGAAATTCTGTTATCCAGAGATACCCCACCCCCTCCATCAATAGCTTAGTGTATCTTCTGCTCTTTAACTTGCACCTACCCCATGACTTTTCCTGAATAATTCAAAAATGAAATCCTCCTTCCTCTTTTGTAATGGAGAGTACCTGTTACAGGCAGTGAACTCAAGGTCCCTCATCCTGACAATTGATGCTAATGTATCTTGATCTGGACAACACCCTAACAATCCCTGTATATTGACAAAAACCATGTTGGCTTCCATCTTAATCTCTTAGGTTTACCTTCTTCACATGCAAACGGTCTCATCTGAGGAAGTGTTACGAAGAGCACCTCACTGAACTCGCCATATTTTTCAGAGTTTCGTTGTCTGGATCTCACACGCACTTCATACTCTTTATCCAGTCTCAATGAGTACACTGGAACTGATGTTGACAATACAGGGTCCATCTTTCAAGACAAAATATAAAACTTACTGGTTAGAGAGTCAACAACTCAATGCAATAAGCTCTATGAGGTGTTTCTACGTTCGTATTCAAAATGAATTTCTGTGAAGTAGGCAATGTTTTAAAATGCGCTGGTGGAGTTTGCTATTTAGAGAAAGATCAAGGCAAATAACTTAGTAACACAACATTGTAAATTAGCTATACTTCAATTAAAAAATGGTAAAAAAAAGAATTTTGTTAAATGGGGAGTAGTCTTCAAATTTATTTTGGTATAAACACAAAGATATGATAGACTTGTTTAAAGAAATGCAGCTATATCTTTGCATTAGGCTGTCAGATATTCTACTCAGATCAAAGCATAATAGAATTATAGTGAATGGCAGAATTATAAAGATTACAGATACATTGCCTACCCTTTGGGATATTGCATTCTTATATAAAGACATCAGAACAGAAAGAAACACACATATTTCCTATATCTGTATCTGTTCTTTGGAAATCCTGGGTAGTCATTCATATGATCACAGAATTGGAGAGTGTCCTAGAAAAATCATAGTTGTCTTAATTAAACTTTCAAACAATTCTATCAGCTTGCTCTAGAAGGCTTAAAGCCACCTCAAAATAGTTTGCTATTCAAAATTTGTGAAGAAAAGTCACTGGAGGCCTTTGGTAACAACCAACAGGATTCCACAACCCTGAAGGCCAGGATGTTCCTTTACCTTCCCAGGGAAGGGTAGGTGAGGCTATTAGCCCTTTAAGACATGTTGCTATCAAAGAGGTTAGACACAACTAATGATGGTGTTTTCCTCCAAGTCACATATTCAAAGCAGGTACACAATATGTGGTTTTCTTGTGTTTTTGGGTAGAACATCTTGTTCCTCTTTATAGAAAATTAGGAACATTCTCTTCTTCAACAGCATGGGTTTTATCACATAAATAAGATTCTCATAATTTATTTTATTAAGTCAGAGCCTGGGCCTTCAGCTTCTAAAACAAATTTCCCTTCACCTCAGTTAGTTTCTACTCACAAAGTACCTCTTTTTTTCTGCTATGTACACAGAATGGTTAGTTTGCATCTTTTATAGATGCTTAATATATGGAATATTTGTATAGCTAAAATGCTTCTGAATATTAAATTCATTTTATTATTTTTCTTAAACTATTTTAAAAAGCCTATGTTTCCATTCTTGAAGCCCTCATTTCTCTGTCACTGTCACCAGTACTATTTCTTTACAGATTTCATTAATAACAAAACCAAAAAGGGACCCTCGGCCATTCGACCCATAGCCCCCTCTCCATCTTCCCTCACCCTTCCACACCAGCCACACCAAACTCAAATTTGCTCACAGGTCTCCTAATACCCGCCCTGCTCCCTGCCACCTTCCTGTGAGGGAAAGCCTATTCTTGGCTAATTCTCAGTGCAAGTACTGCTGATATTCTAAGAAGCCTCTTCTGGCAATTATCCCTACTCCATCCTGCCAGGTAGTACACATATTACTTCTTTTAATTCATTGCTCTAATTTCTATATTATACTGCAAATTCCCTGGGGGCAAATGATGCCTTCATTTTCTTTACATTTCCAAAGCCCAGCACAATACCAGGTATATAGTCGGTACTCAAGAGATGGCCAACACATTGTGGATAATTCTACGCCACCCATTAAGTCTTAAAAAAAAAATAAAAACCAACAAATTCTTAACTTGGTTTAGCGGGTATATAGTTGTAAGCAACTACATGGTCATTAGAATTACTTTTATATTCAAAATGTGTTTAATAAATTAAAAATGGGCATAGCAATACCAAATTCAATATTGTCAAATGCAACGTGAATTCCTGATACAAGCAACAAACATTAGCCTTTTCCCCCTTGACTTACAACCCTCTCTTCTTTTTATGCTTATGCCTCTTGTTCTCATAACCAAGTAGAATGTAAGTTCTTCAAGAGAGGTCAATTCTATAGATGGGCCCTTGATACTCATGACAATTCTGAGATACCTTGCAAATTACCAAACTTATAAATATCATGAATTTGTAACTTCATTTATAAAAGGTAAGTAAAGTAAAAGTTAATTGACCCCTTTGGACTTATCTGATGAGATTTAGCAGGGGTGCAATGAAAAGTGCCGCAAAGCCAAGTTGGGATGCAGGCCTGAATGGTCGACGGAGTCCCATGCTCCCACGCATCTGGCTCAGAGTGTGTGATTCCTATCAGTGCCTCGCCTGGGACAGAACTACAGGCCATGGACTTTCTGTGTTCAAACTATCAGCACTCAGTTTGTGTGCTAATGTTCTGATTTACATCTTTGCTTTTTCTAGGTTGTCAAACTTTTTTTGTTTCAGGTCTCCTCCACACTCTTAAAAATGATTGAGAATCCTAAAGATTTTGGTTTTTTTGGGTTATAACTTTCACTATTTACCATACTAGACACTGAAAATGAGAATTTTAAAAATACTAATTTCAAAATTAAAATAATAGATTTTACGTTAACGTTTTTATAAAAATTATTGTACTTTCTGAAAGAATAAAATTATAGTGAGAAAAATGACATTGTTTTACATTTTTGCTAATCTCTTTAATATCTGGCTTAATGGCTGTATTTTTACAACTGTCTCTGAATTAAAACTGCTAGGATGTGTTGTTTTGGTTGAGGTGCATAAATAAAACTTGGTCTCACAGATCTATAGTTAGAAAATGGAAGAGATATTTTAATACTCTTTTCAGATGATTGTATATATTCTTCTTTAACACCAACAAAAAAACTCAGTAAGTGGTATTTTCTTAAAGGTTAGTTGCAATGTGGAATCTGAAACTCTATCAATGAATCTTTCATACGTCATTATATTAAAATCCACCATTCCATCTAGTACTTTGAATGGATCATTTCCCCATGTGTGGTTTTGGTTACAGTACGTACTGGTCATTTGGAAAATATTGTTCACTGAGTTATGCAGATTTTCTAAATGTTCACACATTTCACTATACAATATTTTAAAAAAAACCTCGCTTTTGCTTATATCACCGTTGATCTCATTAGGAGATCTTCAAAGGTTGGGGAAGCTATCAAGCTCACAGCTGCAGATGGCAAGTTTTCCAAAATTCGAATTTAACCTTGAAAGCTCAAATTTTCTCCTTGGCAACAAATACTGTCAATTGTTTTTCTTAAGTGTTAAGTTCACTTTTTCAAGAAATGTTGCCAAGTATTTGCCAACTCAAATATGAAAAGCCATCCAGCTGTTTATCAGTTATTCTTTCAAAGTAAAAATGGTATTCCAAGCAAAAAGCAGCTAGTTCTAGCAGGCAACTCAGGTGTCTAAATGCCTTTTCTCAAGATAACCAACCACACCTCAGTATGTAGCTGCAGTGCTTTATGTGTACTTCCCATGTGTCACACAGAAGATTAAAAAGCTACATACTCAGAAGTCGTGATTTAATAAAATTAATAATATATGCAGCTTCATCGAGGACATTCTTATGTGAAACCACCTCCCCGCAGCCCTGCTCACCGCTTCTTAACTGTGAGTGCATGGTGGTGAAGAATACAGTGACTGTCGGTACGATTTGGAATTACTGCCTTGATTCGTGCTAAGGCAGCAGCAGTGTTTCCACCATTGCGTTTGTACCATCTGTGTAAATCTCGACACAGTGAAAAAAGGAAAGAACATTCTAGTATTATTATGAAAATAGTCTTGAGCTTGTGGACTCCCTGAAAGGGTCCCAGGGACCCTCAGGGGTCCAAAGTTTACACTTTGGGAACTGCTGCCCTGGGGTGCCTAGCACCGTGCCTCATGCACGGTAGTTATTTCAATACCTGGTTGCTGAACAAATGTTTGACTGAAGCTTGAATTTAGAAAGTCTTGTTTGACTCAGCATCCAGCCAAGCTTTTCTGCACCAAGTTATGGAACAGATATCTAAATTAAAATGATTTAATTTTAATTTTGAGAACCTTGAAGCCCAATACTTAACTCTGCACAGCTGCTCTAAACTTAACTTTCCTCTAATGACAAAACTGGCTTCTTCCTCAGCAGTTCACTGAATGGACAGGGCCCGGTGTCTCAAAATGCTGGGAGTGAGGCTGTGCCGGGCTGCTGGGCATGACCTGGTGACCAGCCAGAAACCACTTGGCTTGGCCAGGCCTGTGGCTGTGGCTAGACTGATTTAGAATTGGTTACATTGGGAGCAGCATGATAATCCTGGTTTCTTCTTGTTGTGCGCCATGTGGACTTTATCGAAGTGCCCAGTTCCCATACACTTGGCAAGGAAGTGTGGGGTTCAGAGGTCAACCAGTACCATGCCACTTGCTTACATGAAAACCTCTTAGCTTGATTCTCCCTTGAGGTATGTAACAAAACATCCTTCTGACACCTCTAGGGGATCGATTCCCTCCCCCTCTGTTTCCCTCCTGGAGTCACTCAAGAACTTATTTTAATGGGGGTCTGGTGAAGAGTAGCAACTAAAATCATGGGACAATATTTAGCCACGGCTCACTGTTGACCTTGATCGTAACCCTTCCCATGTTTAGCCACACCCTCAAAGGCAGCTAAGTGGCTAGAGTGCACGATATTGTTCTGAAGTTCAACTGGATACCAATGATGACTGGGGAAATATAGTTTTCCTTTCCTTCCATAGGTTTCTGTATAAAACTCCATGTAAGCATTTGCTGTATTAAAGAATTCCAAGATGATATTTTACTGATTATATCCATTTTTCTCAAATAAGAAATTAGAGAGCATATAGCACGGGCATGTGGTATTAAGTCAAAAGGAAGTCTATAAATGAGAGGGGGTTGTTAAACTAAAAAGAAGAAAAGTCAAAGGATTTTTAAATGTGAGATGTAATGATATCTTACCATTTTCCACTGGGTCTCATTTACTTCTTTGTATTGCAGTTCATATTCCAGGACTATCCACCCCTTCTGAACATCTGCATTCGGTGGTGGTTCCCATCTCACTTGGATATCTGCATGAATCCCTGTTAAACTGATGTTCAGTAAAGTCCAGTTGAGGCCAATGGGTGGATCTGGTTGCACTGGGCATTTCAACAGAGAATTAGTACACAGACACAGCTCGATATTAGTGGAATGCTTTCTTCCGAAGAGACTGTTACTTTATACATTTTTATTATTCAAACTCTTAATTCTTCCAATATTCCCACTTTATGGGACAGTATCATTTTTTTTAACATCTTTATTGGAGTATAATTGGTTTACGATGGTGTGTTAGTTTCTGCTTTACAACAAAGTGAATCATTTTTTAACTTAAGGATGATCTGTTTTTAACTTAAGGATGATCTGTTTTTAACTTAAAAAAAAAAGCCCCTATAAAAAACTTCTTTTTGAGTTTAAAATCTGATCTATAGCTATTCTTAAAGATTTGCCATGTTTTACACTTCTTTTGGCTCTGGTAGGATTAATACTTTGGGATTTTGGCAAAGGAATTCACTTTAACTCAGAACTGAAGGAAGAGGGAGTCAGAAAGATCTATGGTATTTAAACATGTCGCTGTTTTGGAACTAGGGGTGGAGAAATCTTTTTTCTTCCAAGCTGTATGTGACCTGGGGCAAGATCTTTCTTATTTTCTTTCTCATTTCTTGTCTTTGCCACTTCTGTACGGCTACAGAAGCACACTCCTTCCAAACACTCAGTAAATACTCCTTAGCTTGTCTTCCTAGCCACATGTGATCATTTCTTCAGATATAAAATGAAGGCATTACACCGCTCTCTCAAATGGTAATGAATCAGTGTTTTCTGTGTTTTACTTAACTGCATGCTACTGACCACTGTGGAGTGGATACTACTTTATAAAAAATGAGAAAGTCCCAATTTGACTAATCATGACCACATTTTGGAAATTAAATTGAAGGGATTTGCAAAATAGCTAAGCTACCCACATCATGATAGTTATACCTCATCTTTCTGGATTTGTTGGGGACTGATGAATTCTGAAAACCAAAGCTTAACCCTTTATATGACTGAACTATAAAAATGTTTTTAATGCAAAGTTTTCTCCAACCTATTACTCATGTTGCATCTTACAAATCTTCCTGTCTACTTTAAATAGAGGATATAGAACTGGGCCCTTTTTGAGAAGGCTCAGTACCACCGTTACGAGCATAATAATAACCTCTTCCTTACTTTTATGCTTATTTCTAGGTGCCTTAGTTGACACATTACAGTGTGAGAAACACTCTGAGATATTTAAAAAGCATCTGAAACTGAATGCATTCAAAGGCAAGTCTTCTGCCTGAAGCTTGCTCCTCTTCTACCTTCCCTGGTTCTGTTAATGGCGACCCCATTCCTCCAGTTGCTCAGGATAAAAATTCAACTCTTCCCGGACTCATCTTTTTTTTTTTTTTTTTTTTTTTTGTGGTACGCGGGCCTCTCACTGTTGTGGCCTCTCCCGCTGCGGAGCACAGGCTCCGGACGCGCAGGCTCAGCGGCCATGGCTCACGGGCCCAGCCGCTCCGCGGCATGTGGGATCTTCCCGGACCGGGGCACGAACCCGTGTCCCCTGCATCGGCAGGCGGACTCTCAACCACTGCGCCACCAGGGAAGCCCCTGGACTCATCTTTTTTTTCACCATCCCACATTCTGTCAGCTGTACTTTCAAGATATTCCCCAAATCCACCCACTTCTCATCAGCTGCATGGCTCTAACCTGGTCCTAGCCATTATCATTTTTGTTGTTGTTGTTGTTGCTGCTGCACTAGCCTCCCAACTAGTCTCTTCCTGTGGTCCTTGTCCCCCTTCAGTCTATTCTCAACACAGCCCTCAATACTGTGGACATGGTGGTCATCTTAAGTTAGGTCATATCACTCATCATTTAAAGCCTTCCAAAGGCTTCCTATCTCACTCCAGATGAAAGCCAAAGTCACACATGGCTTAAAGGGTACCTTAGCCTTGACCCTCCGACCTCTGGGATCTGGTCTATGACCAAGCGCCTCCTCGCTCTCTGTGTATCCCCTCGCTACCCCATGCTGTTCCTAGAGAGAGCAAAGGCATGCTCCCGCTCCAGGATCTTTACCCTTCCTGTGCCCTCTTCCCTCAGGTGGACACGTGACTGTTCTCTCATTTCCTTCTTCACTCAAGCGTCGCTGTCTCGGTGAAGCCGTGTCTGATAACGCTACCACTGCAACCTCTCCAGCATGCTTTTCTCCCTCCCGATGTTACCTCTCTTCCCAGCATGGTCTCTTTCCACCCTCACCTGGAAAATGTCCCACTAGGGCAGACGTTTTCTGTCCCCAGCACCTAGAACACTGCCTGGTCTAAGGAAGAGACTCAACGATTGGCTGAATAAACTGAATGAATGACAAATGCCTAAGTAATATATGACTTTAGATCCAAAGACGAGCCCTGTGAGGTCTAGCAGAATACATTCATAATACATGAGGAAGCTGAGGCTTGTGGCTGTCATCTTCAGATCTAGGTTCACCTCGGTTCTTTGTTGTCTCTCACTCTCCGCTCCCTCCCTACCTGCTTTCATGGTAACTCTGCCCGTCATCATCTTTTGCCTTGATTATCACAAAGTCTTCTAATCCCCATACCTCTAGTCTGTGCTATTCCAATCTACCCTCTACACTGCAGCAAGACGAATTCCCCTGAGACAATAGTACCATGCTGTATGGCTTTGAGGTTAAGAGCATGGGCTCTGGAGCTATGCTGCTTAGGTTTGAATCTCAGCTCTGCCTACCAGCTGTCTGACCTTGAGCTAGTCATTGATCCCCTGCTTTGGGGATCAGTTTCATCATCTGTAAAATGGGGATTATAATAGAACCTATCTCACACAGTGATCATACCTGATCTATGGTAAATGCTTTGTAAGGGTTAGCAATAAATATCCTGAGGTCATTTCCCTGCTTAAGCATCCTCAAATGTACCCCTGGGCAGTAAGGTAAAGTCCAAGTTCCTCTGTGGGGTACACAAGATGAACTGATGATTTCTCTGGCCAGCGAGTCAGGCCTGCCAAACTGCTCCCGAGTCTGTGAACAGTCTGTGCTGTTTGTCACTTTTGGAACTTAGTCGCTGTTGGAAGACACAGTCCATCTTGTATAACTGGCAACTCCTGCTGATGCTGAACTAGTCACCATCTCTGTGCAGCCCTTTCTCTACCCTCGGGCCCAGTCAATCATTCCCACCTCTGGCCACAACCTTGGCTTGCTGTGCATTCCACACACCTTGAGTCCGGCACCTATCGTGCTGTATCACAATTACTTGTTAACCTGCCTGATTTCCCTACTTGACTGCGTCTTACTCGTTCTGTAGCCAACACACCCAGCACAGTGCCCGGCTCACGGCACTTGGCAGGGACAGGGTTAGAACACGGGTCTTGACACAGTAGTCTTTCTACTACCCATTTAGCCACTAGACAGCTACATCTATTGACGTTAGGGCATTATGTACGAATAGTTCCTCTAAACCGTATAATTGGGTTCTCTTTTCTGCTTGGTACAGTTTTCTCAATCTTCCCCCTCAAAGTCAGGCTATCAGATTTACTTGTTTCCATCTGCAACTTCTACCCACACTCTCTCTGTCTCTTCCAGTCTGCTGATGCCTGGGAAACCACACACAAGAACAACACATCTGAGAGAGGCTCCAGGGAATTCCTATAAGCAACAAATGAGCTTTGTGGATAGATCTGAGGCACCAACGTCAGCTACTCATGGTCCTTCTTTGATTCTTTCTATTCAGCTGTTTATCCTATTATAGTATAAACATGAATATTCCAATTATGGTTGTTTGTTTTGTTTCATTTCCCCTGTGTCCACATGATGCGCAAGGGATACGCTGCTTGGAACTTTCACTTCGTTCACTGAGCTGATTACCTCCAGTGTTTGTTTTGAGATCTTATAAACATGTCTTTAAACTGATTTTGGCTGTTCTGTCCATGTAAAATTCCAGAATGATTATGCCTTGTGGTAAAGAAAATCTAGGCCTTTATTATAGCAGTGACAGAGATCAAGGCCAATGTATTTCAGTAGATCAGAATATAATAATCATACCAAATCATTAGGAGAGAAGGAATCTTAAGAGTGCGTTGAGTTTGTCCCTTGCAGCGGCACACAAGAATACAATCCAGCTTTAGCGACCTTCTCAAGGAAAAGACTCCATAAGACTCCTATTCTTTTCTTTACAACATTTACTGCCAGATTTCTTTCATGTTAGAGCCAACCCAAGCTCCCTCTGCCCTTTCTCTCTTGTTCACCAGCTGATCTCATGCACTGTAAAGGAGACCGCCATCCCTCTACAGAGTGCAATGACACAGTCTTCCTATTTGCATACACTTGGACTTTGCAGCCTTCCCCACTTATTTAATCTAAAGCCATGTCAAATAAAACACAAACCTGTGATTTACCTATTTCCTCAACAGAGAAACACTTTTGATCCACAGTATCACCATTGCTAGTTAGCTTGATACAGTAGGGGATCCAAATGGAGGTATAAGATGAATTAAAGTAACAGCTGTTTTCTCCAGCAGAGACATAATCGGGGCATTCTTTCCATTCTTGAGTCCATTCTTGAGTGCTCCTGAAATGGAGGGTAAAAAAGGATGAATTGTTCCCCCAAATCATGCCATAGCTTAAGCCAAAGCAAGGTGCTTGGCAGTCAGAGTCAATAAATTGGGACACGACTATGTTATGAGCAAGTATCTTAGTGGCACCATTTCCAAGAAGTAGCACATCTGTGGACTGATGATCAGTGTCTGTAGACCGATAGAAGGCCATTTGGTACTTCTGCCTATACCAAAAGCATCCCTTCATTGACTGTGTATCATGAACCAGCTCCTAAATTAAGTGATTTATTGGTAGGTACTTCATTACCCCCATTCTGCAGAGGAGGGTTCTCAGGCTTAGAAAGGTTTAAAAATGTTCCTTTATTAAAATACTGCAGAGAGTCAACCCCCAAACTATAGAGATTCCCAGAGAATAGCTGAGTCTTTAAACCTGGGTATTCCCCCAACTCATGGTGGAAGAAACTGAGGCAGCACACTGATGGTGTTCTGCAGGCTGAGTGACATGGAGATTTGGGTGGCCCTGAAGTGGACAATTGGCTACCGCCCTACTCTGAACTGCTGCATCCTGTGTCCATCTCCCCAAAGCTGTCCATTGTTTGGGGGGGATGGTTTCCTGTTGCCTCGAACTCCTTCCCATTCTCCTGATTTTTTTTTCCTTAATTACATGAAGAGCCACGGGAACATTTCAAACATGCTGGACATCCAGGTAACCTTTAAGAAACATGGGAGTCCTAGGATTTTCCCCTCTACTCATAAAAGAGACAAAGGCCATGGACCCAGAAATTAAAAAAAATTCTCCAAACTGAGAAAGCATTTTTCTTCTCCATTTTGTAAATAGAAACGGACATTTAATTATAATATCAAAAAAAAGGAAAACAAAAATGGGCTGAACTGAATCAATGTGTTTGCCAGCAGTTCCTTTTTTGGTTTCTCTACAAAGAACAAGTTCATCTTTTCCTATATCTTCGATCAGATAAGAACAAACAAAACAAGTCATGAGGGATAGATGGACACATGGAGAACACTGAAGAAATCAGAAAAGCTACATCTCCATATTTAAATTCTACCATAGAGTTATTCACCTCTATCCCAGTCTACAGAAAGCATCATTTACCCAGATGACTTAGAACAACAGCAGGATGTGTGTCGAAGAAAAAAGAGATGCCAGGAAGTTCACTGTGGGAGGACGTCAGTTTGGGGAAAGGATATTCCCTGATCAGCTGCTAAAGGGGACCTGAACAAAAATGCAGAGCAATCCAAAGATCGCTCAGACTCAAGTCCATCCCAGCAGGAACTGAGCAAACATGTGAGACAATGTGACACAGCTCTCCTCCCATTTCCCATCTGCTTGCCTGACTGAATGACTGAATTCAGCAAGCCATCACTGGGTGTCTCCAATGCAAGCAGTATGTAAGCATGATAGCTGGCACTAGCACTGTGTGGCTATAATGATTAATAAGACTTGATCACTACCTTCAGGCTAGAAGACGACTCAGAAATTACCATCCGAGTACTTTCTTTTTTTGTCTCCTTTATTCAGTATACTGATATTTCATAAGCATTGATTATATATAAAACACCATGCCAGATATTATGCGGGATTCATGTGAATTACTCCTGCCTCAGGAGAATGACCAAGAAACTGTATTTATTACAAAGCAGTGTGGCTAAGTGTTTACACATCGTACTCACTGGAGTTAGAAGAGGGAATGATTGCTCTGGCTGTTCATGGAAGGCTTCAAGGTGGAGGTGGTGTTTTTAGCAATCTTGAAGATGGGTAAAAGTTTAACAGATGGCAACAGGGAAAGGAAGAGAGGGAACAGAAGGCAATGGAATCATTGGGAAAAACTTTCTTAAATTAGAATTGCTACTTAGGTGGGGTAATTGATTATTTACTTACTCTTCACTAGGCTATCGGCCGAGAAGGGGGTTTACAAGTCCAGGAGACATAAAGCCAGGTAATCTGTGGCTGAGGGAGAAGGGGGTAGGAATGACCTTGTGTCGGCTGAGGTGCTTGGGGCTGGCAGGCCAGACTGTGGAGGTCTGTGAGCATCACCCCAGGGGGATGGGTGCTGGGCAGCAGTGGACAGCAAGGACCCTGCAGGCTGTGGGAAGGCAGGATGAAGAGCTGGGAGAAGACACATGTTTCCTTCTTTACAGCTGTTTCCCAAGTTTGGCACTAGGAGGAAAGTTGTGTAACATCAGGGGGTCCTTGAGACAGCTGCTTGTCAGCTGTTGGAAAGAACTTGGGATTAACATGGACAGTGAACTGTTGCTTAATTTCTGGTTGAGATTCTCAGAAGCTGCATACTCTTGGATGAGAGGGAGATTCAGCTCTGATGGGAAAATTAAGCGGGTAGAGGGTAGAAGGAAGAATCGTGTGTATTGTGTGTATGTGTTTAGAATAGGAAAAAGATAAAAAAGAACTATTGATAGGTGGGTCATTGAACTATGGTATGGTTTGTTTTATCTTGGCTTTCAAACAAAATTAGAGTACAGTAAAGAGAATGGTTTAAGAGATTGCCCAGGAAATGAGGTTTCCATATGATAGTAAAGGACATATCAAATGTATTTAGCATAACTGACAGTATTAAAGTGACTATTAAAACATTCTAGTGCTTAGCAGGTCTGGAGTTGTAGTAGGGAGGTTAGCTCTGTGTATTTCACAGTTTCTCAACTTTGGCTTGTCAGCACCCTGGTCCCCATGGGGACTGTAGGAAAAACACTGTTTAGATTGTCCCCAACCCATTAGCTCCACGGAACAAACAACTTAAAGCACTTATCTTAAGCACAATAGATCCGGAAGAGCTAGTTCAAAACACAACTCCCAACCCCCTCCCTCACTAACTGAAGTTGAATTTTATTTTAAATACATATTTAACACTTCTTTTTAAACTATTAAATTTAGAGAAGAAAAAAATGGGGGCTTCCCTGGTGGCGCAGTGGTTGAGAGTCCGCCTGCCAATGCAGGGGATGCGGGTTCGTGCCCCGGTCCGGGAAGATCCCACATGCCATGGAGCGGCTGGGCCCGTGAGCCATGGCCGCTGAGCCTGTGCTCCGCAACGGGAGAGGCCACAACAGTGAGAGGCCCGCGTACCGCAAAAAAACAAATGGACTCACAAAACCGATGCTCTGTTGCCTGCCTTCACTGGGTTGAATTTCTCTACAGATGACCAAAGCCCGTTTATGGAAGCTACTCCCTACACTTAAGTGCTCTAGGTTTGCTCCCAGACTGGCTTGTCACATACCGGTGAGAACTATAGCAACAGCCTATCAATAAAAATCAGAATAAAGAGCAGAAGAAATGCTTTCCACTTAAAGGTAACCAACTGGAAGAGAAAACAAAACAAAACAAAACAACATCATTTATGTTCTAAGGGCAACTGTTTTCATTATCTCCAGATCATGCGTTTTAGGCTTAAAATTTAACACATTCCTTAAAAAAAGAAAAGAAAGTAAAACTGCTCTTTCTCCTTTCTAATTTCCCCCACCACCTTGCATGGAAAAGAAACTTTCTTTTCAAAAGCCGGGGTAATTTGGGGAGGGGGTTTGGTGGGGTTGGGGGAGAGAGAATCTTTGAGACTGAGTCTTCACATGCCCACTTCTTTTGAAAACAAGGCATCTGCAGGCAAAAGGCTGAGAGCAGAGCATGCTGACAGGCTCCTCTTTTTGCCAGGCCTGTGATGTGCATTCTTGCTGAGTCCCCTCCAAGCTCAGAGGCTGAATCGGGCACGGTCTCCATCACAGGGTGGCACAGACTGTTCTGAATTGGCTGCCTCTTCCCCCAGCTCACCTGGCCAGGAGCAGAGCCAGCCAAGCCTGCAGCTGCCTCTGGGCCCGCGCTCTGGGCCTGACGTGTTTAGATTCCCTTGTGCTTTAGCTACCAAGGCCAGGCCGGGAGTGCATCAGCCCCCTCCCTCTCCTCCCCGCCTCCAGTGCTCTGGCTCTGGATGACATCATGTCACAGTCTCATCTCTGTATCAGGGATGGGGAGTCATGATTCTATAGTCCCAGGAGTTGCCTGGGAACTGAATTCTAAGAAACAATGACAAGAGTCAGAAAATGCATTTGTATTTTCTGCTTTGTGTAAGTGGGTAACATGAAGGCAACACATCTGTACTCTAATCGGTGCAGTCCTGGTAATGTATATTCCTGATACTCCTAATTCCCTTAATTCTCCCCTTTCCAGAGACACCGGGCTGGGCGCTCATGTTATTTTGGCTAAGATATTCAAAATAGTTAAACGCTTATAGAGAAAACACAAAACACTGATTTTGCCAGTTTGGTAGGCCCTAATTATGAGGTTGTACTTAGGGGGTTTGAGGATGTGACAATTTCTTCCCCTGGGATCCCAAACTCTACCAGGACAATAATTGACGACGTCTTTCTGAATAGATCCAAGACTTTCCCCCACCTCGTCACACTTTTAGTAGCATCTCTACCGGCACAGGGCTGGGTTTGGACCAGGGATGCTGAAAAGCCTGGGCTGTGCTGAGAAGGCCTGGAGGCAAAGGTATGTGGCCCTGATGGATGGGGTAAGGGACAAATACATATTTGTGAAGGCTGCATCCTGCTGGAGCTTTTTACCCAGGTTCCGATTTGGTGAATATTAGGGCGGGGAAACTCTGTTTTCATGAAGTGGGCCCAACTGCCATTTCCCTCTTTATTTCAGTTAGCTGTGCCAGTATGAATAACCTATTTGTGTTGATTGAGCTCTAAGCTGCTGAAGCAAAAGTATGAACATTGAACTTACTCAAGCTCTCTTCATTTAACAATAATTTCAGAGGATATTCAAAAGCGCTACCAGACATTTTTGCTTCCTTTCAAAAGTGTTACCAGACATTTTAGCTTCCTGTCCAAATGTATGTATACAAATCAGCTTTGTCAGCCGGCCCCTACCTCTCTGCAGTATCAGCCTCGCTGGGAAAAGAAGTGCATTTGGTGCCCAACCGTCTCATCTCTGTGTGCCCTTTGGGGTACATCTGAGAGACCTCTCACACACCTGGAAGGTGACTAAGGCCAGTCCTAGTTGCTAATTCAAGGTATTTATTTGCAAATTAAGCATCCAGCTCTGCATTAAAAATGGTCTTACAGCACATCAATAATCATAAGCAGTAAAGAATCAAAAATCACTTTTGTAGCCCAGCAATTAGAATTCTATATTATTTTCAATTATTATCCCGCTACCAATAATAGGAATAGCAGCTACCATTTATTCAGTCCTTACTAGGCTTGTCACCAAGCACAGTGATAAGTGTTTTTCATGGATTAGTTAATAGAACCCTCACAAGAAGCCATGTGGCAAGGTCTATTATCTCCATTCTGCAAATGAGGCGGCTGAATTGTTGACAGAATGACTAATCTGCCCAGCATCACTCTGTGAGCGAGGGCCGGAGCCAGGCTGAAACGCGAGATGGTTGGCCCTGAGCTCATGCCCTTAACTGCCTGCTGCCTCTACCTTTCCTTTCCCCGCTCCTCTGGGGGATTGAAAGCACCATCCTTGGACAGATGACCACCACCAGATCAGGGGTCTCCACTAATCTTGCATCTTGGCAAGAAAAGAGGAGATGATAGAGTGTTTGAGCCTAAAATTTTAAAAGCAAAAAGGTACAACATGAGAGTAAACAGAAATGGAAATCGTGCCAGGTGAGGAGGGGTAAGAAATGAACGACTCGGGTGGTGATCACGTTGGAAGATTTTTGTTTCACTCTTCCCGTTATTTTACAGGACCATCAGTAAAAATGGAAGAGAGAAGTATCACAGTCCCTCACTGAATGAAACTAATTTAACAGGGACACAGTCTATTTTCTACATAGGAACCAGTCTTTTAAAACACACATCTTTAAAAAAACCCCTATGGCTTCCCACCACAGAGAAAGTAGGCTGTGCCGTGGCCTGCCAGGCTCGTCTCAGTCTGGCCCTGCTAACCCTCTGACTTCTCCCCCATTACTCTCCCTGTCTTCCACCTTGTACCATCCGGCCTCCTGCTTTCTTCCTACCTGCCACATCGGCCTCAGGGCCTTTGCACTTGCAATTTCCTCTGTCTGGACAGTCTTTCCCCCAGATACTCACATGGCCTCTCTCACCTCATTTACGTCTCCGCTATAATGCACCACAGAGGGGCCTCCGATGACCTCCTCATTTAAGATGTCACCCGAGCTCCTGACATACACACACACACACACTCACTTTGTTCACTCCCCCATATGCTCACGCACATTTACACATACAGACACTCATGCACAACCACACACCCCCACACTCACACATATTCACACGTGCATACTCACCCACCTTCCCACATTCATGCAGTCACACTTGTGCCCACTTTTACACACTCACACATTCTTGCACTCACAAACATGCTCACTCATACCTTCACACACTCATCCTCAGACACTCTCAAGCACATGCATATATTTACACAGTGCTAACACTCTTTCTGGCTTTGCTTTTCTTAACCATGTTGCCAGCTGACATTTAATTTTTTAATTAAAAAATTTTTTTGTCTGTCTTCCCCCACTGGAAACAAATCTCCATGAGACCAGGGACTTTATCTTTTTGTAATCACTACTGTATCTCCAGGGCCTAAAACAGTACCCAACATAGAGTAAGGGCTTAATTAATATCTTTGAATAAATGAATGGGTGAATGCATTTCGGTCATCAAAATAGGTTATTTCCGTTCCTACCACTGCATGTCACTCAATACGTTTTAATGAGAAAGTCCGTAGAAGAGAAAAGTCAGAAAGGCATGAAGCCTGCACCTTCTGATATAGAACAGCTGTATGGATCCTGGGCTCTGTAAACCGTGATGAACCCCATCTGTCCAGTGGCATGAAAAAGTCTCTAGTTCAGGTGAACGGCACTTGGTGAATTTAGGCTTCCCGGAAGAATCTGCAGAATAAAAAGAAAAGGCAAGGCATGATATCGGGAGGGTATCAGATGGTCCTAATGAAACACATACTTAAAGCGGTCAAGAACAAGCACTTCTTCTAGAAATGCTGTTTCCTTGGGTCACAGCTACAGAACTGCTGGCTGCCAGTTATTTCTCTGTCAGTCCCGATTCCAGGGACAAACCATTTTGTCTTTATTTCCGACATTATTTCTTGGGGCCTGTTTAAGAAACCAGAGCTAGAGATGAGGATTTGGGCACAGGTAGTTTATTTGGAGGGTGACCCCAGGAAAGGGAGAGAGGGACGTAGGGAAGGGAAAACAGCTAACGAAGTGTCTGCTCTTCGGCTCGTGCCCATAGTGGCTGACAGGGGTCCAACCCCACAGAGGTCCCTCTGAGAAGCTGTGAAAAGTGTGCCTTCCCTGCGTCCTCGACAATGATGGGAGCCCAGGGCGTTTATCCACCAACTCCCATCGGTTGAGGGCTGCCCTGGCGGTGTTAATGCCACTGAACTTCTAGGCTGCACCTGCCCATGGGCTGAGGGTCCGCACCTGACTTCTGAGAAACCTAGGCAGGCACCCGAAGTGCGCCCAGCAATGTGCATGGTAGCAGCTGCCCACCATGGATGGCTGCGTTGGGCCCCAGAGAGCCACAGAGGCTTTGCTCTTTTTACAGATGTTTGATAAAGTCACTAATGTTTGCATTCGTTTAAAAGATTCAGCCAGTAAACTCATTAAATAGGTATCATTAAACAGATACCTACTTTCAACAACTTGTGCATATATATACGTGTCAATTCTAATTTGGGAAGCGGAGAAAGACTCCTGTGTGTTAGGATATTAGCCAAGTGCCTCTGCATCTATGAAAACTGCAGCTATGAATGTGCAGCAGGTCTGAGGTAAAACTAATTTCTGTTTATCAATTTTCATTATTCTTCTGACTTCCATGGCCATTTTGGAGACTGTGGTCAATGTTTATGAACCCACTCAGAGCACTGAAGCACTGGAGCCTGTGTCATCGATTACAAATGAAAAAGGTGTATGTTCCTTTAGGCAAGCAACTATTATACAGTAGAGTTCCTGGAAAAGTTCCTTTTTCTATTAGCTGAAGCACTGGAAGTATTATCTTTTAGATCCTTCCAGAAAATCAGTGCTAAATAAACCACATCTAAACCACAACTAACATGTTTTAACGCCTGCAGGGTTGAGGGGAGGATTGCACATTCTCACTGTTTTTTTGAACAGGATGTGAGAAGAGGAAATACACCAGATTTCCAACTGAGAGATTTGTGAGGTAGTCTCAGCTCTGATACTATGTAGCCTTGAACGTCTCAAGTCATCTGGACCTCAGTTTTCTCAATAGAGAGGCTGGAATAGATGAGATCCAAGGTACTTTACAACTTCACTTTTACAATTAAGTGACATATACAACCACTAATAAAAATCTACAGAATCAAAGCATAATTTTGGCATTGGCGCCCAAACCACCAGAGAACGCCAGGTGCAAACACCATCCAGGTTCCTGTATTCCCTGTGCAATGAGCCTGCCACACAATGGCAAGAATAATAAACCTAATATGAAAACTTGAAACATGAAGGGAAAAAAAAAAACTTTGCTAGCTGGGGGAAAAACAACTTAAAAAGAATTAATTTGAAACACATTTGGCTTGCTTAAACTTACTATCCTTGTTTATTCTGTTTCCTTTTAACTCCAGATATATAGAAAGCCCCATATTGTCCTGCATTCTAAATAAGAAATAGGAAATTCATGGTTGTGGTGCTAATGTGATGAAATACGTGCCCACAGAGGAATCCCGATGTAGGCGCAGTGCAGCAAAGCTACTTTTTTAATGTCTGTCTTTCATTGCCTGCCTTCCTTTCCCTATCTTCCTCCTTTCTTTCTCCTTCCTTGCACCCTCCTTCTCTCCTTCCTTCCTTCCTTCTTTTATGGCTGGGTATGTGCTGCTAGGTGCTGTAGCAGACAGCCTCTCAGATGGCCCCAAGGATCCCTGCCTCCTTCAATCCTCCTTGAAGGATCCCTATCCACAACCTTGAATATTTCCTCCCCTTGAGTAACTTGCCTCGAACCTATGGAATACGATAGCATTGAGGGGATGTCACACCTGTGATTAGGTTACAAAGGATTGTGACTTCTGTCTTGCCAGCTGACTTAGTCTGTTGCTGGTTTTGCTGAAGCAAGCTGCCATGTTAGTGAGGACCACAGGGCAAAGAATGGAGAGTGGCCTCTGGTCCACAACCAGCAAGACGTTGAGGCCCTCAGTCTAACAACCCTCCAAGAACTGAGTCCTGGGAAACAACCATGAAAGTGAGCATGGAAGCCGATCCTTCCCCATTTCAGACTTCGGATGAGACCATGGCCCTTGCTGGTACTTTGAGTGCAGCCTTGTGAGAGAATCTGAGGCAGAGGACCCAGCTGATGGATTAATTTGGAGGATGGATAGGGAAAAATATTACCCATAGTAAATATCTGAAGGCTGTTGATATATTGATATAATAAACAAATTCAGTATATATCAGAACTTCAGAGCAGTGTTTAAGAATGACATAAACCACTTTTCTTAGCAAATGAATATGTCACAGTGAGTGTGGGAAAGTGGGTAACTTCTCTTCTGGAGGCAAGAAGAACTGTAATACAACTGCTGCTTCTCTCTTGCTCAGACACCTCCTGCTTCAGCTGTTATCACTGTGGCTGAAGACATTCAACCTTCCTCAAGTCCAGTTCCTTTGAGTCATGCTCAGGTTTCCCCAGTCTGAGAGGTGCTGGCCTAACCTTAAAATGAGCACCTGTCTATTTGATCTGAAAATCCCAGTAGAAACTTGTTTTGTGTTTCACTATGAAGGCAATAAATGGTTATCATACACTCTGAGGTCCTCTCTGATGAGCCACACACAGTCATTTCTAGACTAGAAATACTTCCTACTCTGTGATTTTTTTTTAGCCTAAACCTACAGACAGAGTAGTACACTCTTAAAAACATCTCTTAAAAGAATGTTTCAATGGACAAGAGAAGCCACCTTTGGCCCTAAAGTAATTCTTAGAGAAATGAGTATTCCATTCAAGTGGTCCCACATCCTGAAGAAATGTTAATGTGTTAACACTGATCAGCATTCAAAAATCTTGACCATAACCTTGGGATTCACTTTTATTCTCTCTTTGGAGCTTTCATTTTGAAAATAAGGATTGTAGTGACATATTTACTTTGTTATCATTACTGTGTTTCATACATCATGCTACATATTGTTACATCATGTTGAATATTTACGTAATCTCCTTTAGTACTGCTAACAGTTCTAGAAGGTGGGTACTATTTCCACTTAGACATGGGTGAAACTGGAATTCCGAGAAGTTAAGTGAGTTGCCTGTGTTTATATTGCTGTTGTTTGCAGAGGTGGGATTAGAGCACAAATCCTTGTGATTTCATCTAAACTCTCAGCACTAGTAAAAAATAGCTTTTTTGTTAGACAATTCTCTACTGCTTCTCAAGACATTCCCAGAAAGGAAAGATGACCAGCTCAGATGTGCTCTTAACTAAACTCTCAGAAATCTGTAACCTGGCAAGCCCTAAGAGCAGCATTTCCTAACTGTGACTGCACATTGGAATCAACTGAGGAGTTTTAAGAAAATACTGATGCCTTGGTCTACTCCCAGAGGCTTGACCCAATCTGTCAGGGGTGCAGCCTGGGTATTGAGATTTTTTAAACAATAGGTAGCCCAGGTTGAGAGCCACTGATGTAGAGAAATAAAGTTATACGTAAGCACTGAAAAGGCAGCTTTCCACATTATTAGGTTCTCTGATCAGTTCTAGCAGAGCTGCAGATCAAGAGTGACCTCCTTTGAGCCAAAGGTGTAACCTCCTTTGAGCCAAATTCTGGAGGGTGTGGGAAGGATGTGAATTAATTACGACCTTAAAAGAGTATAATAACTGTTCACAATGAACGCTTGGAGAACTAAGAGATATTTTAAATACATGTGTGAAATGATACATCTAAATGCTAAACCTGCCCAAATTTCTGATGGGCTATAAACTGGTAATAAGAACTAACTAAGAATAAGTTAAACTGATATTCCTACTGAAATTATTCTCTAGAAATCTTGAAGAGAGTTTTACTAAATTCAAGTTTTGAAAAGTCAATGGAATGATGTTATGTTCAAACCTACGATGACAGAGGGACGGCATCAGATGGGCTGGGAGGCGCCGCTGGTTGCAGCACGTCACCTTTGACAGTGACCGTGCCTGATTTTGTCAGCCAGGTTGGCTGGGCCTCCTTTCCTGCCCAGTGGCTCTCCCCTTGGAGGAACATGATCTTCCTGGGCCATACAGAGACGTCGAACAGCTGTTACATACTGAGATAGTCATCTGCCTTCTTACCTTCCGTTCTCTCACCAGTCATGCTTTTCTATCCTCAACTCATGACAAAGCAGAAACAAAAGCCAAATGAAATCACATACAAGTTCCCAATGTGTGCTTGGGGGTTTGGGGTTAGAAGAGAAGGAAGAAGAGAAGCAATTGAAGTGGGAGGGGAAGGCTGGAAGGAAAGGAGCCTTTGGGAGGAAAGGACAACCTTCTTCCGAGAGCTCCAGGTCGTGGAGGGGAAGGCACTCAGCAGCCATTTGCCCTTAAATGTACAACCTCCACTGCAGCCCGTCGTGTGATTCAACTGCTGTCAACAGTCCTGGCCAGTTGTTACACCCCTGAACAGAGAGGCTGGGGACTTAATACCTTGTGAAGAGACAACCTTGCCCTCTGACCAAAGTCTAACTGAACACAACCAGTTGAGAATTTCCTTTTGAGTTGGGCAGCATAGACAAACAGTAAGGAAAGGAAAGAAAACAAAACAATAGTCCTTAATATAATTAAGAATTAAAACTTGCAAAGACATACTAAAGAAAACAATTTTATAGAAGAGATAAATGAACTTCATAAATAAATAAATGGAATGGGCCAAGTGGTTGAACTGTATTTCTAAAATGCTACCTTTTATTTTTTTGTAAAGCCTAAATATTTCCTGGGGCTTCCTAGGGACCAGGTTCTAGACTGAGGGGCACTGCGTTTTGCACAGTGCTTGTAAACACTTAGGTGGAGGGGAAAGGACCCCTTGCCCAGCTTCCTTATGAAGAGTCCTCCCTTATGAAGCTCTGCTTTGAGGCCCCACATCCTTCTCCTAAGTACACCTGTCATTTCCAAAGCACTTTTCTATTGGAAGAGCTTCAGGAATTCAGTGATTCCTTTACCTTAGAGCATCTTACACCCCCTTTCACCAAAGGTCTTGTCCTTGATGGATGCTGGCCTGTCAAAATATGGTAAAAGAAATCTGTAAACTTCCTAGTTGAGCAACTCTTGTCAAAAGTAACTGCCTTATAGATAATATAGTGTCAAAGAACACATCTTTTAAGTCTGGTAGGCTATTTTTTTTAACCTATGGAATTGCCAAGTGGTTATGAAACTGCAACTACTTAGTGCATAAAACTATTGGCAAAAAAAGCTTTAATGTTGGAAACTGGCAAAGAATTTAATAAGTATTTTGTATTGGACAATACTGGATATAAGGAATTCACCCTCACAGTTGATTTCCTTTATGGTTCTCTGTGGAATTGAAGAAGGCACAGCTGTAAAATCTTCTGCTTAGGCACTTAGTGGCTTAGAGTTGGGAACAAGAATTCACAAGATCTCCCCTGAACTACTCATTTCTTTCTTTTTTATTTTTTTAAATTAAACTCTAGTATGCTTTAAAAATGGATTCTTGGTGCATTTAAAACATTGTAAGGTTGACTAAAATAAAGGCTTAGTAAACATGTCCAGTTAATTTAAGATGAATGTCAAATCAAGTGAACTTTGCAGTGTCTTGGAAAAGTATTTGCAGCACATGTGGTCTGGCAGGGACCTTAACTGGATGCAGCCTCTACGGATAGCTCATCTGTATGGCAACGTCAGGAAATGTTGTGCGTAGAGCTGTACATGCAGTTCTATTAGCATTTAAGCATTTATCTTTTCACCAAAACTTGTTTTGTTGTTTTAGTTAAGTTTTCACGGAACATTTTCATTATAAAATATATTTACTTCTCTTCTTAAATAGCTGCAGCTGAACATAATTAATCCTAGTTTTGAACATTCAGGGGCATTAATCAATCATCTTTCCTTTCTTCTCCACAGCATTTATCTGGTGCATTTAGCTTACTTAGTGCTTTCACATTATTTCACTGAATTCTCTTGGACAGAATGATCATATATTTTCCTATCTGATCTAAGATTTTTCTCTCTTCTCCCATCAATTCTCTTAAAACTGTTGTGACTACTAACGGGTCTTCTTGGGTGGAAGGGTGTGGGCACTATTTTCCTTGGCGTTCTTTTCTCTGGCTAGAGGGGGGATGTGCCAAGGCAGCTCCAGCAGCCCCGAGTTCCAACAGGGTAGCCTGCTGGAAGACGGAAACAGGAGCATCACCTCAAAGACACGTACTTACTGCCCTGCAGGATAACTGACTCAGGAAACAGAACTGCCATAGTTTCATTATTCAAGAAAAAAGTATTCTGTATATCACGGTTTTGAGATGTCAAAGAAACAATTAGCATTAAATTTAGTAAGATTTATTTTCTGTTTGGTTAAGGTAAGGGACATCCTAGATAATAGTCAAATAATTAAAATATAAAGCAAGAAGATGTGGAATAATTGGAGCCTCCAGTAGGAATGTAAACTGATACAGCCACTGTAGAAAAACAGTTTAATCATTCCTCAAAAGTTAAACACAGAGTTACCATGTGACCCAGCAATTCTGGTCCTAGGTAGGTACCCAAGAGAATTGAAAACACAGGCTCACATAAAAACTTGTACAATTATATTCATAGCTTCATTATTCATAATAATAAAAAAGTGGAAACAACCCAAGTGTTCATCACCAGATGAGAGGATAATACACAAAATGTAGTATAATCATGTAATAGAATATTCGTCAGCCATAAAAAGAAATAAAATATTGATACATACTACAACCTTGAAAATCTTTTATTAAGTGAAAAAAGCCAGACAAAAAAGGCCACATATTATATTATTCCATTTGAATAGAACTTCCAGAATTGACAAATCCATTAAGATAGAAAGTAGATTAGTAGTTGCTAGGGAATGAGGGGGAGGGAAATTGGGAGTCACTAGTAATGGTAGGGTTTTATGTAGAAGTGATGGAAATGTTCTTGAATTAGGTAGTGGCGATGGTTGCACAACATTGTGAATACACTAAAAGTTACTTTAAAATGGTTAAAATGGCAAACTTTATATTATGTGAATTTTATCTCAGTAATAACATGATCTAAAATGTATAAAGCAAGAAATTATACTTAACACTAAAATTTATACGTATAATTTAATTTTTATTTCTTCTTATCCTCTATTGGACAGTCATTTTTTCAATTTAAGAATCCCTATCATTAATTTAGGCACACCACTGTCATAAAATAGGGAATCGTAACTCACTGCACAAAAGACACTACTGCTTCCCTCGATCATATGAAAATGTCCTAAATGAAACTTAACCGAAGCACTTGTGAATGTCAGGTTCTTTTCAATGAGATGATCCAAATTCCTGAAAATCAGTAGCTGGCAGAGGAGCTGTAGACAAAATTAACACGTCATATGCTAGAATCTCCTGGGAAATTAGAAAAAAATACCAATGCCTGAGCTCTAGACTTTGAGATTCTACTTTCATTGGTAATTTATGGAATCACCAATTTAGTTACCTGGGCATAGGATTTTTCAAAGTTCCCCAGTGATTTTGACGTATAGCAGAATTCAAGAACCACTGACTTATATCATCTTTTCCCCTCTGAGCCCAGAAGGCATCCTGCTTGTTCCCACCACTGGAGCCTCTTGTTTGGGTCTCCCATGCAAGTTCTTCGCCAGGAATGGGAGGAAAAAGTACATGTGGGGATATTCTCATCCAAGCCTAAAAGTATAGCCATGCTTTGCCAAAGTCAAATCTCTGTCATGAAAAACATGAACCTCCTAAAGTCTCAGGGGAGTCTTCTATCGCCAGAAGAAACCAACTGATGAATGAGCCTTTATTTTCCTTGTCTTGTAATTTTGTTGAGGCCATTTAATTCTCACTGATGATGATATAGCCTTCTATGTAATTTCATTTCTAAGGTTTGGAGTTTCAAATGCCATAAAACAGGGTCTTTTGTAGTGAGCACACCAAAGCTTCTTAGTTTTAGATTCACAGGCACATTCAACATGCATTCATTCATTTGTTCATTTATTTAACAATCATATTTGTTCATTTATTTATTTATTTTTGGCTGCTTTGGGTCTTCATTGCTGCACGCAGGCTTTCTTTTTAGTTGCAGCGAGCGGAGGGATAACTCTTCGTTGCAGTGCGCAGGCCTCTCATTAAGGTGGCTTCTCTTGTTGCGGACCATGGGTTCTAGGTGCGTGGGCTTCAGTAGTTGTGGCACGCCAGCTCAGTAGTTGTGGCTCGCAGGCTCTTGAGCGCAAGCTCAGTAGTTGTGGCGTACTGGCTCAGTTGCTCCGTGGCATGTGGGATCTTCCCGGACCAGGGTTCGAACCCGTGTGCCCTGAATTGGCAGGCGGACTCTCAACCACTGTACCACCAGGGAGGCCCAACAAACAATCATTGAACACCTGTTTGTGTGCCAGGCTTCAGCTTAACATCATCACTTGCTGAAACAGTATATTCGGTCCAAGGATGATGGCACAGCAGACAGACTATTTTATATAAAGAGGCTGGGCCAGCTCCCTGAGAGAGAATCAGCCTGGTCATTCTTTCCTAATAACTTTTGCTCTGTGTACATTTTCTTGCTTGGTGAAATTACTCCCACCACATGTTTGAATTCTTAAGTGTATATTCAGATTTTTAAAATGTTTCATGTATATATTTCTATTTCCATTAAAGAATGACCAATATGACACATGCAAAGATAAATATGGTATACACAGCCATGGCTTCCAAAACGCAATGAGAGAACATTTTTCTATAAGTACTTATACATGTTTCTCAGGAACACAGCTTGTCATGCTTGTGTGTGTGTGTGTGTGTGTGTGTGTGTGTGTGTTAATTTTTTAAGGTATTTACTGCTGCAGTAAGGCAGCTGTGTCATACTTCATTCTTCTAAACCAAGGATTCTTAACCAGGGATGAGTTTCCTTCCCAGCAGCTGTTTGCTGGAGACATATTTGACTGTCATGGCTTGGGGAGGGATGACACGGGCATTTAGCAGGTAGAGGCCAGAGATGCTGTGAAACATTCTACAATGCACAGGACAGTCCCCACAGCAAAGAATTATCTGGTCTAAGATGTGAATAATGTCCTCTTCCAAAGAAATAATTAAAACCATTAAATTACAAAGTAGTTCTCCAAAATTCAAACATGTAGCTAGAATGAAAAAAGCTAACACAACAACTGAAATCTCTAATCTCCTCTACCACCTTGCCCATCTGAACTTTTTTTTTCTGCTCAACAAAGAAAAACATCTTGCATTTTTAAGTCCTTTGGGATTTTAAAGAGACTTTCACATAGATATCTCATTAATCAAGAAGCATTTATGCAGCACCTATTATGTGCAAGGCACTCTTTCAGGTGTTGTGGGAATTATAAAAATAACGACACATGGATTCTGCCTTTGAAGAACTGTAAGTAGTACAGGAAATGATACATGCGCATATGAGAAGTAGCTAACAATAAAAGGGAGCTCAAATAAAGATAATAATTGCTTTAGGAAATCAAAGAGAGTTGTGATTCCTAAGAGCTGAGGGTGGAGAGAGAGGAAGGCTTCAAAGAGGAGTAAGGAGAGAGTGATTAACTTATCCTAGTTTGCTGCAATGGAAAAAGGCTGATGATAAGTCACCAACCAAATGCCACTAGGGACACATCTGTACACAAAGTTAGGTTTATTTACCTTCCTACGTGCTGAATCCGAATCTACATTCTAACAAGTTCCCAGGTTATCCATAGGCACATTAAAGACTGAGAAGCATTGACTTAAGGCACCTGACTGCCAGCTAAGGGTTCTTTCAAACTGGACCAGTGGTTCTCATCTCCGGCTGCACATTAGAATCACTCGGGGATCTTTAACAAACTACATTCCAGAGATCTAATTTAATTAGATTAGGTGATGCCTATACAGTGTTATGTCAATTATACCTTAAAAAAAATAAACACTACTCTCAATGTATGGAGTGAAAAAAACAAAAAGGACTGGGATGATGCCTGGGCATTGGTATTTTTTTTAAATGCCCCAGGTGCTAATGGCAACCAGGGTTGATAACTACTGAATCAGAACAATGAGCTTCTGTGTTAGATTAGTATAATAAATTCCTTAAGCAAATGTATTGAAAGGCCCCTCAAATGCCGAGTCCTGTGAAAAACAAACCAAATAAGGGTTAGCAAGGCAAAGCAGCATGCATTGAATCTCCGAGGGGAACCAGGTCAACCCCCAAATAATGAGGATGTTGACTGTGTCTACGTTGGCTCTCAGCGGTGGCAGTGTGGTAGACAGCACAAGTCCCTCTAGGGGTGGTCTTCCTGGGGTCTCCCAAGAAGGTCCAGCCGTAAATTCCACTGTGTAGAGCAGAAACATATGCTTGCAGCTGTGTTTCAGGGGTTCTAAAGTTGCAGTTTTAAGCATATATGGTATTGAGAGTACAGCTGCCTTAATTGTGGGAGTCATGGAAGTTAGTGTTAGATTCTGTGCCATAGATCCTGGGAGCAGAGCCAGTTCCAGGCTCCAGGATGGCCTGTGTCAGTCCACACAGTAGAACAGCCATGGCTGCCTTTGTGGGAAACTACAACTTCTCAGCAGAACACATCATATGAAGCCCTGGCATTGCTCCTGTAGCGAATTTCCTAAGCTCTCATAGTTCTTCATTTATTCACTCTTTCTGGACTCTTCGTTGGAGAGATCTGCGGTATTTTTAGAGAGATGCTTTTCAAACTTTAATACGTATAGATATCACCTGGCAATCTTGTTAAAATGCAGATTCAGTTGGTAGGGCCTGAGATTTTTGACAAGTTCCAACATGCTACTAATGCTGCTTCTGGTGGCCACATTCTGAGGGGCAAGAATTTAGATGTGTTGTCCAACACGGTAGCCGCTAGCGTCACATGGATATCGAGTGCTTGAAATGGGGTACTGCAACCAAGAAATCTAGTTTTAAATTTTATTCAATTTTAATTAATTTAAATTTAAAAGTAAAAGCAAAAAATTTTTTCCTTAAATATAACTTTGTTTCAGTAGGACTACATTTCATTTCTCTGAAAATTTAGCATCCCAAGTGTGCCGTAAATGTAAAATACACACTGGATTTTGAAGATTATGAAAAAATAATGTAAAATATCACAATACCATTTTCATTAGATGGATTACATGTTGAAATTATAATATTCTGAATATATTGGGCTAAATAAGATATATTATAAAAAATTTTTTACCTATTTCTTTACTCTTTTAATATGGTTAATAGAAAATTTAAAATTTTCTATGTAGCTGTCATATTTCTATTTGACTGTACTTGTTTAGATGGAAGAACTGATTTCAAAGGAAGAACATTTAGTTAAAAAGGAAGAATTTGGAAAATGTATTGTATCAGGCTTAAACATGGAAGACCTAAAAAAAAGTTGCTAAATTGGCAAACTGAATAAATCGAGGTATAGAGGTAACCCCCATTTCAACGAATCCATTCTCTCTGGTGCACTGGTCCTGAGAAAGCTAGAAGTTTTCACCTAGTTCATGGACACTCAAGGGCCCCTCAGCAGGAGACCCAATCTAACCTTCCTGAGCAGAGCCCCTTAATCTTTATAAAAGTTTCTCTCCTACCTTATTTCCTCTAAAACACACCCATCTCTGTTTCCAATCTTAGACCCTTGGTGGATAGGGGCAGTAGGGAGCAGTAGAAAGAGCAAGCCTTGAAGGCCAGCTGGATTTAGGTTTGAATCTCAGATGTACAACTTGCTAGAAATATTACATAAAGTTTCTAAGCCCCAGTTTTCCCATGTGTAAAATGAAAGCAAAGTACCTGCACAGTTGCTGAAAATTAAATCAGAATATTTACGTAAAGTACCTGGCACAGGATTGATTTTCAACAAAGAACCAGCACCATTATTACAGAGAACGAACTCACCAAATTTAAAATTGCATACGAAGCTCTCATTGTTTTTATTCATGTGGATTAGTAGATCCTTACTCCTTCATCTGTTGAGTTCCAAGGATATTTTTGAAATATAACAGGGCTTTATACGTTGTAATGATTCAGCCTAAAATTATGGTGCACAATGAGAATCTGAAACACTGAAATGGTTCACATAGAAAGATATTTAGGACTAAGCAAATTTATGCAGAATCCACCAAAGTGGAAGCTACCTTCTTATTCATGCATCCAGGCAGTCTCAAATGCAAACCAAATTTACATCAGAAGTAATGGGTTCTCTAGGTTCTATGGCGGGGTTTCTCAGCCTCAGCACTGTTGATATTCTGGACCAGCTACTTCTTTGTTGAGGGCGTTATCCTGTGCAGGATGTTTAGAGCCCCGGGTGGGATGCGTAGCATCACTGCTAGTCTCCACCCACTAGATGCCAGCAGCACTCCCCTCTCCCCTCTCCCTCCTACCAAAATGTCTCTAGCTATTGCCAAATGTCCCCTGGGAGAGAGAATCATCCCTGGTAAGAACCGCTGCTCTGTGGGAATGTACCACTCATTTTAGTACCTCAGTTACAAATGCCCTGATTATATTGAAATTGCATACTTACATTTAAATTGAATAATTTTTATTGTATATAAGTAAAAGCATTTTACTTAATGCATAAAAGTTCTTTCTGACTACCATTAATTGAGCTCCTACTATGTGCTAAGTTCTTGCCCTCTGTTTCTCGTCTCATCTTGACAACTCTTCTGTGAGGAATGTGGTATGAGAGTATGATAACTTTCATATTATAGATGAGGAAGCTTAACTTCAGAAAAGGTAAATCATTTTCAGCCAAAAAAACAAACCAGTGAGTAGCAAAGCTGGGATCTGAATCCAGATTTTTCTCATTGCAAAACGGTTTTCCTCATATGCTGCACTCTTTCAGTTTTATTTGGGTTTTCTCTTTATGGTGAGGTTGCTTTTTGGCATTAGGCTTAGAGATTTATCAGCTTCCATGAGCTGTTAGATAGCTTGTAGAGACTACAGCTTAGAGAGTAATTGTCCTGTACTTGGTTTGAGAAGGCCTTGTACTTCACCCTTTACCCTCATTTATATAAAGCAAATAGGAAAAGCATCCTTATAATCAGAACCATACGTATCCCTGAACAGCAGTGCCAGATCCCCTCATGGAAATGAGAAACTAATGATAGTCCCTGCCTCTGTGAAGTTTTCAGGCTGGTTGGGGAAATAAGATTTACACATATGAAATGGTCAGAAAATAAACCATTTTAGGATATACTGTAGTAGCTATAATGAACAGCATAACGAAAAGTAAGACCGGTATGAGTTACAATAGACCTAGAAACCTTCATAGAAAAGTTCTGATGGGAAAGGAGAGAGAAAAAATGGGGGTGCATTTTAGGATGTTGGTCATTTATAACAAGTATCATACTTCTAAAGTTGTCATTGTGAGATAAGAGAGGAGGTTAGATGCATCTTGGGAAGTAGCTGCTTATCCACTGGTGGACAACATTCCATTGGGCAACTCTCGAGAATAAAGGGCATACAATCATGGTCCACATTTGCTTCCTTCTCTCTTCCAAGTCAAGATTTCCACTCACTTCTAACCATAACCCAAAAGACAGATAAACATATAGAAGAATTAGAGAAGCAGCACTTATTTCAGATATCAAAGAATTCTGGGAACATGACTTTGGCAATTCCAAATAGAAGAGAGTCTACATGCGGTCACATACTCTTAGAGCTGGGAGAGACCTTGACAGTCAGCTAGGCCCACCGTTTCACTTTACAGACGAAGGAAATGATGTTCAAAAAAAGAGAAATGAATCGGCCAAGGTCACACAGCTGGTAAGACGCCAGGCTATGTGTTCCACTGCCTCCATGAAGTAAAAATCATGGTCACTAAACATGATGGCCTCCTGATTATTATTATTATGTATTTACTTCACACCTACCAACCTCTGAGGCCCCACCACATTTCAAAGTGTCACATTTATAGAGTGAACCAAGCTTGATCCTGACCCCTAGACTCTATGACAATATTAAGACCAAGTCCAGGGTCCCAGTGACAAGAAACATCGGTCATTGATTAGGCACTTTGAAAGCTTTTAAGAAACCAAAATGAAGAAGTATTTTAAGTACTAACATTCAACCATGTAATGAGTTCAGAATTCCATGCATAATTAACCTACTTTATTACACTAGATGGCAGCAAATAGGTACCTAGGTTTATAGTCAGTTAACTAGGAAATTGAAAACAAAATGAAACTACACACAGATTGGGTCTAAATTTGCCTGAATAAAGTGAAAGTCCATAAGCATTAAGCCCTTGCATGCTTTCAAACATCCCTGAAGTTGTGGTTCTTGTATGTTTTTTACCGAGGTTCCTTCTTACACATAGTAGGGTGCTAAACATTGTGGTGAATCACTGCAATGTTGAACTGTACAACCACTGACTTTTGGCAGGTAGGACAATATTTTGTATATTTCTAGAATCTTTTCTCTGGCCATCAGAGGCAGAGCAATAATCAGAGGCTAGGGGATGTACAGTAGTGAAAAGACATGTCTGGGAAGAGATATTGCAGGATATAACCGTTAGGATGCACAGGACAGAAATGTCTACTAACAAAAGCAGGCTATAAATACTGGCAGCAGAGGTATTTGAAATTAAGAAAATTTAGAGGCTACATAACACCAAGAGGACTGCAAGATTCTCTAAGTTATCGTCTTCAAAATGGACCGTGTGAAATAATCCATTGGGAATGAAAAGAACACACTAAAGCTTTTATTAATATGTATTGTTTATCTAACATGGAAATTAAGGTTTATTAATAATGAACATGGAGAGTCACATGGAGCCTTCATTCAGCTTGTGTCAGAGTCACATGTCACATTTGTTATGAGAGGAATTCTGCAGGAAGAGTGGGTAGGAACAATTCAGAGTTGGTGAGTAGTTCCTTTACTTGTCTCTTAACATGTTAGAGCAGTTTTTTTCTTTTTTACAGGTTCTACATGGCTGATTTAGTGGATAAACAGATTAAACTAATATTATGGTGGCTTAATCATCACGTAGTATACAAACGACTTAAAAATATTCATGTAATGATATCACTTACATGTGGAATCTAAAATATGGCACAAATGAACCTATCTACAAAACAGAAACAGACTCATAGGACATAGAGAACAGATTTGTGTTTGCCCAGGGGGTGGGGGGCAGGGAGAGGGATGGACTGGGAGTTTGGGGTTGGTAGATGCAAACTATTACATTTAGAATGGAAAAACAATAAGGTCCCAATGTATAGCACAGGGAACTATACTCAATATCCTGTGATAAACCATAATGGAAAAGAATATAAAAAGAAGAATGTCTATCTGTGTATAGCTGAGTCACCTTGCTGTACAGCAGAGATTGGCACAACATTGTAAATCAACTCTACTTCAATTAAAAAAAACTGAAGAAAAAAATATTCACGTAAAGAAATCTCTTATTGAAGGTAATTCTAATAATGCCAGCCCAAGTCAACAAAAAGGCAATGGCTGAGCTGATGCTTTTCTTACCCACAGAATAGCTCTAATCAAATTTGATAGGAAGCTGATTTCCAAACTGGGAAATTATCCTAAACATTATTTGAAATATAGATTTACACCTTCTACAACTACTCTTCATTTTTTTAAACATCTAACTTGGTGTACATCTCGCACTTTTCAGATACGAGACTGATATTGTCATTAAAACAAAATATTGAAATAAATGTAGCATAGACCCAACCTTCAAACTGTGTTTCACAAACTGTTAAATGAAGACTTCCTCCTCCAGAAGAAGTAAACGTCTTCAAACACATGGCAGGAAGTATTTTATTCTATCAAACGTTAAAATATTGTATAATATTTCTTGGTTTAACTTAAGACTTTAACATTTATATTTTTATGTATGTTTTAGAACAAAATATATTAGAACACTGTACATACATAATTTACAAATATGTAAACATGTACGTTGTGAGCCTGTTCAAAAATTATTTTACTAATGGGATACAGAATCCGAACTTCAGTGACCTATAAGTTGAGCACAATCGCTTTACAGATGAATGAACAAAATGAAGCCAGAGGCTTAGGGACTACTAAGGTTAACACAGAGCATTAATTTTTTAAATTCTTGATATCCAAACTCTTTCCATTTCTTTCTATTCTGCTTTCATCCCTTCTTCGGGTTTAACTTATCAGGTACACATTTAGGTACACAGGTCCAAGGCAGACAACTGGACCTTACCCTCTTACAGCTCTCCAAGTGCCTTTATCCTTAAAGAATTCTCTGTTGGAAGCACAAAGGTACACGGAATATTAAAGAGAAGGCATCTGCCCATCAGATAAAATGCAACTATATGCGAAGGAAGGACCCAGATATTAAAGCAGAAAGATACTACAGGATAAACTGTTTATTCCTATAATTAATCTTGTCAAATGAACTCTCATAAGTAAGAGAATTACTAAAAATGTATTCAGTATTTTGAACTGCACAGGAGAATGAGCAATGGCTTAGAAATAAGAGGTTGATGTGGTCACGGAGAAAATTGTCTGGCATTCTGGGGCAGGCACAAGGGAAGTTTCCCTTCCAGATGAGGCATTTCCATGGCCCCAGTGGTCTTCTCCATGTTGGCTCCCTTTTCTTTGTGGAGCTGCGATCAACGGTCTGCATAAATCCTGCTGCAGAGATATAAAGTGGCTCTGGGGGACCAGTGTGCTCTCCACCTGGGGACCTTGAGAAACATCTAAGTTTCAGAGCCCCACCCCTGACCAATTCTCTGAGAGGGGCTCAGGAATCACTATTTTTGATTCCCCTAGTTGATTTGTATACTTTTGGGTCTCAACTCTCAGGCACAATGTGTTGTCTGGTAACCACAAAGGGAGAAAAGACAAGATCAGAGGTTTTCCTGCTGGCCTGAGGTCATTAGGGTCTTCCTTTCAAAGACAGTATTATATTCATGTTATGAACTTCAGTAAGATATAAGACCACTTCTGGCTCACAAAGAAAATGAAACACAAGAATGGCTACATTTAAGGAGAGACTGTAAATCTTCACTTTGAAAAGGGCACTCTCTTTTGGGTCTTTTGAGATGTGTCTTTGCCCACATGGGGGGCAAGGGCACCGGGACAGATTCAGCTAACACTTATTGCATGCAACTGTGTTCCAGAAACACATACATTTAATGCTCAAGCCAACCATAGAAGGCAGTCAGTATTATCCGCAGTTTATAAATGGGAATGTAAGACTTGGAGAGGTTAAAAGTCTTATCTAAATTCATTCAGCTAATATAACGCAGAGGTGGGATTTGCATCAGATCTCTGAAATTCACAACCAGTACATTTTCCACTGCCTTTGTGCCACTACCCTTCTGGTTCTAAAATTCAGGGTACCATTAGTAAACAGATGAGAGAAAAAGTAAAAGTATAGAGGAGATAGGAATAAAGAGGGAAAGGCTACTGTATCTGGCGAAAAGGAAATATGCAGGCATTCCCTATGACCATTTAATAGAACTATAATAACCCTTACGGCAAAGGGGAGTAAAGGAATCTCTCTAAACTGATGACTTAGCACCCTTGAAGTTGTAGGTCAACAAACAGGAAATATTCACTTGGTTTGAACTGGAACATAGAGTTCCCGTCTTACGAGAAATTTATAGGATTGTCAACATTGACAAGTGGTCGGGTCAGCTGTTGAGTTTCACATCTTCCATGGACAGAGCAGACTTACTATCCCCCTGGAGCAATGGTTCAGCACTGATTCATGAAGCAATAGCTCTCAATTAGGAGCCACAGCTGCCACTTCCTATATCAACCAAGATTTCCTGGGTGGTCTCTCACCATACCGTAATTATTAATGTAACTTTATTTATGGACTCAGACAGGTCTTAGCACAGAGCAGCACGGTTGTTATCCAGTGAGCCAATACAGCTGTGCTACATTTGTTACCATGTCCCTGATGGAATTTCACAAGCGTAATATTAATCTTTCTCTCTTTTCCCTGTTTTCCTATTGCCTCTGTTTTGCATTGGTGTTTTTGATCAATGTAAGGATTGGCTGAAGAAACCTGGGGTTTAGAACAAGACAAGGGTGGTAGAAGGAGCTGAGGCTTTGGGGCCTGTGTTCTCTGAGTTTGAATCCTTGCTTATTTGATTTTAGAAAATAATATATTTTCCTGTGGTCTGAGTGTTCTCAAATTCAGTGAAATGGGAATGTAAGAGTTATCTTACTGAATTTTTGTGAGATAAACTCTAAAAAGTGCCTGTTTAATAAATGTTAATCATCTCTCACCCAGGAAATTTGGCTACCATAATTCACATACTAAGGTTGATGTTAATACATTTATTATGATAACAAGAGCTAATACTCATTGTTAGCTCTTGAACAGGCCATCTGTCAGGTCCTGTACTCAGAGCTTTTGGTGTATTATCTCATTTAATCCTTCTAACGAGTACTATGAGATAGGGACTGATGGTATCCCATGGTAAAGATAGGAAAACTTTGACCCAGAGATGGGAAGCACCATGCCCAGGAAGTCCTATTTCAAAGCCCATACTCTCAATCTCTTTATATCACTACTTCCCATTATTCTAGAAGAAGAGTTCTACAACAAGACGATATACAGAGGCAGCACAGAACGGTGGTAATGAGCAACGGTACCTGAGTCAGGATGGCTGGGTTTGAATCGCAGCTCTGTACTTCTTAGCTATGCGTGCTCTGAGCAAGTCACTTATTCTCCTGTACACAGTCCTCATCCATTACATAAGGATAGTAGCAGGACTGTTATGAGAATTACTAATGATTTTAAATATGTAAAGTGTCTGTTAATAAAGTATTTCCAGGTAGTAAGTCTGATGATGAATGTCTTCAACACTGCAACTGTAAACAATCTGTGTTTTTCTTTTTTTTTTCTCCTCTCAATGATTACAAACCTTCCTTACAATTCCGCATCAAATAATAACTTTGCTAGTGTTTTATGAACTAAAATAATATCTCAATTTCTTCTTAATGCAATAACCCATTTTAATAACCCATTTTGGCCTCTGTGACATGAACAGTAGTAAAACCCATTTAGGTCAGTGAAATCATAGGGTAAGAAAAAGAAGAAATAAGAACACGGTCTTTAAAAGCAGGCACTCATTAGACTAGAGACCCCATCTGACACGGTAGCCATACCCACCATACACAGACTGTAATTTTGAAAATTCATGCTGTAGCAGTGTCATCATTTTTAAAGACCTACTTTTAAAGACCATATTTTATTTTTTAAGGTAAAAAAACTTGAGTTCAGAATTTGAAGTTTGAAAGTTCAGAATTCCCTATAGTTGTCACAACTACCTGTGCTACAAAATCTAGTACTTTCATCTTGTCTGTTTGGTATAAGGAGCGGGATGCGTGCAACATTTTACTTAATTCTTGCGGCAGAGAATTTACCAGATTCTAATTTTGAACTTTCCTCTGGCCAGCAATTCCTGGTTTATGACTTGTAATTTGAAAGCTGTGCATCAGCACACTATACAATAAAGTAGCACTTAACACATTTCCCTTTTTGAATGATCCTAAACGAAAACAAACACAACTGAATGATGCCCCCAAATAGTTAAATATATTGGTCATTTATAGAACTTAAAACAGTGCCTTTTTCTTTTGTAGTTTTTTGGGTTAATCTTTTAAAATCAAGAGTTTAATTCATGGCTGAGGCAAATATACTATCAGGTTGAAAGGCACACTTTAAAAATACTTGTACTGGGACATAATGCTTAAGTTGAGAACATAGCAGAAGTCCCACCAAATGAAATCAGCTAATACAACTTTCCCTTTTAATACAAAACTACCATCCATCTCTGGCTTGGTAATATCAGTCTAGAAAAAGGTTTTGAGTAAACACATTTGCTGGACAGTTGAGAGAGAGAGAGAATAAATGAAAACGGAGAAGAGAAAGGAGAGACAGAACAGTTCAGCATGTCACTCAAAGGAGTATGTCTCTCCCACTTCTCATAGCTCCAGGATACACTATGGCCCAGCTGAGAGAGAGGTGTGTCTCTTGGTCCATGTGTGTCTACTAATTTGGGGCCCCTGGCCAGCTCGTCTCAATTCCCTACTGATAAAAGGCTACCATGCACCAAGTTTTCTGTTTCATTCTCAACACTGTACAGGGTATCCACTCAAAATCTGGTCCAGCCTTGAGAATCTGGAGGTTCACTAACCCCTCTTACAGTGTGCAAGATGATGGAAGGCCATGGAAAGATTAGAGATGTGGCTGGGTGGAGTCTGAAGGTTACTTGGGACAAAACCGTCATAAAATAGAGACTTTGCCTCTCAGATGTGAACCAGACACACTTTAGGGGAACACGTGAGCAGTGTGGTTTCTTTGGAATTCAATCATAGGAAGCCCTAGCCTTGGCAACATTCATGAAAGTCTCCCAGAATCGCTCTGGGGATCCTTACTACCCATGCAGGACCCTTTTACTAGGATGGAGAAATCAGGAAAACCCTATTTCTTGATCTCTTTCCCGTATTTGACAACTCCACTTTGTTCCAGCCAAGTCCCTATGGAACAGGTTGGATACTAAGTCCATTTCATTCTAAAGAAGACTTCTAACCATTTAAAATCACCTTGGAGTTGATAGCTCTAGGCTGACAGTGGCTACCTGCACTCATGAATTTACAATGCTTGGATAGGTGCTCAAGATAAAGGCTATGTTACCCACTTACTTGGGGCATCTGGTTCAGGGTTCCAAAAGGACAACTACAATTACAGCAATCGTGCGCTTCATAAAAAAGACTTCTATATTCTATATATTATCATCACATTCAGTAATCTCACATATTTTATTTCAACTATTAGCGCTTGATGTGATTACAAAGTAATAAAACTTACCATTTTAATCATTATGCTGGCATTCATATATTTAAATAACATTATCTTTAAAAGTGAGTACCTTGGGAAGTTTTAAATAAATCCCAATGAGTTTGTTACTACTCAAAGGACTTTTAAAACTCTTCCTTGGGAATTATCTTTAGAGTTAAATTAATTCATGAGTCACATAAGAAAACCAGTCCTATTACTTTTTAGTCCGAACCAATCTAATTTAGTAATACAGTGAAAGTTTTTGGAGCAAATAATTTCATTATCTGGAACTGGCTGGTACTGGCATTTTCCTGTCCTTGCTTGCAATTTCCCCAGGCAACTACAGATAACTGGGGTAGTGAATATAATGGAAGCATTTAAGTGTCACTGCTGCTCTCTGTAATATTATCCCCAGTAAATTTATGTGGCCTCTTGTATGACTTTGAATAACATCATGGTGTAAGGAAAATGGGGACAAAAAGCCCTCAAATAAATTGTAAGGCTTCAGGTCCAAGGGCCATGTCTTCTCTCTTTCTAACCCCTGGCCCCCTAAACATTCACTCCCTAGGTCATTTAAGATAGTTTTATGCTCATAATAGGTGCTCAGTAAATATTCCCAATGCACTAGGTTGAAACCTACCTTTCTATTTTTTTTCTTCCAACTGAAACCTACATTTCTTAAAGAAAAGGACTCTGGTTTCTCCCCTGAATGGCTGGCTCACCACCAAAGTAAACAGGATTTCCAGAACATTCTCCATTTTTTCAACCTGTCACACTGCTTTATAGCAGTCAAACCAAATCCTTGTACTGAGCTACTTTATTTTCAAAATCTCTGCAGAAATCACCTCCACTCCATGCTCAGGACCATGCTTTTTGGATTTAATTATGTTCACAGGTTCCGGTAAATCATTTCATCTCCTGGCTGTTCTTTTTGTGCAAGAGGAGGTTGCTTTTCCAGAGTGGGAAATAAGCCCCAGGGAGTAGACCATAATTTTCCAGGTGTCAGTTTTCAAAAGCCCTTTAAAGAGAACCAGCCTTTTTGGCTTTGTCTTCTCTTTAATGGGGTTTTAAGGCTTCTATTACTTTGCAAATATCAGGTGCCCTGTATCTTACTGCTTTGATAATTTCCTCTTTCTCTGAATATTTATCTTCAGTTTATTTTTCCCAGATTCATTCAAGTATTTTGTTTATTTGTTTTTAATTAATTACTGTTATTATTTTACAAATATTCCTTATTTCATTGATAACATTCCAAATTAGCACCCCTTTAAAAAATGTTCTCAAGGATCTCAGATCTTGGGTTTGGTATATTTATATACTTTCCTTTGTGCTAATGAAATGTTCATGACTTCCTAAACCACAGATTTCCATAGCTGGTTAGAAGAAGGAAGGAAACTAACATCATGTTCAGGGGAAATTTTTATGCATACTTATAAAGCAGGTAGCATTTATCTTTGTTTACAGATCAGCAGCTTAAGGCTCAGAGGTTAAGTGATTTGTCCAAAATCCCACAGCTAGGAAGTAGCAGTGTCAGAATTCCAGCCACGACTGCCTGACTCAGAGTCCAAGCGCTTGGGCAGGCTTCTCAGAGGACTGCTCCTTTCAGTTTCATTTTTCAAATACTCCTCTCATTTGATGGAAGTTTTAGGAAAATCACTTGTGCTTTTTGAACCTCTTAGAAAAGATTATCATTACTGATTCCAAGAACAAGATATATTGGTCAGATTTAAGAGACAGGATCTTAAGGGCTAAAGGCACTCCAAGTTGTCATAAGTTTGTTGAGGATGCTACAAAAACAAGCAAAGTCTGAAACAACCCAAATCTGCAGGCAGTTGCCGTACAAGCTGCCCGTCAGGTACAGGAAGTATTTCTATTCATTTCTATTACCATTTTTATTTCTCTCAGTAATAATAACAACAGTAATAATAATAGTTACTATTATATATTATAGTATATAGTATATAATATAATATACACTATATACTATATATACACTATCATATACATAGTATATAATGTATAGTATATACTGTATCATATAATATTACTATTATTATTAATTTAGAACAGTCATACTAAGGAAGTAGGGTAAGACAAAGCTAAGCAAAATGTCAGCTTTCTGTTGTTTATTAACAAAGGAGAGTGAAAAGTCCCCGTTCTGAGGCTTTGGGTAAAGAGAGGAATAAGGCTCTAGGAAAAGCCAGGAATAGAGATGAAGCCAGGAAGACAAATTATTTCCCTTTTCCTCTTCCAACACATATACACACAAACTCCTTGCACTGCTGCCTATGTCCTCCTTCACCGGAGACATTAACCAGAGAGTCTGGTTCCATGACAGAGTCTCTGCCACCCTGCTTCACTGTTTGGAACAGCCCACAATTTCTTCCCCTTTGAGAACCCCTTATGGCTTACAGAGTCCCAGAACACTTGCAAGCAATGTGCACATCTTGGTCACACCCAACCCCTGTAAAGGCGAGAGTCTAAATATACATATTCCTATTTTTGAAAATAAAGGGAAGAGCCTCAAGAGGTCCATGACTTTCACATGGTGGGGCAGCTACTCTAGGCCCAGTTTTCTGACTATGTTCTTTCTACTTGTTTATACTTCTTGTTGCTGGAAATCTCTGGTCTTAAAATTTTTTTTTAAATTAAAAAAATTGAGATAAACTTTATACACAGTGAAAACGCAAATTTAAATTTATACTTCAACGATTTGACAAATGCACACAGTGTCATCAAGCCCTCAATTAGGATACAGAACACCTGATCTTCTTTAATTTATGGTAGCATAAACTCTAGGACCACTGAACAAGTCTATTAAAGGGAAAGAAAGCCATACTCAGGGAAATAAAACATATTTCAAAAATTTAAAGTAAAAACTCTAAAAGCTATATTCAAGGAAATACAACTTTGGGTACTTGATATGCCTAACGTAAGGCCCTTTTGCCAGGAGGGAAGAGGGAAAAACAAGCTCGAGTGCTGGTTTTTCTAAGCTAGCTTTCTGTGATTTTCTCTCTGCTTCCTTCCAGTTGATGAGCTTCTCTGCTCTGCGTTACACTTGCATGGAAGACTCCTAGGAACATATGAGAATTAGATTTTCCCTTCATTTTTACTTTGGCTCTTGATTTGACTACACCATTAATATCACACTACAAAGCTCTCAGTGGCAGTTGGCTAATGAGTCTTATTCATATTGAAAAAGGACCATAATCCCATCTTAAACTTTGCACAGTGCAGCTCAGTGTTTTCTTCTCAGATGATTCTCAACCATAATGTTATAATTACGCCATTTTCTCAGCAGCATCACCCAACTACTATAATTACAAAGCTAAGGCTATGTTTAGAGTGTACTGAAGAGAATGGAATTGTTTCATTTTAAGCGATTCATTTACCTCCTCTGTTGGTAACAGAAATGCATGATAATGGAAGAGTCATGGTTTAATATGCTTCTCTGAACAACAGCTTCAGATACTGAGAAGCCAAAAAAGAAAATAAAGCCCCAAAACCCCAATATGAGAAAGTATGGGAGACATGATTCCCAGTCTGGTTACCACAGTGACTCCTCGTTTGAAAATCTAGGATGGGCAAGGGAATGGAGGTTAGCATGCTGGCGGCCACTGTGGGGTCTCAGGATGCCCTCAGTTGATCCGCCTTGTGGCAGGACATCCCCATGCACCTCAAGTCAGTTTGCAGGACTGACATCGTGGCTCTGAGCCTGTAAGATAATGACTCACCTAAGCACAGGGAACTTCTGTCCTGCAGGACCATCCATTCCTTTATGGATGAAAGAGTGGATGGATATTTCATTCATATCCACTACGGGCTAGTTCCAGGTGCTAAGTACACAGCAAGGAACAGAAATCTCTGTTCTCTTGGAACTCTAATGTATTTTAGATCTGTCTTTTGCTTATTTACCCAGATGAATAAAAAGAAAGCTTTTACTTTTTTTATTTCATTGACCTATAGTTGATTTAAAAAATTGTATTAGTTTCAGGTGTACAGCAAAGTGATTCAGTTATACATATATATATATATGTATATATATACACATGTATACACACATATGTATATTCTTTTTTCAGATTACAAGATATTGATTATAGCTCCCTATGCTATACAGTAAATCCTTGTTGTTTATTTTACACGTAGTGGTGTGTATCTCTTAATCCCATACTCCTAATTTATCCCTCCACCCCCCCTTCCCCTTTGGTAACCATAAGTTTGTTTTCTATGTTTGTGAGTCTGTTTTTGTTTTGTAAGTAGATTCGTTTGTATTATTTTTTAGATTACACATATAAGTGATATCACATAATATTTGTCTTTCTCTGTCTGAGACTTCATTTAGTATGATAATCTCTTCGTTCACCCATGTTGTTGCAAACTGCAATATTTCATTCTTTTTTATGGCTGAGGAATATATTGTGTGCGCGCGCACACGCACATGCACGCACACACGCGCGCACACACACACACACACACACATCTTCTTTATCCATTCATCTGTTGATGGACACTTAGATGGCTTCCATGTCTTGGCTATTGTAAACAGTGCTGCTATGATCACTGGCGTGCATGTATCAGAAAGCTTTTACTTTTACTGTGGGTGATGCAGACTCACCCATATTAGCTTGCATGACAAAATGCCAGTCCACTATAGACTGAAAGCCACCATTTTCTTGACATATGGGCATGTATTCGGTCTGGCAAAGAGAGAAATGATAAATGAGTGGAACAGCCTAGGGTTAGATGTGCTGGGTTCATTTGTAATCAGCTAAGAGAGAACACCCTCCAGCTCTCTGACATTGATGGGGTAGAGATTGATACTTCATCTCCAGTACACCTCTCACTGGCTTGCCTAAAGCCTCTGGTTGAAAATGTTTCATAGAACCTTGACATTCTTTGACTTTTCCTGCTCCATGGAACCTTAGGTGCAGGAGGAGTAGACGATAACATTGTGGGAAACCATAAAGGATGGCTTGGTGGGAAGACATGTCTAGGTACGTGTCTCATGTTTATATTTTAGGAATTACTTCTCAGGTGTACGGGGTTTCCTTTTCTTTTTAGAGCAAGCTAAATTATGAACCAATTTTGATAGCTTTTAGGCCAACAAGCAGATGCCTATGGTGCAAATGATTCCTCTCCTGGGTTCTGAGACATCCAACGGCTGAGCCCAAGCCTCTTAGAAATAGTCAGCAACACTAAGGGAACTGAACAGTCTTTGAAATGAAATTCCATTATTTCTGGTTATCACTTAGATTTCCTTCTATTTATATGGGCTTGAATGACTATGCTACCTGCAGTGCTCTCAGCCTCTAAGCCCCTGACCTAGGACAGCAGGGCAGGAGTGGAGAGGAAGTAGGCCGAGTGGCATGGACAAGGACAGGGGTGGCCATATTGCCAACATTTCCTGTAGGCTTGAAAACGGCAAGCCTTAAAGTTGGACCTTCAAGAACAGATAGCTGGAAAGTAGAAATAAGAAAAAGCCTGCATTTAGAAAATTGCAGCTAACTGGTTCCCTCTTCTGTCCTCTCTTTTTGGTTTGTGATTTAATCAAAAGCCTATTGATTATCTTTCTTTCTTTCTTGTTTTAGGAGCGGTAAGAGGCTAATTCAAGGCGGCAGAATGTAAATACTCCATTGTCACATCATCTTGGAATCTCTACAGGGACACAGCACTGTTCACTATAATGTGACTTCAGTTCTAGGAAATTGCTTGCACCAACATTAGACCTATAGCAGAGCTTGTGTGCAAGCAAATTCATCATGGTAGGTAACAGCAGCAATGAAATCTTCAGCCCAAATTGAGTTCAAATATGACCTAGAGCCATAGTCTTAAATTCTAGACAAGGTGTTTTCCTTGCCACTTGAAAACAGGGTATCATCTTTCAACATGAACCGTTCAGGACCACACACTTCAACACAACGCATGTCTGGTTAGCTAGAACTCCACATTTTCTGGTTTTCCCATAGCAATTTTCTAAACTAATGTGTTCACATAAAGACTTTTCCACTTTTCATAGATGGAATTCTGGTCACCGGTAAAGCTAATTCATGGTTTCCATTGGGGATGTGAATTGTGTTTTCTTGGGGGTGGGGATTGAGATCATCTGTTGATGATGGATCACTCTACATTTATTATGGAATTTGCAAATACACACAAAAACAGACAGCACAGTTTAATGAACCACTATACTTTCCCCACCCAGCTTCAACAATTATCAGCATTTGACCTATCCTGTTTTGTATTTTCTTAACCTATTTTTTTTTAATCATCTGCTTTTACCCGTAACTACCTACATATGTATATTTAAAAGCTAAGGACTCTCTCATTTAAAACAAGAATCCAATATCACACCTAATAAATTAATAATGATCCCTAAATATCATCTAATATCCAGTCTATGCTCAAATTTCCCAAAATGTCTCAAAAATTTTCTTTTGGCTATTTGTTTGAATCAGGATACAAACTAGGTCCATGCAATGTCTCAAGTCTGTCCAAATCCATGATACTTCCTTTCTCTTTTTTTAAATTACATCATTGTTTTGGTTGAAGATAGTTTCCTTTAGCTTACTGAATTCTTAAAGAGTGATTTAAAATATCCCTCTTGACCTGTTATTTCCTATAAACTGGCATTAGATCCAGAGGCTTAATTTGATTCTGTTCTCCTCTCATGGAAAGAATCTGTCACGGGTAGCTGTGAACTCCTGTATTAGGGACATATTATGTCATATGATGACAAGACTGATCTGTGTTCAAAATGCTGTCAGCCTGATTCACCTAGAATACAGCATACCTACATACTTTTATCATTCACTGATGATCTTGTCTAAATCACTATGTCATTAGGGCTTCTAAACTGGGGATTTCTCTAATCCTGCCATTTCATCTGCATTTATTAGCTAAGTATGTCTGTATAAAGAACAATAACAAGCAAACAACTTTCCTTCACCCTGAAATGCAATTCATACAAAAATTCAAGGTAATTGCTTGATTATTTCCCTGATGTATCAGTTTTTATAATAATGAGTAGAGGTCCTAGTAACCTCCAAAGGTGACCATTTTTTAAAAAGTATCATTATGAACTTACTGATGCCATTCATGTTTTGATGTCATTTTTAAGGGACTGTAATGATAAGATAGAAATGATGAAGTAATTTCGTCTTTTTTCAGCTATTCTGAGCTTTTTTCAGAAAAAAAAAAGCATACTGTGTAATCTTGGCTACCTTTCCCCTTTCCATTCCCCTCTTCTCCACTCTATCACCCTACTATTTTGCCAGGCTCCTTCCATAAAAATGGCTGAAAGCAAGATTCAAGACTAGATGACTTCTAAAAATCCATGCACATATACCAATTGTCTAGGGAAACCCCTTTGTATATTTAACGAAGGATTCACACATACTCGGGGAAGGGTCAATACAGACATCAATAATCTAAATGTTTGAACGCTGTGGTAGACTCACGTGCTAGACCCAGGCCATGCCCTCAGCATTGAGCACAGCTGCAGAAGTGCCACAATCACTAGCCACCTGTGCTCCTTTGAACACTAGTGGCCACTGGGGTAGCAATAGGTAATCCCTTGAAAAGAAGTTCCTGGTCAACTATTTTCAGAAAGTGCTGTGGTTCTTTTATTTCTCTTGGATATTCACAATGCACCCAAACAGATTAGAGACTCTGAGTGGTTCTGTGATAAAGAAGCCTGTTTAACTTTGCATGTTCCCGCATTTCCCAAGCACTGGAGACATGGTAGGCTAAAAAGTTAAGGTCAGCGTTCTTTGCAGGGGTGTGTGAAGAATATTTGTGGAGGAAATTAAAAAAAAAAACTTATGTACAACTATTTCATATAAAATAAACAATAAGGTCCTACTGTATAGCACAGGGAACTATATTCAATATCTTGTAATAACCTATAGTGGAAAAGAATCTGAAAAAGAATAACTCTCTATTTCTCTATCTATCTATCTATCATCTATCTCTGAATCACTTTGCTACACCAGAAACTAACACAATATTATAAATCAACCATACTTCAATTTAAAAAATACATCTCTGTAGTGGGTTAACTTATATTCTCCAAATATATGCCCAAGTCCTAACCTCTGGTACCTCTGAATGTGCCCTTAGTTGAAAAAAGGTCTTTGCAGATGTAATTAAGGTAAGGATCTCAAGATGAGGTTATCCTGGATTAGGGCTCTAAAGTCAATGATGGGTGTCCTTATAAGAGAAAGAAAAAAGAAAGGAAGAACAGACATAGAGACACAGGGAGAAGGCAATGTGAAAATGGAGATAGGGACTGAAGTGTTAAATCTACAAACCAAGGAACACCAACGATTGCTAGCAGTTTCCAGAAGCTAGGAGAGAAACAGGAACAAGTTCTCTCTCAGAGCATCCAGAAGGAATCAACACTAACGTCACCTTGATTTTTGACTTCTGGCTTCCATAACTGTGATAGATTAAATTTCTGTTGTTTTAAGCCTCTAGGATTATGGTAAATTGCTACATAGCAGTCCTAGGAAATGAATACAATATGCCTGAATCAATGAAGACTGATTCAGTAGATCTGAGGTAGATGGCATTTATATTTATTGAAAATGTCCACAGATGATTCTGATGGGCATATACACCAAGAGCCACCACTTTAGGATCCTTGGGGTTGACCTGGTTATATTGACATCCTATAGGATTTAGCCTCTTGCTGTGACTCTGGATGGACCAATAAAGCCTCCTGCCCTTTACCTCCAAGTCTGTTTTTCAGAGAAAGTAGTCCTAAAGAAAATGTTTTTGCGTTATCCCTTAAGTAGTAATTGGAAATAGTTTTTTATAGGTGGTGACGATGGTCAAGGCTATGTGAGTAGAAGGAAGTAATTATGGGTTCAAAGGGAAGAGGGGAAAATCAGCACTTGTCAAATTAGCCATATGGATCTCACTTGAAGGGAGCTTTCATTTTGCAGCCTGAACAAGACTGAGCTTCCTTTCTTTTGGTACCTTGAGAAATCTTGGTCTCCTACGACTTCAAATCATTCTAATTCACTTCTAATCTTCTGGACTCAGTTTCCTTCTTTTCCTCAGCTGCCTGAGAAGGCTGCTTCTTTCATCCCCAGCTTCTATTCATCTGAAAACATCTTCTTTCTTTTCCCAATTGTTCTTCTCATTTTAGAGCCTAGACTCCCTGGATGTTTTTGATGTACTTCTTCCCTCTTAGTCTCTGGTTTCTCCAAAAGGAGTGGGGGGGGGGGTCCTATGCTAATGAACTCAGTCTTTGCCTGACACTTTGCCTCACCCTGAATTCCTTCTGTGCTGAGACAAAAGAACCTGAGCTTCAGTAAGTCCTGAAACCAGGCTATCCACATCCTGGTGAAATTCGTTGGGAAGCAAGTTAATATGGACTCTGATTATGCTCCAATGGCTTAAAAAAAAATACAGCCTTCTCTAGAAAACGTAAAGGCACAGTGCTAAGAGTCTGTGCTGATCTGAAGCCCTTTTTTGAAGCAGATGCTACCTTACTAGAACCAATTGAGCAGGATGTAAATTAAGGTCAAAGCTGTCCACATTACACCAGAGACCTCCTGGACCCACAGAATATCAATTGGCAAGAGCTCTCCCAGAGATCTCCGTCTCAACGCTAAGACCCAGCTTGACTCAATGACCAGCAAGCTCCAGGGCTGGACACCCCATGCCAAACAACTAGCAAGACAGGAACACAACCCCACCCATTAGCAGAGAGGATGCCTAAAATCAAATCTAATGACTAATAAATAAGGCACCTGCTCTTAAAAATACCTCCGCAAGGAGAGGTTTGCAAGACAGGCACGAGTTGGTGTATGCTCCTCTGCTCTTCTGGTTTGACAACTTCTCACACTGAGGCTGACTAGACCCTAGGAGGTTACTTACTCATGGTTTAACCAAGATTATCCAGTCGAAAGCTAAATTTGGCAGAAGGTACCAAAGAAAAATTTCAGAACTTTTGCCCTAGCTGGTTCTTCACCCAGGAAGTGGTGAAGTGTGGTGAAGGGGAAGACAGAGGGTAGGGGTGGTGAGGGCAGGATGAGATGGTGAAGGAGGCATTCCTTCACCGTATAAACCTCAAAGCTCCTGACCCAGCTCTAGGAGCCAGTCACAGTTCACCTACAACCCAAGTCAAACAGGCTGTCACAGCCTAGATGTGTACTTAACCACTAGTTAATATATTATTTGTTGCAGCTGTTACACTTGATTTGGAGAGCCTCCTTATAGCCGAACTTCTGAAGCAAAAACAAATTTCAAGTTAGGGACTCCAGGGCCTTATAAATGTATACATATAAAAGAATCCTAGCAATAAAACAGTACTCGATTATTGCCAAATGACTCCCCAGGCACTAAATGTTCTAAAAGCTCAGAGAAGGAAGCTTGGGTCTGAGTTTAGTTCAGTAGGGGGTAAAGTTGCCCTTTGGAAAAGTAGAAAAAGTTTGTTTTAATGGCACACCTTTTAGCTGTCTATACAGCTTCATTGCTTCTATAGCTAAGGACAGTCTTTTTCAGGGGAAAGAGGAAGGAAAGGGAACAACATTCTACTAGGTGCCAAGTACTGTGGTAAACATTTGATCTAATGCTGCCTCAGGACAGCCCTGAGGCAAGACAGTGAAGCAATGAAGTCAGCTTCCAGGCTGCTCCTTCCCCCTCTTGCCCACCACCTCCTCCTTGTGACGTCCATCTTTCTTGCCTGGTACCCATGTCTCATCCTCTGGACATCTGGAGTCTGGCAAGCCTCTCAGTCCCTCCCTTTCAGTAAGTGCTCTCTGCTTCCTCAGCTCTAAAGGGCCAGCCTGACCTATAGTCCAGGTTGATGTGCTTATAGCAGAACATGAAAGCAGGGCTTCTCAAACAGGTATCTTTTGGGATACGAAATTAAGTTGTGTTCTTTTTGCAGAGATAAGTGACAATGAAAAGAAATATCTCCAACATTAAAATTTATTTTTTAAATCAATTTTTCTCAAACTGGCCTGTACAGGCATTCTCTGGAGTCTGTGAGAATTTTACTTCCTTAAAAAATAAATTACTTAAAATAGAGCTACCCTATGATCCAGCAATCCCGCTCCTGGGAATATATCCAGAGAAAACCATAATTCGAGAAGATACATGTACCCCAATCTTCACTGCAGCACTATTTACAATAGCCAGGACATGGAAGCAACCTAAATGTCCATCGACGGAGGAATGGATAAAGAAGATGTGGTACAAATATGCAATGGAATAGTACTCAGCTATAAAAAAGCACAAAATAATGTCATTTGCAATGACATGGATGGACTTAGAGATTGTCATACTGAGTGAAGTAAGTCAGCCAGAGAAAGACAAATATCGTATGATATTGGTTATATGTGGAATCTAAAAAAAATGGTACAAATGAACCTATTTACAAAACAGAAATAGAATCACAGATGTAGAAAACGAACTTATGGTTACCAAGGGGGAAAGGGGGAGGGGAGGGATAAATTGGGAGATTGGGATTGACATAATACATTACTATATATAAAACAGGTAACTAACAAGGACCTACTGTATAGCACAGGGAATTCTACTCAATACTCTGTAATGACCTATATGGAGATAGAATCTAAAAAAGAGTGGATATATGTATATGTATAACTGACTCACTTTGCTGTACAGCAGAAACTAACACAACATTGTAAATCAACTATACTCCAATAAAAATTAATTAAAAAATATACTACTCCAATATGAGATATATTCTACTAGATCCAGAATCCTTCTTGTCCTCCCAGAAAATATACACAGGAGATTAGCTCTGGTGAGTGGGGTGAGGATGTGGGTAGGATGCTTCCAGCAACCCAGGCTACTACTACTTTTTCAGGAGGAGTAATAGCAGTAGCAGCAGCAGCAATAGTAAAAATAATAAAGTATCTAATATTTATTCCTTACCTACTTTGTGCCAGGAATTTCCCTATGTACCTATCTGCTCCTCACAATGACCATTTGAGATAGATGTTAATATCTCCATTGACAAATGGATAAATCAGAGTTCACAGCATGTCAGCCGTATGCCAGGTGCACACACACAGGACCAACTCAGGGTCTCCAGCTCCCCAGACTCCAAAGTGCTCATCCCACAGCCTGGGACACCAACTGAAACCAATAACAGAATTTGCCACAATCACTAGTGGCTGATAAGAACAAACACCTCCAATACTTTTGTAGGAACTTTTTGTCTGCTTTTCCCCACGAGAAAGAAAAATGGCAGAAGAGGAAATGCATCTGCTGCTCTCAGATTCAGGAAACAATTCTCCTCCGTATTGGTCTTAGTGTTGTGGAGAGGATGTCAAACTCAAACACCATGAAATCTAAGCTAACGCCTCCCCCTCCACTTCCCTTCTGCATTTGCTCTCAAGTCATTCCTGGAACTCATGTGGCATTCATTTAACCAATAGTAAGCCCCCATTTTGTATCAGGCCATGTTTCTGTTGTGGAGGAAAGGAGCAGAGCATATAAAGATGAGGGAAGACCTTCCCTCTGAGAACTTATAACTGAAGGGAAGCTACCATATGTACACAAGCCACTTGACTTCAGTGCAAAAGATGCACAACTTCAAACGCTTTTGGAATTCAGAAAAAGAAGAGCTTCTGTCGCAGTAAGGATGCTATCCAGGTGTTTCTCCATTTCTCCGGGGTTTGCTTGGCAGGAGCTTCGCAGTGACAGGTGCACAGACCCACTCCTGCAAATATTTGCTCTCCAATGAATCCAAATTTGTAGTGTTAAAATTCTATTTACTAAGGAATATTAAGTGAGAAAAAAGAAGAGCTAAAGGCTGCTTTTCCATAACATATGAAAATGAAAATATAACCTGTAGCAGTAAAGACATGAATGTTACTTGAGAACATGTTGAGGACACACAAAGGCCATTCATCTGAACGGTAACATCTACTACAATGTTGTGAGGTTTCTGGTTTACGAGTCTTTCACGGTGCACAATTTCCTAAAAGGAGAGTCTTCCGTCTGTATTCTTCAGCATGAATTCAGTGGCAGCAGTCGGTTTATGGACGATCCACAAACCTGTAAAGTCAAGTCTGCCCTCAAACTGGAGCTGTGTGTTACACCGAATGTAACTCTTCAGATAAATATTATGTGATAATGATGACATATCTCAGACAGTTCATTTGCAAATTATTGCCCATTCAATCCATCACCAAGCAATTACAGATGCTCAGCTTTCATTTGGTGGAATACCAATAATAATAAAAATGTACAAGTCCACACCGATCAGCAGATACTGTTAATCTTACTTTGCAATAGAGTGTATTTCAGAAGAGTTGACTGTGAAGGAAATTCATAAAGTGAATCCTGAATTCTCATTTATGTCAGTTACCAACTGAAAATAATTTTCTATAGGAGATTAAAAGACAACAACCAATACAAACATGATGACTAGTTCCATAAAATACCTTTTTATAGAAACAATCTTTTTCTGTTTATAACAGGGGTTGACATACTTTTTCTTCAAGGGCCAGACAGTAAATATTTCAGGCTTGTGGACCTATGTTTTAGCTACCCAACTCTGACATTGTATCCCCAAAAGAGCCATAAACAATCTGAAACAAATAGATCTGGCTGTGTTGCAATAAAACTTTACTTACAAAACGACTGAGGACAATAGTTTGCCAACCCCTGGTTCAAATAATTGTTGACCTTAAAAAAAAGTAGCTGATTTTGTATCATATATTGTGAATTACATGCAAATCAATTTCCTATAAACTATATATATTTAAAAGCCCTTTGAAAGTTGTATAACCTATTTTCTAAATGATAAGTTCTTTATTTAGTAATTCGTCATCTCTTATTTTTGGTTTAAATATATATTGCATATATTTGCCATAAGGTACTCTATTATTTGAACTTCTACTCAATGGTACCTATGTTTGAATTCCATAAATCTTTTTATAAATATAGTGTGTAGTCTGCTTTCTCAGTGCATAGATTAATCTGTATTAAAATCAGGGCCCACCTGTATGATGAATTCAAGGTTTTTTCCTTAGTGCAAAAGTGCCCATTATCTGAAAAATTGTGCATCACACGTTGGAGCTGGTATGAACAAAGGCCTTTCTGGAATGACAGAGCCTAGGCCTTTCTGGAATGACAGAGCCCAGCCTCTGTCTCTCCCTAGAGAGGCTTCTGTGCACAGAAGCCAGAGGTCTCTTGAGAGCAGTGATTACAGAGTTGGTTTGGAAGCTGTAGAACTAAGCAAGTCGTCAGGGCTGCAGTCTGGAACTCAAAGGTCACAGTCAACTTTGGGATGCTTTAACTTTCCAGTCACTAAAAAGAGTTCACTACCCACTGGGGTCACCTAGGGTGAAAGAATGTTTGTCTTGGATTTCACCCCTGAAAAATGTGTGTTATGCTTTGGAAGAGAAACCATACTAGGAATGGGTATGTAGAGTACACACAGGCCCACTGGAATTTTAGAGAGATGCTTAATCATCCTCAGACTTCAAAAAAAAAATGTGACTTCTACAGTCGAGGCTTTCCGAGGCATATGCCCACAGATTTCTAACTCTTTTCCTACTGTTTGGGTTCCAGAATAAACAGACAACCTTGATATATGTTGACAATCAGAAAGGACCTGCAGGGGCTTGAGGAGGCTGACCTGGAGCTGTGGTTTCACTCCTCCTCTAGACGTTCACTAACGCTGGTCTGAGCGCATGCACAGAGAACAGGTCTCTCGTAAACTCAGTGGGAAATATCTACTCACCACTGATTATGGCTCAGCAAATTGCTGGCAGTTGAGGAGGATAAAAAAGTCAAGACCTAATATTTATCTTACAAAGAATCCTTACCTCCCAACAATTATATGTGAAAGCAGGGAGTGTATAATGAAGCACTACCACTGGGAAACTAATAGCAGGCATTATCTGAGTATTTCAGCCTGGAAAAAGTCACTGTCAAGTCCCTATTTTGAGATAACTGAACACTGTTATTTGAATTCTCAATAACATGCATTATCTACGCTTTATTTTGCTCGTCTAGGAGCAGATACAAAGCATCGCATGGACGGTACCTTCTCTACTCTCTTGTTGGTCTGTCAAAGAGACTTGGGAAAGCTGTTTTGTCTCTACCTCCGTTTCTTCTTCTATAAAGTGCATAAGTCTACCGGCCTCCCTCCAACCTCAGAGAAGCAAGGAAGGGGGATAAAGAGCCTTTGCAGGATGCTTGGCATTATCAGGATATCAGTGCTGTCTGTGAGTCAGGATGGGCTACCACTAGTTTGGGTGCAAGAGGGAGCCAACATAAACACCGTTTCCTTAAAAGGGATCATAATAATCTGTGTTTACTTACTGAATCATTTGCTGAGTTGTTTATAAACAGCAGACTGTAAAGAATTCAATGTCAGCTTCGATGTCAGAGTCCAATGCTGCTCTCTAATGCGTGTCCAAAGCTCAAGTTCTTTGTAACCAAGAAAGGCTGCACATTCTCTCTGAGATACAGTTCCTGCACGGACACACTTCCCTTATGTTGTGTTTCTTTTAAGTGTACTGTCAGCTTGTGCTTATTGCAGCTGTATTGTCAGTTAATAAGCCCTTAAGGTTGAAACTATCTGATGAAAAAGAATGATTAAAGCTGAGAGGGTCATTCGGCTCTTACAGGGGCAGGGATGGGTCACAGGCAGGAGAGGGGCTGCTATTCCCTCGGTAGCTGAAGTGCCCACAGGATAGCACAGCGATGACACAGAAACATCCTGGGACACACCCCAAGACTAGACCATGACACTGGTCCCATGACCTGAAGCTAAGGTTCTGTGGAAGGCTTTTGGGGAAGACTGTAAGTCTATTAGTAATGGACGAGAGAAATGTCTCCTCCTGCATATTTTAATTTCTCTCCTTTCATAAATGATTGCCGGAGGACGTAAGGGTACTCTATGGTAGCCAAAGAATACTTAAGATACCGGGGGGAAAACTTGGCTTCTATTTTTTGAATTTTTTTCGTGTGCATGCAAAATCCACTGACTGTTTGTTAAACACTCGGCATTTGCCAGGCCCTTACCAGGTACTGTAAGATACAAGGATGTAAAAGACGTAGCCCTTACCCTTAGGAATAGTACAGTCTATTAGAGGGAATAGAAAGCACATGAGTCTCCATTAGGTTGAAACAAATGACATAATGATATGATGGTCCAAAATAGAGCTGAATATGGGAAATTTCATACAGTTCAATTCTAATTCTTGTTGGAATATAAATAAGAGCCCCAAGAGAATACAATAAACACCATGGGACCAGGTACTATCCTAACTACTTTAAATGTATCAACACTTGTAATTCTCACCACAATTTTATGAGGTAGGTACTATTAGCATCTTTATTTTAGAAGTAAAACAAAACAAAACAGAACTAGGTACAGAGAGGTCATGAAACTTAGGTAAGATCAGGCAGGAAGTAAGTAATAGAACTGGGACTTGAACCAAAGCTGTCTTGCTGCAGAGGCTGAGTTCTTCAAGTACTGTGCTATATACTACCTCTCCTAGAGAGGGAGAAAGAAAGGGTTTCAGAGATTCTAAGATGGAAGTGTGCATTCTCTTGGGGGAACTGGGAAAACCTTTGTGGATAAGGCGATATTTGAAGTATGCCTTAAAGACAAAATCCTTGAAGGACTGTTCCCACCTGGGAGGTAAGAAGAGGGAATTTCTGACAAAGGGGTCATTATGAATGGCTATGATGAAGCAAGAATTCAGGGGACACAAACATGGGTGTACATAGTTCATAAGCGAGATGAGGCTATGTTGTGGGCCTTCTTAAATGCCAGAGAGATGAGTTTATTCATAATTTAGGAAACAGTGGGGCGCTACTGAAGACGATGGGGCAGAAGAATCACTGGATCAAAGGTAGACAAGAATGAATGTGGAAGCAGAGGGTAGGATGGCTGGGGACAGGGAAAAAATAGGAGGTAGGAAAGAAAAATTAGGAGGCTAGGACAGGAGTCCAGCTAAGAATGTACAGTAAGGACCCCAACAAGCAAAATGACAGTTACTGTATTAAATTTTTGTCTCCTATAAGTGTCTTTATTGAAAAGTAACTCACCATTGTAAAGGAAGTTGTTGAACTTATAAAAATTGAAGCAATCCATTTCTGTGCCCATCTAATATGATAATCTTTTGGGATTCTTTCAAAACTGCATTCTGACCTCAGTCATGGATGTTTATGTTCAGGACGCCTGTTTTCATAAAATCTTGGACAAATTTATGCTCCAGATGCCAGTCAATGAAACTTCAGTAGTTTTCTCCAGTTGGATATTCATTTTATTTTGAGGTGGAAATGCCACTGATCACACAATTGACACTTTCATAGTAATACGTGACAAATTCAGTGAAAAGGTGTGGCTTTAATAAAGACAGGAAAAATCCCCCTCAGAACGATGTGCAATCTTTTAATAATTTCTCTGTGTGTTTAATAAGTCTTAAGTATTTGGCCCATACGATCATCAAATCCTCTGCCAAAAACCAACTGTGAGAGAGAAATGAAATTACTGGAAAAACACAAAGCACATGGGACCACAGCAGCCTAACTCGGGAGTCTGCCTTCTTCAGGAGCACTAACAACGTTTTGCTTTTCTCTAGAAGATTCTAACCATCCTCATCACTCTCTCCCACAACTAAAAGCAGCTTTCTTTGTAGGCAGTTTGCACCGTGACTTCTTTAAAGTATACAAAGATGCCTACCACTTTAAAACCGTAAACTCCGTCAATATCCTTCTCATCCTCTATGTGGGTTTTTGCTCACATTTATGCCTCTGCATAGGTGAAGTATGCTGCTACCCACGTGCATGGGCTAAAAAGTCCTCATGGGACTTTTAAAAATAGCTCTTTGTTTCCAGAAAATATTTCTCAAGCCTGTACTCTGCAGAAGGTATGTTAGTATGTGCCCATTACCACACAAACACCTATTCACATGGATTAGGTCCACGCAGAAAGCAAAGCCTTGAGGGCTTAGAAGCTGAGACAGATACTTTTTGGTGAGCAAGAGAAGGAAGAGATGAACGCAATGGGCAATTCTTTAAGTGGCGCATGGCATGGGTTAATCTTAGCTGGTCCGGTTTGACCGCGTGCTTTTTTTCCAGAGTTACTGATGCTTGGCAATGCTATGTATAGACTGTGTTAGCTAAAGATAAGTGATGTGCTGTAGTCATGGGTCCCTGAGTTGTTTCAGGGCAGAATATGTCAGCTTGTCAATGCTGCTTAGCAATATAATTAAATTTATGATTTGCACCTAAATTCAGTGGAACTGGGGGCTGATGGTAAGGCTGTCCACATAGCTAGGGTGCGCCTACATGATGAGCTCACTCTAGGAAACTCCATCACGAGCAGACTTTGGGCTTCCTGGTACCAAGGTGCTTGGCAGGCACACAGGTAGTGGTTCCAGACCTGGAGACACAGGGTGTCTGGTGTGACTGTGCAGTGAGAGGACGAAGGGGCCTCCAGACCCCGGTCAGTGCACTCCCCTCATCTGCTGTTGCCCTAGTGTATCCTTTGCCTGTAAGGAAGCTATCCTCTGAGTATAAACCATTTGATTCCTGTGAGTCCTTTTAGCAACACTGAAGGTGATTAATGGGCAATTAACACAGGTGGCGAGATCTCTTCCTCCATGAATGCCCCCCCCTCCACCCCCCGCCCCTGAGATCCAAGAGGCTCCACGATAACAAGGGGGGCTGGTGGGAATTGTCAAGAGTGCTGAAGGGTGGGTAGCCAGGGAGCTATTAAGGATACTTCCATTTAGTTAATTTATTTGCAATATCATTTATTACTTACAATGTTCAAGGTACCATTTGAGGTACTGTGAGTTATACAACTCTGAATAAGACACAGCTGTTCATAATCCAGATGGGGAGATAAGAGAAATACGCAAATAACTACACTCCAAAGCAGCGTGTAATATATCCCCTCAGAGTGATACGAAACCGTGTGACCTCTCAAAGACACACACAGAGGAGGGAGGAACTGCTTCAGGCCAAGGGTCAACGTGTTCTGGCTGAACCTTCAAGTATGGGCAGGATTTATATTTCCAGAATGCTGGGTGAGGCGGAAGGATGATAGTTCTGGAAGATGGGTCGGCACGAGCAGAGTCCCAGAGGAGGGAAAACATAGTGGTCCTGGGGAGTAGTGGGTAGTCTAGACTTACAAGCTGGGGTCAGGTGACAGATGGTGGATTTGAGTGTCTTGGGATAGGATTGCAGTTTAAAATTTAGGCAGTGGGGAAGGTACTAAAGATAGTTAGGGTTATTTAGAACAGAGGGATATGTTGGATTCTGAAAATCGTTATTGGCAGAGGAAGATGGATACAAGGAAGGAGAGACGGGGTAGCGTGTGGAAGGAGAGAGGAGCGAGACAGCTACTGAAGGGTTATTGTGATAGCCCAAGCGTAGAGTAAAGGTGGCCTGCAGAAGGGTGGTGGCCTTTATTTACGTTTGGACAGTTCTGTCTAGGATTCACTCTGGGAGGGTTTATTTATTTTTCTTCCACAAGGTTTTGCTTTGAATCTGAGAATTCAGAAAAGTGCACATAGGAAATGTATACATTACAATTGTGAACTGACAGTTCTTGAACACTAGCTTTTTGTGTAAAACTATCCCCTTAGGGGGAATATGACCTCCCTGAGGTCAGGACAATATCTTACACATTTCTTTCTTCCTCAAGGTGTAGAGCTAGCTAGTGCTGGGTGCATGGCAGGGAGTTAAACATTTGTGATACAGTGACTGTGTCCACAGTGACACAGTGAGGATACGGGAGCCCTAGGGTCTGTTGCATCTCAGTGAGATGCTTGGATGATAAAGGTGGCCATGTGTCCTAGTGAGTGCACTGTGGAAGGTGCCTAGTGATACAGACATATCCGTTGACGTGGGGTACTTTATCCAATCAGTCCTGAGACAGAGGGCATGTAACTTCAGATAAGGAGAAGCTGGAAGGATAGGATTCTTCCTTGCGTGGGGAGCTCAGTGTCTGTGTGACGTGCCACAGATGAAGGGTAATAGCTATTATTCTTGTTTATCACAAGGACAGAAGATCAACATATGCCAAGTGACTGGCAGCAATTTCAACACATCTGCCATACTCAGAGGTTGTATTCCAACAAGGCCCACAGCTTACGGTCCTCAGACCCCATGACTTGACAAAGACAATGGCTTGGGGAAATCTTACCACCACTTTGGGGGCAAGAGAAGGGCAGTGTATTGTGGTTGTGTGTTGGGGAGGGTTCCAGTGTGGGATGGAGCACGCACCATTAGTAAACCATTCTTAACTGATTCCTTCTTATTTCCTTACAGAAAGCAGCAATAAGTCACATCATCTGCTGAGTGAAGGCTTTGGAATATACTGGCTGGGATAACCCAAACATAAGCAACAGCTAGTCTTTCTACAACCCCTCACATTAATTAGGGAGCAGATTAACAGGTCAGATGATTCTAAAACAGGAGGGTCGTAGAGTCTGCGGTCTGCCACAACTGATGAATTGATGACGTTTGTTAAAAACAGCACCAACCCTCCTTTTCAGTCACCTCCAAGAAAAATGATATTTACATCGCCTATTAGAAAAGGACCCTGCAATTTAGTCACAAAACCCCAATTATAGTTTCATGATGCCGTTATGATCCCTGAAACAGCAATGGCTTAAACACAGTCAGGTACACTAACCTCCCTTCCTTTATTTTGTAATGTGGACTCGAGCACATACTTCAACTGAGGAAAAGAAAATCCATCCTTAGAATTTAATTGAAGGTGCCTACTATGTGATCACGTTTTTTTTTTTAGGTCACACGAGGGATTTAGAAGAAGCAGAAAACATAGGCTTTGCCTTAATTAATTGTGACATAATTAATTTGTGCAGCGCACACAACTCATTGAGTCCTGCACATGGTATGAACACATGTATGAAGATGTTGTGAGGTAATGCTATCACGGAGCAGTGGACAGAATTTCAGAGCCCAAGGCGATTTGGTTGAAGGGACAAATTTGACTGTCTGGTAATGTGATCACTAGGTAAAGAAATATCTCAAAATAATAATGACAATACAATACAGGACTTATAAGACAAAAATGCAGATTCCTAAACTCAGTAAACTAACTGTTGGCCCACAATAAGTTATTTTATGTCTTTTTTTCTTTGCATTAATTTGGGCTTACTTAACCTCTAAGGATAAGCTTATTAGAAAAATAAAGAAGCATTCTTTTTTTCCAAAGAGGAAATGCAGGTGGCTAACAGGCCCATGAAACATTGCTCAACACTGAAAATCATCAGGCAAATACAAATCAAAACCACAATGAGATCTCACCTCACACCTGGCAGAATAGCTAACATCAAAAAGAACACAAATAACAAATGTTGGCGAGGATGTTGATCAAAGGGGATCCTCATACACTTTGGGTGAGAAGGTAAATTGGTGCAACCACTGTGGAAAACAGTATGGAGATTTCTCAAAAAACTAGAAATAGGACTACCATATGACCCAGCAATTCCACTCCTGGGTACAAACAAAAACACTAATTTGAAACTATATACTCACCCCAATGTTCACAGCAGCATTATTTACAATGGCCAAGGTATGGAAGCGACCTACGTGTCCATCAACAGATGAATGGATAGAGAAGATGTGTTATATGTGCAATGGGATACTACTCAGCCATAAAAAGAATGAAATTTTGCCATTTGCAGCAACATGGATGGACTTGGAGGATATTATGCTAAGTGAAATAAGTCAGACAGAGAAAGACAAATACTGTATGATATCACTTACATGTGGAATCTAAAACAATCAACAAACTAATGAATAAAACAGAAAAGAAGCAGACTCACAGATAATAGAGAATAAACTAGTGGTTACCAGTGGGGAGAGGGAAGGCGGGAGGGGCAAGACAGGGGTAGAGGAAAGAAAGGGTTATTATGGGATTATATGAAATCATTTGCATGAAACTTTTGAAAATTGTAAAGAACTTTGGAATTTAAAGGATCTTTCGTTCAATTAAAAAAAAAGGGAAAAAAAAGAAGCAGCCTTGCAGAAAAGTTGAAAAAGAAATTCTGAAAAAAAAATTTGTTAGTTTGCCTGTGTAATTTCAGTCAGTCATTCATCCAGTTACCATATCCCAAATAAAATAGGGAAAGGACAGTAGCTTGAATTACAGTAAAACCTGGACACTATCGTTGAAGGCAGAAAAGGGAGTGAAATTCTTACTTGTCTCTAGGCCTGGATGAACTCTCTGCAGACTCTGAGACGCTCTGACAAGGATAGCTGGTGTGGCTGGAACAGAAAGAGACGAAAACCATTACCCCTATAAAAAGTGGTCTGATGTGACTTTCTTACAATCTCATTTTCAAATGTCAAAATGTGACCAGGCCCAACCTCACAACAATTCTCTCCTTTTTCTTTCTTTCTTTTTCAAACTAAAATTGCACCTACCCTCTAAAAAGAACTCCTAAATATTCAGAGCAAATGGAAACCTTCTGGGCTTAGCTGCCTCTGGTCTCATGCCTGGACACAGTCAGGAGGATGAAAAATTGCCTTCCTACAACATTTGAGTCCAAACTTAAGTCTTGCTTGTGGAAACAAGGAGGAACATAAATTCTTTTTTAAAAAAAGTATTAAAAACAGTTCAGTCAAAAGCGTTTATTCTTAGAAATAAACATGTGAGCAACCCTGGGAATAGGGAAGGAATGAGGGGAAGTGAGAAGTTGGACAAGAGGGGGACAGAAATTTAGGATGCGAGATGGCAATGAGTCATCTATTATAAAAGCACTTTTAATTTTATTGATACTAGTATTAGGTTGCATTAAAAACAGGAAAAATGGGCTTCCCTGGTGGCGCAGTGGTTGAGAGTCCGCCTGCCGATGCAGGGGACACGGCTTCGTGCCCCGGTCTGGGAGGATCCCACATGCCGCGGAGCGGCTGGGCCCGTGAGCCACGGCTGCTGAGCCTGCGCGTCTGGAGCCTGTGCTCCGCAACGGGAGAGGCCGCAACGGTGAGAGGCCCACGTACCGCAAAAAAATAAACAAGAACAAAAACAGGAAAAATGGAAAATGATCAATGTAGTTATCATTGAACTGTTGAAATGCGTTGAACTGCAAACACCTCAGCTACAAAAGTATTGTAACTGTTATCTGGGCTTGGTGGAGAAGGGGGTGTCTCCAAGATTCCTCCCATCCCATCAGGCTATCCGTGGGTTATTAGAGAGGCAGTTTGGTCCAGGCCCACGACAAACAGAGAGCATTACCTCAAAGCAGCGAAGCTGCTGATGCTTTTGGTCCTCAATAGAAACCCACAGTAACAGCGCTAAGAAATCTTTCTTTGATATGAAAAAAGGAAGAGGAAGAAAATGAAGATGCATGGGCAGTGGAGCTGGCCCACACCCATCTCCCTGAATTTCAGGGAGGGTGAATCCTGTCCATCTGTCCTGATCCACTTCTCAATGTGCTTTTTTACTAACTCCTCCCACCTGGCTAACCACTAGGAAGCAGCTGTCGGGTCTGAAGTTCGGAATATAGAACCTAACAGAGGAAGTTAAGATCCTTTCACTAAATACTGCAGAATTCTAACGCGTGAAAGTTTTTGCAGCCTGGGCATATCAGTGAGAGCATTTTTCCAAGCGAAGTTAGGTTTGGGGGCCTTTGGTGAATTAATATTTTAAATTCTGTGTGACTATTAGCTCTGGAAGGGTTTCTTTTCAGTCTCTCTCTAAATTTTAATATTAACTTCATCTGTAGAAGCTCATTTACTCCCAAATACAATAAAGAATTACGACAGAAAGCAAATGGAATACACGTTTCCCTAGAGGAGATAATGTACTACACATTGATTTTAACATGACCAGAAAGGAAAACTGCATTTTATGAAAATCCCCTCAAGTCTACTCACTGTCTTGATAGCCTTAGTCTTTATTATTACCATTGTCTAGACCCCAACCCCTGCCTTTAATTCCTTGCTACAAATCAGAGAACACTTTATTACCCCTTGCACTAAATTGGGCACCAGAATGTTATTTTTGGTCAAGGTTTGGCAAGTTTGTATAACTTCCAACTGTGAATGACCTATTTCACTGAAAACTATATATGACTTGAGAAAGTCCTGATAGCTCAAAAAAAGAGGAAAATTAAGTTAATCATGGGATGACACGCAATCATGTGTGTTATTTTTGTCAAAATTATCCAGCAAGTTTGTCTCAATTTTCAGCTTGAAAGTGAGTAAACAGACACCAGTTTCCAGGCTCAGATCAGCAGGAAAGTTGACGAATTTCTCCAGAATGACGACTGATATGGAATGTGGGCATCAGTTATGAGGCCCCAAGGAGCCCACAGAGCCAAACCTCAGGCCCAGAAATGCTTGGGGAGCACTGGCCACCCTTGACTCTTCCCAAACCAGGATTTTGCTTTCTTTGCAGACAGACGTCTGGTGCTTTCCTCCTTATGGTGTATTTGGTAACACTTGCATGAAGCAGAAAGTCTTACTCAGCTAACACCCTCCACAGTATGTGATGAATCGAGGCATGAAAGGAACAAACGGCATTCTTGGGGAAGACCCACAGGTTTATGCCAGTGCCCAGAGGGTGCTGATTACAAATCGAGCACAATGAGGAAAACTGTGCCATCTTAGCAAATGGAGACGTCACCCTCAGTTGTCAATTTTAGTGTCCCAGCTGTCCTCACTGTCTAGAAGTGCCGAGCGATGGAGGAAAACAAATGAAGGGTGATAATAAGCAGAGCATCACGGCTCCAGTATATCCTATAGGAGCTTTTAAATGCTGGGCATTATACAATGAATTAGCTACAGCCCCTGGCCTTGGTGAGCCCACTATTTCCGGGCAGGGATCTATAAATGAAGGAGTGGTCAGCATCGGAGGGGCAATGTGGTAGCCCTTAACGAGTCTGGACAAGCTCCCTGGGGAAGGTGACCCCTTGGACAGGCGCTGAATTTGGGATAAATAAGAAATGAAAAGGAAAGGAAAGGGCAGTTGGAGCCAAGGCAAGCACTGCATAAAGACAGAGATAAGACACAACCTAGGCATGTGAAGAGCCATGATCTGTAGGGAGCGGGCGGAGCAGAGCTGACCTAGGATGTGTGGAGAGGTCAAGGGCACATTGGGAATGGTCTTTCCAAAGAACTTAATTGTGGGACTTCCCTGGTGGTCCAGAGGTTAAGAATCCACGCTTCCACTGCAGGGGGCACGGGTTTGATCCCTGGTTCTGGAACTAAGATCTTGCATGCTGCAGCCAAACATAAATAAATAAAGCAATAAAGAACTGAACTGTGATCCTGCAAACACTGGAGAACTAGTACGTTGCAGTGCCTTGAGGCGGAGCTTCTCACGGCGGACCTGCCTAAGAATGAACTGCAATCTATCCTCTCCTACTTATGTCCAGCCTTGTGCTCAGCTTCCCAACTATGGTACACAATTGGACCTCAGTTTCTGTCTGTAAAATGGGGACAGTTGCAGTATCTACACATGTGAGGTTTAAGTCAGTTAATACATGCAATATATTAAATATGCAATATAATAAGTGCTTGGTAAATGTTAGATATTCTTCTTGTTATTATTATTGTCACTTATTATTGCTACCACTACCCTGAAAGTAAGAGCCCATCTTTTCCAACAAAGAATTTGACAATGTTTTTACACTAGACTTTGTGAGCTTAGGGCTTTGCACATGAGGACAGGATGCTGCCCTAAGCCCAGCATCTACTCCGGTCCTCCTGCACAGGCTGGATGCAGGCAGTGGGACTTTGGGGAAGTAGGGTCAGTGGCATCGGGGATGGTAATCTGCCTGGGACTAAATGCCATCAATTCCAGTTCTTGTAAATTGGTGAATTCCCTATTATATCAGTAAGAAAGCTAGTATGGGAGAATCAATGTTCTGGTGAGTACTGTAACTTACCAGTTGTGCAGCAATGGCATTAGAACCAGCCACGAATAGACAGTGCAAACACAAGTAGGTAAACCAAGATACTGCATATGGCAACAATTTTACATGACAGGAGATAACGTAAAGGGCCTCACAGGGCATCTGCCATAAAATAAGCATTGGTTAATGTCAGCTATTGTTATCATTATTAGCTTATGGTTACTCTAATGATAATGATGATGTAACTATCATGAAATCTCTATTTCAAGACTTCCTCTGATTGCCGTAATCATTTTACAGTATATACATGTATCAAATCATTGTGTTGTACACAAACTTGCACAGTATTTTATGTTAATTTTATCTCAATAAAGCTGGAAAAAAAAGACTTCCACTGAGAGGTTTTGCTTTCTCCCTCAAGCAGGTAAGCTGTCCTCCACCCAACAGCCCTAGAAACCATTCTTACACCCTTTGCTGTAACTGCTTATTCTCCTGTGCCCTATGACACACAGCAAGTTTCTTGAGATGGGCATTCCTTTTCTCTTTGTAACCTCTGTTAGGAGCACAGGGCATGGCACCTAGCAGAAAAATAAGGCTTGCTAAAGAAATGAGGTAGATGAATTACAAATGCTTTAAACTTTGGCTTTCCAACTAAAAGGGGATCAAAGAAAAATTGTTTATTCTCAGCAAATTGTCTTTCCTTGTAAATCTCAAGTTTGCTTGACTACTTTTCCTGCCTTTCTGAAGTGTATTTATCCTTTTGCATATTCCAAAAATTTTCCCAGCTCGGATTTCAACCTCAAAGCTCTTTCCAGACCCACTTTTTTCTTTCTGTCCTTTTTTCTCTATCAAACTATGATCACCATCACGGAAGAGTATTCAATTTAAAGTCCACATCTCCTCCAGATACGCAGCCTCCTTGCAATAAGGCTGAAGTTCAAGCTCACTGTCTGGTCATATTGATGCCATGCCCCAGACCGTCCTGCTGCCTCTGAAGGGGCTGGCTGATGGCAAAGTCAAAAAATGTGTGTGAGGTGTTTACATCTCACATTTATTGTGCCCTTAAAATGTACCAGGCACACACTTCAGGACATTTTATGATTTTTTCCATTTTATCCTCACAACAACCCTCTGAAGTGGATATTATTAGTTACATTGTATGAACGAGGGATCTGAGGCTCAAAGAAATAACTTGCCTAAGGCCACCCAGCAATTATATGGCAGAGGCCAAAGTGGAACTGGAGTCAGATTCTGACTCCACCCCACTCTACAGTTTCCCAAACTTGTCTGACCATTAAGATCTACTGTGGCGGGACTTCCCAGGTGGCGCAGTGGATAAGACTCCACGCCCCCAATGCAGAGGGCCTGGGTTCAATCCCTGGCCAGGGAACTAGATCCCACATGCGTGCTGCAACTAAGAGTTCGCATGCCACAACAAAGGAGCCCATGAGACGCAACTAAGGAGCCCACCTGCCGCAACTAAGACCCAGTGCAACCAAATAAATGAATATTTAAAAAAAAAAAGAAAAAAAAAAAGATCTACTGGGCATTCATTCATTCATTCATTTACTGAAGTACAGTTGATTTAACTGTGGCATTTGTTAAACATACAGATTCCAAGGCCCTGTGACAGCTCTACAGAATCTGAATCTCTAGGGCCCTGGTCAATCCATATGTTGGCAAGGTCCTGAGCTTACCCTGCACGCTCCATCCCCCAGCCAGGTGATCCTCATGATATGACACGTTTGGAAACCTGTTCACTGCCCACTACTTTCTTGCTCTGATCAGTCACTGTGTCCTCTGTGGGGCTCCCCTTCTAGGGGTCCCCCACTAAGTGTCCACAGCTGGTGTTTATGACTTGCGCAGCCCGATTTATTTGAATGCTGCAAACATTCTGGAAAGTTATACTGATGGGGCCAGGTTGTTGAGGCTCTGGGCGGAAATACCCTTCAGGGGTCAGTTCACGAGGAACCAGGTAGGACTTGCAACACCCTGGCAGCCAGGCCTCTTCCTTTTGCTCTGTCATCGAGTGATATCTACACAGCAGGTCCTGGGGCTGCAGAGGTCATGTTGGTCATGGCTACCCCTTGGCACACCAAGTCCTGGGCCCGAGTGCAGTGACAATTCTAAACCGGAATTTCATTTCTTTTGCGGCTCACTGGCTAAATTGAATTTCCATCCATAGTTTCTCCTGAAATAAAATGTATTATCTCCTACACATTATGGCTCTTGGCAGCTCTAAAGAAGCCTGTGTAATCTGAACAGGAAATCTCTGAATCTTTCGGACAGCATTACCTCCCCAGATCTCCACTAGGGAATGTGTTTCTTCTATACTTGAATAGTAAATCATAGAGCACATTACATAAGATAATTTAAACAAACAAAAAACGGAGCTGTGAAATGATGCTGGTGGTTTCAAACACCTTTTAATGCTAAAAAAGCTGCTTCACAAACAATCTACAACAACGTTGGAGGAGAAACTGGTGTCATGAAATGAAGCACATGCCGAACTACATCTGCAGCAGCCGTATTTCGCTGTAAATGCTCTTAGAGAGCAGCTGGGCCTCGAGGTAAGAAGAATCAATGTGCAATGAGAAATCATAAAGACCTTCTTTTCCCGCAGGTCTACCTCTGGCTTAGTGGACAAATGTGGAAGTTTCCTAACAACTTGAAGCTTCACATATTCCTTTTCTGTCTGGCAGTGCTCTCCTTGGTGAGTTAAAAAAAAAAAAATCCTCCTGACACAAGTTTATGCACATACCGAGGACATCTGCTTGCAATTAAAGACAGAAACTAGGGCCTGACTTTTCAAACGTAGCTCTTTGAGTGATAAGGCCAGTTAGGGGTGCAGTGACTTAAGGAGAACACATTGGGGGGTGCTTTAAAAAAAAAAAAAGGTATGAAAGGGAGCAGTTAATATGCATGCTGGGTCTCAGCTGGCTTGCATCTTCCTTCAGCAAAGCTTCCCAGCAATTCCTCTGGCTTTCCCTTCCAACTGCTACAAGAACAGTGAAACACCCTGCCCAGCTAGCAGCCCTTAAAGCTGCTTCTCATTATGGAGAACAGCAAGGGTGTCAACACCAGGCAACGGGCGGAAAGCCATCCCTCTGTGCCATGTGATAGCAGGAGCCCAGGGGAATCACAGCCCCGCTAAGAGAAGCAAACAGCATCCAGGTTGGCACTGGACCGTTATCAGTCCTAGGTGGCTAGGCAGAGGCATAGGACTGGGACCGGAAGGACAGACAGAGTATTAAAAGGTCAGGCTGAGGTGTAGGGAGAAGGGCAGAGGTGTCTCTTCCTCTATAATGTTGTCTTAGATGTTTTTAATACCTGTGAATCCACTCATTAAAGCAATAGACTCAGACGTTTGAATAAAGCCCAAAGCTCAGATGGTGACTCACAGATGATGTGCCAGAGCTGACACCTCTTCCCAGCTCTGTGTTCAGTGACGTCATGTCATTAACTTGAAATCAGCCATAGTGGGAATACTTACATCATAAAATTTGGTGAACGCTCCACATCAAGGCTTTCTGCCATCTAAGTCTGTGAAAATTCCATTCATCTTTCAAGATGAGTGTGTCTTCTCCTCCATGATGCATTTTTAAATTTTCTCCCAGATGGGATCCATCTCTCCATCCTTTGTGCTTTCACACAATAGCTGGACCACGGCATTTCTTATTCCCTGCCTGGCATCTCAGTTATCTGACCTGCCCAGTGAATGATAAACTGGACGTTTGAAGGCAAGGACCCTGTCTCTTCCTCCTGACCAACCACATCATTAGCACAGCTCCTTCAATATAGTGAGTGCCCAGTACACATGTGTGAAATTACTGAGCATCTCACTGGGAAGTCTTTCGAGAAACGCTGTGAGGCACCATGACTTTACTTATATCACTTTGAATTTAGCAGACGTTTTGTGGTCTCTGGAGTCTCAACTGGAACAAAAGAAGGCTCTAAAGCACATCATTAGATGACAAGTGCCCTCCTGGGACCGTGAATGTTCAAACTTGAGGCAAAGTCAGTGCATTTCAACTCATTTTCATGGTATTGAGCCGCTTAATAGTGCTCAGTGAGGGGAAGAACTAATGAACATAGGATCGTTCAACTTCCTCACCTGCCTTCCTGTCACCTGGATAGATGCATTTGCTTGGTTTTGGCTACAGCAGAGAGCCAGTGTTTTGACACCGAGGTGTGTAGTCCGTGCCCATTTACTAAGCTGAGGCTGGCAGTAGGGACTTTTAAGTCCTGGGGATCAGTTGATGTGGCAAATTCATGGATCTCCTTGTTGAGACCAGGCAGCGTTTCAGAAGCACAGCACAGTAAAGGTGTCCTAGGCAGGCATATACTTTGTCAGAGGTTTAAAGTTGTGTTTTCCCCTCTCTGGGCAAAGGCACCTTTTATAAACAGGTTGGTCTGAGCTGCCACTCTGCCTCTCGTTCCCAAGTTCCACTTACCAATTTCCATGGAACATTTCTTGAACAAAATCCTACTCCCTTGGGAAGTAGGTATTTGAGAGGTATCGAGAGGTCAGAACTGCAGTGTGTGAGATGCCAGGTGCTGTCCTCGACGCCGGGGATACAACGGTGAGGAGTGTGGTGGGAGGTGTGCCTTTCCGGGTGTACAGTCTGCTGTGTGCAGAGGGAGACAGATAAGCCAATGGATGATGCCAGGTAGCAGGGGAGGGCACTGAGATGCGGGGAGACGAGCTATCAGAGACTTGGAAGCAGCATGAAAGAGTGTAGGCCCTAAGGTGGCACTGGGGGCTAGAAAGGAGGTCAGTGTGGGAGGCGCAAGGGGAGAGAAGAAGGAACGGAGGGAGGGAGGGGCGAGAAGCAGCATTTGAGGTCACGGTGTGCCAGGGGCCAGATCTTGCGCTGTCTTGCAGGCCAGGGTAAGGACGTGTGGACTGCTCACTATGTCACCATGGCACGTTCCATGAAAGGGACCCCAGTGAGCTGGAGCTACTATCGCTGTCACACCTGTCTCATTATGTGTGTCCTTCCCACTTGAATCCTTCACTGTAATAGTTGGGAATTGGGAGGTGTTGGCATTGGGTCCCGAGGCTCTTTGGTGTATGGCTTTAATTCACTAATTACACTTATCCCACTGTACTTGGTCTGGGTTACAGACACAAGCCAGAGGGCCATTTGTTTGTACAAGACATATTTATCAAGCATCTATTGTGCATAAGGCACTATACTAGGCATTGGGATATGGTGGTGAACAGACTACCATAGGGCCCAAGGTTCATTTCTCTCTATTCCCTTAAATGGATCCTTAGCCCCTGACCAATGCGTCTCTTTGCCATCTGGTACATTCCTGATTCTAGGTCTTTGCTCACCTTATATCATTCTCCTTGTTTTCTCCAGAATGGGGAGAAGATCAGAGGTAATTCCCATCTATGGAGTGGGGATAATCATTCAGAAAATGAAACTGATATCCATAAAGTACTTCACAGAATGTCTGGTACAATAAGAAAAAGAATTAAAGAACGCCATTTGCAGCTACACGGATGCACCTAGAGGTTATCCTACTAAGTGAAGTAAGTCAGAAAGAGTAAGACGAACACCATATGATATCACTTGTATGTGGAATCTAAAATATGACACAAATGAACATGTCTACGAAACAGAAATAGACTCACAGACATAGAGAACAGACTTGTGGTTGCCAAGGGGATGGGGTGCGGTGGGGAGGGAAGGATTGGGAGTTTGGGATTGGCAGATGTAAACTAGTATATATAGCAGGGGTCCCCCAACCCGTGGGCCATGGACCGCTACCAGTCTGTGGCCTGTTAGGAACTGGGCCACGCAGCAGGAGGTGAGCGGCGGGCCAGAGAGTGAAGCTTCATCTGCCGCTGCCCATCGCTCACATTACCGCCTGAACCATTCCCCCCAACACCCCCGCCCTGGCCTGCGGGAAAAGTGTCTTCCACGAAACCGGTCCCTGGTACCAAAAAGGTTGAGAACCGCTGATATGTAGCATGGATAAACAACAAGGTCCTACTGTATAGCACAGGTAACTATATTAAATATTCTCTGGTAAACCATAATGGAAAAGAATATATATATGTATAACTAAGCCACTTTGCTGTACAGCAGAAATTAACCTAACATTGTAAATCAACTACACTTTAATAAAATTTAAAAAAATTTCTTTTAAGTAAAAAAAAAAATCTCTGGCACATAGTGTTTATGAGTACAGTACAGTTCACTGAGAGCAGTTAACGGCATTTATATATGCCACTCGTCGGACAGTTATGTCCTATGCTGATTCTTGCACTATTTAGTTTGTGTTTATATATTTGCCCCCTCAATTAGATTACAAGTCCCTTCAAAGTAGGAACCACATTTTATCCTTTCCAACCCTGCACATATTAGGCCCTCCATTAATATCTGCAGTATGATGGCTAGCTGGCCTTTTGATTGGTATCTATGAGATTACAGGTTTTATTGGTCAACAAAGATTCTTAGTGGAAGGTCATGTACACTTTACAGATATATTTGTCACAATTTTATATGGTAAAAGAAACATAAAAGTTTGACACAGCTTCTCTCAGATACTTGACTCAAAATTTTTAGATTCATTTTCTGAAGCCCAGTTTTGGAAAGAAATGATTGAAACTCTGTAGCCGACATGCAACCAGCTCCAAAAATTATTTTGCAGCAGAAAATAGAAGCTCTACCAAAAAGTGAATGGAGATGGATAAGGTGACAATCCACTGTAGACACGTACCTTGGCAGAAAGGTACCTGAAGCTTACTTTTTTGAACTTTGTCCTTTTTGTTGTGCCTTCTGTAGTTCTGGCTCCAGTGAGAAGCAACCCTTATGGGCACTGAAGCTTAACCCTAAATCTAACTTCAGAATTTCCAAAATGGACAGTTAAAATTAGAGTCAAAAGAGTCCATCAAATCACATAACAACAATTTAAAGCAGAAAATTATACTGGGGGTGAAAAAAAACTTATGACATTTTTCTGGAAGGAATATGTTTCAACTGAAAAGGAGATCCATTTCTTTGTATCTACAGGGCAGGCAAAGCCTTATAGTCTAAAATATAAGCTTTGATTCCTTGCTGGAATTATGTGTAGTGTGGTGACAATATGACATAGAGAAAAAAAATCAAAAGCCTTATTGATCAGCCATATGTGGCCACTGCTCTGGCCATATATGGAAAGGGCTGGAAAGGATAAAATGTGGTTCCTTTGAAGGGACTTGTAATCTAATTGAGGGGGCAAATATATAAACACAAACTAAACAGTGCAAGAATCAGCATAGGACATAACTGTCCGACGAGTGGCATATATAAATGCCGTTAACTGCTCTCAGTGAACTGTACTGTACTCATAAACACTATGTGCCAGAGATTTTTTTTTTACTTAAAAAATTTTTTAAAAAATTTTATTAAAGTATAGTTGATTTACAATGTTGTGTTAATTTCTGCCTTGCACAGTATGCCTCTGTGTCAGCCTGAAGGGGTGCCCTGCCCATAGGCTTTCTGGCGGGACAGGGACACTGTATGGCTTTAAGTGTTCCCTGATTGAAGGTGGGAAAAGCAGCAGTGAGCCAAGTTCTGAACAGAGTTTTTACTGTGCTGAGGCCAGGAGGTGAGGGGGAGGGAGAGGGACAGGACTCCCACACAGCTTCTGCCCTGCTCTACTTTCTGGTAGATATAAGTTAAAAAGGCTGAGAAAGACACCTTTGGGTAGATGGGACAAAGGAGGATCTGGGACTCTATACAGTTCAAGTTTAGGAAATCAGCAAATGCAAATATACATATAACATGTATTATATGCATGTAATATTTATAATTTATATTTAATTTACATTATATATATATATATATATTTAATGAACTTCTAAGCAGCAGCTAGTGAAACTGAAGGGCACCCAAAATAATATGTATGACTATACAGATCCTACCTCAGTCTTGTCTGCTATTAGCCCCCTCCTCTAAATTGGAAAAATCTGAATGGCCTAGTTTCTTTTCAGTGGAAGGAGCATGTAGGGAAAAGGGATCTAGAGAAGCCAGAAACGGCTGGGCCACCAATGTCGTTTCAAATGAAAACTACAACAGGACATTTCTCTTTCTAAAGAATAACATCAAAAAACAATTTAAAAAACGTATCTGGAAAGTACACTCATTTTTGAGTCATTAGGAGCTGTGCTGCCAAGAAGCATCTTTCCTGTTCCCAGATCTTTGAAGCCCTGCCTGAACGACGGACACCACTTCCTATTTTCTTCTCTTTTGAATCCTCTTCAGCTGTGTTTCTGACCCTTCCCCTCCACTAAACCTGTTCTTGTCAGATTCAATGGTCTCTTCTCTTTCCTTATATGACTCAACTCTTCAGGTGCGTCTGACTCAGCAGACCATTGCCTTTTAAAGATATGCTCTTTGCCTAGCTTCCACGATGCCAAATTTGCCTGGTCTCCCTTTTACCTCACGGGCTGTTCTTTCTTGCTCACCTCTGCTGGCTTCTCTTCCTCTGCTTTACCCCCTAAATATTGTAGTGTCACAGACCCTTCACTTCCCTAGCTTTTCTGCCCCCATCCCCGCCGAAAGGGGAATCTCATCAAGCCTCATGGCTTTAAACATCACTGTACGCTGATGGTTCCGAATCTCCATCTTTATTTAGCCTGAACCTCTCCATTGAACTCCAGGCTCGACTCAGCCTCTTTGGCCTCTTCACTAGATATCCAACAGGTATCTCAATCTTAACACACAACTCTCAAGTAATCCCTGATGAACCCCCTCCTTGTCAACTCTTCACTATCTCTGTAAATTAGTTCACCATCCACGCTGGTACTTAATCCAAAACCCTATAGGCCATCTTCATTTCTTCAGTCTCCCTAACTCGTATTCCCTTATTTAACCCACCGACAAATTACGTCAGTCCCATCTCAATTCACTTCTCTCCTTCTCCTTTGCTATTATTATAGCCCAAGTTCCCAACACCTCTTGCCTAGACTTTCAAATAGCTTCCTAATTGGTCTTCTCACTTCCACTTTTGGCCCCCTTCAATTAACTATTGAAACATTAAACAGGATGACCTTTTAAAAGCATAAATCAGATCATGATACTTCACTAAAATTCTCCATGGTTTCCCATGTAATCAAACTAAAGCCCAAACTCCTTGTAATGGCCACCAAGACCTCTTGTGTAGTACACACGGCTGGTTGTCTACCCAGACTGCCTTCCTCTTTCCTTCTCAACAGAAACGCGATTTTGTTTAGGTAACCACTCCTGCCCAAGCAGCTCATGTGCCTCAAGGGAAGCCAACCCAACCCCAGCTCCGAGAGTAGGTATAATTGGACGGAGGGTTAGTCCCATCCTCTTCTGAAGTTCAAGAAAGAGGATGTGACCCAAAGGGAATCTTACTGGGGGGGATTCTAGAAAATTTAAGGGAAAAAATTTACAGAATGCCCCAGTCTCCTTGCTTTGCCTATTTCACCCCAAACCTGAACATGCAGCTGATACAACTGAGAGGGCAAAGACATCTTTTTTGGAATTTTACCAACTTGGTCAATTTTATTTATTTTTTTATACAGCAGGTTCTTATTAGTCATCCATTTTATACACATTAGTGTATACATGTCAATCTCAATCTCCCAATTCATCACACCACCACCCCAGGCAAAGACGTCTTTTGGAAAATGAATTTGAAGCCACTGGATTTAGCCGATCCGCAGCCTGCACCGACTCTGTTTTTCTAATTATATGAATTACTTTCCTTAGTACTTAAGTCAATTTGCACTATGCTTCCTGTCTCTTGCTCCTGATCCTGGCTAGTACATTCCAAGAGTGGCCCCTGCTTCCCTTTCTTTCTCCTTGTGCCAATGTCTTCTTACCGTTACGCCCCAGCCCTGAAACTTACTGATCTTATTCAGACCCAACCCCTGCTGTTCTTAGTACCCACATGATTCTGTGTGATTGGCTCAGGCTTCAGCTCAAATGGTATCTTCTCAAGGATGCTTTCTCTGACCAAATAATCTAAAGGAGTCATTCCCAAGTCACTTGTAGGACATCGCTATGTTTTATTTTCTTCATAGCCTTTATTTATCTTCGTGTCGAGTTCAATTATTTGTATTCTTCTCTATTTTCCTATCTTCACTCCACTAGAATATAAGTCCTGAGAAAAGCAAGGATCTACTTTCCCAGCACAAAGTAGGCATTTTATAAATATTTGTCGAATGGAGAAATGCATGAACGAACCCCTTGGCCCAGTAATAATGGGGACTTTATCTACTTTTTGCTTGTTACCTTATCTGCAACAGATTTAAAAGCTGTAGATGTATCTGCAAATATTTTCCTGGAAACCCTATGAAAATTCCTGACAATTAGCAACAAATAAATGGTTGCTAATTTGCTTAGGGGGGCATAAAGGCTGTTAAAGCAGGCAGAATCTTTGAATGCCAATAGTTGGTAACCTGAAGATTGGCTAATATCTTCTCCCAGTCTCCAGAAATGGCATCATTGCTGTTTTCTTGGACTTGGACTTACAATTTTGGATTTGTCTATGACTTCTCATTTTTTCTACCAGTTGTCAGAACATACCATTGGTTCTTTCCTTCCATGATGTGTTTCCCAGGCTACTCCCTTTCTTTCCAACTTCCACTTCCCTAACGAGGCCTCATTTCTTCACCCACGCCTTATTCCAAAGCTTCCTGCTATCTCTGCCCTGAGCAGGGATTCCAGTCTATTCTTTGGGCAATGTTGGATTAATCTTCCTAAAATACCATTTTCATCCTGCCACGCCCCTGCTGATGGACTCAAATGTCACCCTCTTGCTTACTGGATTAAGTCCAAATTCTGCAGCTCAACATTCAAAGCATTTCTTCAGAAGGCACTGCTTTTCTCTAACTTCTTTCCCACAACTTGTTAACGCAAACACGCTTCAGTCAAGACGGCGTGCCTACGATCGTCAGCCTGTGTTCTCTTTTCTTTCTCCTTTACCTTTTTCTCTTTATCCTCTTCTGCTGAAAGTTTCCATCCTTCCCTCCTTAAGCAAAAATCTCCAACTCCCCGGAGAACACCCCTCCTTCACAAAACCTTCCTTGATAATTGGCTCCCTTCTGACAATTTTTGACATTTCACCTCTCCCCTTGAACTGGCCACTGACGTTCTCCATCAGTGATTTTTCTTGAAAAGACTGCTAAGGAGGAACATGGAATGTCAACTATTTGTATACAGTTACTATCATTAGGATATTCTCTCCACACAGGAAAATGTGACCCAAGTGTATGTGATAAACGAGTAGCATAACAGCGTTAGAGAACATGGAGGCTCCAAACATGTTCTGCAAGTCACACTGGAATGTGAACTATTTGTAACACTTATTCCCAATAATTAGAATCTACCCAAAGCTCTCAGAAATAATTTACATTGTTCTCCCTCCTTGGACACCTTCTTACAGTAGATTGACACAAACTGGTATATTTCAGACATATTAAAATTGATAATCACATAATTTTCTTTAATTAAAACCCACTAAGTATATGTTTATTTTTTCAAATTTCTACTTTTAGAGTGTAGTGTGAACAGGTAACCTCCTCTGTTTCTTAAGCTTAACCACAATGTTAATTATTCATAACCGGCAGCATGTTATAAAGGTAACGGATGACATGTCCGCATTGTCTGAAAATGTCTTCCCTAAACCCATTCTTTGAAAATGAAAAATATTGAGATGGCAAACTGATTATGCATCATCATTTCAGTCAACACATTTATAGGGAGCATTGCCTAAATGCCTAGCTCTTTGCTAGGTTCTGTGGGCTAAGGAAAAGTAGTTGAAATAGTTGAAGTTCCTGGGCTTAGAAATTTTCATCTGGTCCGGGAGCAAAACTAACAGACCAGATGCTACCTGAGGCTCCTAAGGGCTAAAACGGTTACAACTTGCTGATGTACAAGGACTCTGGGAAGTGAGAGAGTGGCACAGTCAGGAGTAGCTTGATAATTTATATGACAGTGATGGGACCGGAATCCATTTTGAAGGCCTGTAGAATGGAGGATGCAGATAGATGGGCAGGTAAGGGAAATAACATGCCCAGGGCAATGATAAAAGGGCAAGACTGGCTCAGAGGAGCATTGCGAAGGACAGATACAGCCATGACGGGGAGTGTGTCTGGGAGGAGATGGGGGAAAAGTTGGACATTTAGTGGAGAGTCAGATGGCCTCAAAACACAGACTTGAAGCATTTGGCAATGTGAACCACTAAGATTCTTGAACTAGAGCGTGATAGGACAAAAGTGCTGTTTTAGGAAACTGAGCTCTTCAGCTGCATGCCTGAGGGATTGGGGAATCCAAGGGGCTCTTACAATGGCCCAAGAATGACCTCTGAGGGGACTGAGAACATATCCATTATTCTCTATTGTTCTTACTTGTTCAGAAGACCTTGACAAAATAAGGCTTTCTCTACATGGCTTGATTTCTATGTGAAAGTTTCCTTTTCCACATCTCCTGCCAAGTCCCCTAAGGACCATCCCCCTTGCTTCCCTCCTTTAGTTCACAGTGACCTCTTCTTCAGGACTACCCTCACCCTCATGACCATTAAGTACTAAAACACATGAATAATCATAAATTTGTATCAGCTGAGACTTTAAACCCAGAAGGGTCCAAAAATTAACATGAATGTTTGTTTTGAAAAGTTTTAACTTCTTGAGAAATAAAAATATGGTAATAAATTTCTATTAAATGTTCCCTTCCTCCCTGCAAAGTTGGCCGTGTCAAATCCCCCTTTCCTCTTGAGGCAAGGCTCCTTTAATGCCATGTTGGAAAGGTTCTAGAAGATTTCAGACACTTTCACTTAACAGAATAACCTCGTTCTGACAGTAAAGACTCAGTCTGTTCATTTTAAAGTAGGGCTGCTTTGACCAAAGAGGGAGCAGAAGGCCCAAGTCTGCCCACTAGGCAGCATTTACTAGCTTGTTTGTGGAAACCACTGATCAAAAAGCCTCTGGCAAAACGTTTAGAAATTAAAAAACAAAATATTTGATTGAAATTATATTTCAGAGGCTATCTGTACAGTTACCTGAAAATTTATGAGGTGGTTCCGGCAGTGGGCTAAAGAACTGTTTCTACTTATTCATTAAATCGACAAATAACAACTGATAACTTCATATCTACTATACGGCTGGCATGACTCAAAGCTCTAAGGACACAACATTGAAATATCTATCCCTGCCCTCATGAAGGTTATAGTCTATGGCTATCCTATCTCAACAGCATCAATCTGCTTAAAAATGCCCAAGACAATAACTGTTTTATGACTTTTTAAAAGTAGTCCAATTTCTTTAATGAGCAGAAGAAATTAGACTATGATATGAAAAATCTAGGGAATGAATTTGGAAAATAAACAAAATCTTAGACAGTTAAATCTCCTTTTCCTGTAGAACTCAACCAACAAAGCCATAAGCTGGATGGAAAAACAGTTTCTGGGGAGTATGCAATGTGTTAACCTAAGTAAATGTCAAAAGTGACAGCATTATTTACTGAATGCATACTACAAGCAAAGGTTCAAGTTTACATGGTGGGTCATTTCTGTCTCCTCTATTCATTTCTGTTAACAGCTTTGGATCAGTGCATGTGCACAAAAATATCCTTATTTTCTCGTTAGCATATTTTGCTGTGGAGTTTAAAAAACCTTAAGGGCATATTCTTGTAAACTGCCTAGGTATAGATTTCATGTGAAGCAGGTATAAATTTTTGGCAAAGTCATCGGGGTGCAAAGAATGCCGCATTACTGTACTTTTCTAAGATTGATTTGAGTCTGACTCGGAGCCTCCTCAGTTTTTACCAAGTGCGTGGGATATTCAATTGCAGTTATTTCTATAGGAAATAGCTCTTTCCTACTCCTGGGTCAAGGGAGGGTCTTTGGAGGTCTTACACAGAGATAAACATTTACAAAAAAAGTATCCATTGTCTTTCTCTTTCTTCTCTTTGGGTCCCAACTCTCCTTAACTCCAGAGATGCTCACTTCTCTCTCCAACATTTGTAAAAAAAAACCTAGGAAGAGAAGGCCTGTTCTAGACCTGCAAAATCCCCTGCGGCCAAGAGAAAAAGAAATCTTGGCTGCCTTTGGAATGGGAGCTGGAACAAAACACAGATTAAAGCACCAATAATGCTCCTATCCCATTTGAAATGGTAAATGGCTTGTGTTCAC